>NC_139019.1:63834919-64292867 GCF_964374135.1 Grampus griseus
ACTAGTCTTCCTGGGGCTTTCTAGCATCTAGTAAACTTACTAAAACTCTCCTGAAGAATCCTCCTCTTCCTCCTCCTTCTTTTTGGCCATCTTAGCCATTAAGTGTACAGTTCAGTGGTGTTAAGTATATTCGCATTGTTGTGCAATACATACTTAGAACTTTTTCATCTTGCAAAACTGAAACTCTACATCCATTGAACAACTCTGCATTTCTCCCTCCCCCCCAGCCCTTGGCAACCACCATCTTCTTTCTGTTTCTATGAGTTTGATTACTTTTTTAAAAAAAATTATTTATTTACTTTTGGCTGCGTTGGGTCTTCATTGCTGCGTGCAGGCTTTCTCTAGTTGCAGTGAGCAGGGGCTACTCTTCGTTGTGGTGAGCAGGAGCTACTCTTCGTTGTGGTGTGTGGGCTTCTCATTGTGATGGCTTGTCTTGTTGCTGAGCACGGGCCCTAAGCACACAGACTTCAGTAGTTGTGGCACGCAGACTTCAGTAGTTGTGGCATGCGGGCTCAGTAGTTGTGGCTCGCGGGCTCTAGAGCGCAGGCTCATTAGTTGTGGCACACGGGCTTAGTTGCTCCGCGACATGTGGGATCTTCCCGGACCAGGGCTTGAACCTATGTCCCCTGCATTGGCAGGCGGATTCTTAAGCACTGTGCCACCAGGCAAGTCCCAAGTTTGACTATTTTTTATGCCTCATATAAGTGAAATCACACAGTATTTGCCTTTTTGTGACTGTCTTATTTCATGTAGCATAATGTCCTCAAGGTTCATCCATGCTGTAACATGTGCCAGGATTTTCTTCTTTCTTAAGGCTGAACAATATTCCATTGTATATATACTCCATATTTTCTTTATCCATTCCTCTATTGATGGACATTTGGGTTGCTTCCATCTCTTGGCTACTGTGAATAATACTGCAGTGTACATGTGTATGCAGTTATCTCTTCAAGATCCTGCTTTCCATTCTTTTGCATATATACCCAAAAATGAGATTGCTAGATCATATGGTAATTCTATTTTTAATTTTTTGAGGAAATTTTTGTTTTTGATAGTGCCTACATCATTTACATTCCCATCAACAGTGTACAGAGTTCCAATTTCTCTGCATCCTTGCCAACACTTAATATTTTCTTTCTTTTGATAGTGGCCTCCTAACAGGAGTACAGTGAGAATGTTTCTCCTTTTTCGCAATTTCCCAGAGATTGCATTTTAATTTGGCTAATGCTTAGTAGTATAGGTATTAACTTTTTTCTTGAATAGAGGAGCAAACGAAAAATCTATTCCTTTCTGCATTATAGACTAAGTACATGTCGTAGTTCTAAAGGTCCTCAGTCAAGCTGCCCATTACCCATCTTGATTAATTCTTACACTTACATGGATTGTTCCACAGTGGTCACCAAGTTCCCTAGTTCTGGTCTTTGAAGTCCAAGCCCAAAGTGCATAGTGTTGGTCCAATACCATATCGTAACATCTGTTTGGCCTGCTGTCTCAGATAGAGGTGTGATCACTGGGAGGAATCACTAGTTTTTCCCCAGGAATGATAAGCTGGAAAAAGGTTAGACTTGGGGAGACCAAGATAAATGAGAAAGTACTAGATCAAGCTCCCAGGGAATGACACTGACAAAGGCTGCAAAGACTTGTCAGTGTAGGTGTTGGGCAGAGGTGGGATCAGGGATCATTGTGGGCACAGCTAGCATCAGCTAGAGAGCTTGTTATGTAGCAGCTTGGATCATTTCTGACCAGGGCCCAGCAGATGGAGAGGGTCCATGAATAATGGTGTGGCAGAAATAGTAGGTTCTTTCTCACATTAGAGAAATAGCCAAAGTTGAGGACTTAATGCCTCTGTGTTTCTCCACTGGATTTTCCCCAAACAGATGATTTGCAGTTAGAATTTCAAGGGTCAGTTTATCCACGTGGTTCGCGGGGTAGAAATATGATTTTGCAGTTCCCAGGTCAAGGTTAAATACAGAGCTCCTCTCACTGTGGGAGGTGGGGACATTCCAGGGTTGTGTCCATGTGTGGCCCATGGCACTTGTTGAAGCCCATTAGAGCCAACATCATCTCCAGAGGTGTCCTCTCCTCTGCCCCATGTGTCTTAGTCACGTCTACCCACTAATATGTGCCCCTTTATCTCTCATTTTTACCATGATTTCCGCCCCCCTCCAGCAATCCTTCTATTAAACACTTTGTTTTTGGCCACCTCATTGCATCTTGATTTTTTGTGTGTGGTACGCGGGCCTCTCACTGTTGTGGCCTCTCCTGTTGCGGAGCACAGGCTCCGGACGCGCAGCCTCAGCGGCCATGGCTCACGGGCCCAGCCGTTCCGTGGCATGTGGGATCTTCCTGGACCAGGGCACGAACCCATGTCCCCTGCATCGGAAGGCGGACTCTCAACCACTGCGCCACCAGGGAAGCCCAGCATCTTGATTTTTTTTCTCTTTCTGTAGCTGTCTTCTGATTATTTTTAATGTATTTACTTCCCATCTTGTTCTTAAAAGTATTTAAGGTGGTAGTTCAAAGAGGCACATGGTACACTGGATTAAAACTAAAATAGATAAGGAAATCAGGCAATGGAGGAAAATCGTATGAGGCCATGGGTATGGTTAGTGAACAAGTGAGTACTGTGTGGTCCTCTGCAGTTCCTAAAGTCACTCTGATTTTGGTTCTGAATGTAATCAGTTATGTGATTCATATTGAAAGCTAAGAATAGATTGGTGTGCAGGCACATCTTTTCTTGCTCCTGAGACTTGAGAATAATTTATCCTGTGGATCCTCATAAAAGAGACACTGTGAATAGAAAGCTTAGAATTATACTGGGGTCTAGGGAGCTCTTTGGCATTTTTCTGAAAAGGTGAAACAAAGGAATTATAGATCTAGTTTTTCCTTTTATTTTGCATTGGTATATAGGCAATACTGATCATGAATAGTTCTAGAAAAGTCATGGATGAAACACTTTACTTCAGTGTCAGCCTGACAAGTTGTGTCTGTGTCTGTGTGTGTGTGCGCACGCGCACACGCACAGAATGTCTACAGAAGCCAAGAGTGCTGCCGTATTAACTCTGCTATCTAATCTTGAAAATTCCAGTTGGCAAAGTAAAGGGAGACAATGATCTGTCTTTAATTTGAAAGATGTTTGCGTGTGCTTTGCATAATGGTAACACTTAAGACAGCTGGCAGACTTGAATAAGAAACCCTGTGCCAAGAGTTTGTACAGTTTCTGCTTTTCACCTCAGGATGCAACTCCACAAACCTCATTGCACGAGTTCAGCTTCACCATTAGGCCCATACTGAGGTCGTGGGTCTCCCTCACTACTGTCCAGCTAGACAGTTTCAGGGTACGCTCTTTGAAAAATGCTAGTAACCTTTGTCCAGTTTTATTGTCATTGCAGTTATAATGCCAGCCTTGCAATATATCCTGGCAAGAGAACTTCAAATGACATGAAGGGAAAGAAGAGAAATAGGAAATATCCCTCAAAATGAGCAAAACTGTGAACTTCGGAGGGAAAAATAATGCAGTTGGTTTCACCCCCACCCAGTCCCCAGATCTGTTCCAGGCTCACCCAACATTCATTAGTGCCCCTCTTTCTTCCTACCACGAAGTCCCCACCTTCTGCTATCCTGGGTCCTTCTAAAAAGCACAAATATCAGCCCAGCTCACATCCAGATTCCACCCAGTGGTGAGATCTCAACAAAAAACATAACCAACAGCAGGCAAGAAAGGAGAGCCATGGGGCAGCTCACTCACTGTGTTTGGGTCTCTTACCCCATCAGCGTTCTCTTGGGCCATGGCTGTGCAACCAGTCTAAGCATCGCTGCACGACCCACATCACTAGTGTCTGTTTCTGTATTCTTAGTTTGAAAATTGCCTGCCTGTGGGCTGAAAGTGCTCCCAATTTTAGCATTTGTTTTGAGCCCACATCTGCCCACTCGTTCTGCAGGCAAAGCTGCTTGGCATGGAACTTGACTGAAAGTGAACCTGGCAGAAGGAAACGCTTCTTTCCCCCCACAGTGCTGGCATGGTTTCTCCTCTCTGTAGGTGCCCGTTTGCTTACAGTGTTAGTCTGTGCTTTCCTGTTCTTTCAGTGGACTTTCGGGGCCTGTCCAGCTCTCTCGCTGGGAAGTTTTTTGGGTTCAGTGTAATTGCTGACTAAATGATTTGCTCATTTGCCTCAGAGGAATGAATGGTTGAATCAGACCAAGGACATACATTTGATATTCTGCTTGCTCTTGCAAAGCAGATGCCTTCTATTACTGCATTTTGAGGGAGTTATTTAGAAAATAATAAAACTAACAGCTAAGCACGGATTTTTATGTCTCCATCCTGCATCATTGCCAGCTTGACTGTAATTATGTCATTGGAGGAAAGATTCTAACCATTTCCCTTCCCTGGCCCCTTTGTTTTTCAAAAGAGCTGACTTGGGGCCATATTTCTAAGGGAGTAAATCACATGCAAGTGTAAAAAATGGCTTTATGTGAAGTTATTAGGGATTTTGTCAAGTTTGTTGAGTGGAATCTTGAATGGAATGGTAAAGGGAGTTGAGTTGAGAGTAGCTCTGCTGACAGGCATAAATGGAAAACTAGTGGAGGTGATACAGCTTTTGTCGGTTGATGAAAAGCCCAAGGAAAAAGAAATGGAAGAGTTGTTGGAAATTTATGACATTCTTGTAGTGCTTTTCCTGAAAAGAACACACACAAAGTTGTAATTTTACCTGGTTACTAAGCTAGCGCAAGGGGTGTGGTAATAGCTTAAATGTGACTCTGGACTGTTTCTTTTACTCATGGGATGTTAGCTGCAGTGAAGAGGCACAGATTATCTTAAAAATCTCTCAACTGTTCATTGTAAAAATTTCCACTTGCTTCCTGCTGATCCGTAGCTCTCGGACAGGGCTACCCAATAGAACCTTCTGGGAGGATGGAAATGCTGTTCAGTACTGTAGCCACTCACCACACGTGGCTACTGAGCACTTGAAGTGTGGCCAGTGCAAGTGAGGAAGTGAAATATTCGCTTAAATTGAGTTTTCATTTAAACTGACAGCCACTTTGGGCTCGGGTTACCATTTTGGACAGTACAGCCGTAGATCCTTAGGCAGGGGGGCTCCTTGAATTGTCTTAAGGGAGCAAGCTAGGCAAAGAACTAATGAAGTCCCAATTTTCATTTACCATCTGGAAAAAGTCCCTCTTTTCCCACTCCAAGAAGGGAGAAACATTCTGGAGGGCGGGGAAGCCACTGCATATCCTCTTCTTTTTATCCGTAACATCTGTTGTGTTGAACAAAAGGGGCTTGGGAGGATCAACCAGGCTCAGCAGGGTCAGCAAGACAGGTGAGAAGATGAGCCACAGTTAGACTTCGTGTCGTTAACATTCCGCCAGGAAGAGTGACTCGATTTCATGATAAAGTCCTTTAAAAATGTAGACTAACATGAAATGCTTATTATCCATAATGAACTTTTGTGTTTCCATGCATGATACTGACAAGAAGCTCTTGAATTCATGGCCTGGTTGTTAAAATTCATGATGTTTTAAAGCAGCAGTGCTGGAGTCTGCACCGGTGGACCGAGCAGGAGTGGAAAGCTCCCCCGCGGCAGATGCCACCGAACCTTCACCTTGCAGGTCACCCTCAACTCCTCGGCACCTCCGCTACCGCCAGCCCGGAGGTGAGCGCTCAGAAAGGGACTCAGAAACACTCAAGCGAGGGATGATTCTAGCTCCTGAATCTTTTGTTTGCCTTACTGTTTCACTCCCCGAATATTTTTAGTCTCAGTTATGAAAAGTAATGGGAAGCAAATGTTACTGTAGGACCAAGTAGTAGAAAATAAATGATTAGAGAGTATGTCATTAGTATAACCAATATTTATTTGACCCCATCATTGCATGACACTTTGTGTGGAGTAACCTGAATTGAGAAGCCTGTTCTTAGTTGCTAGTTGATTGAATTTCAGTGCTGGTTTCACCAAAATGTTCCCAGACTCTGATACCTTACCATGAATCCCAGTGTAGTCTGTATTAAATAGGTTCATCTGGGACACAGAATTGTCGGGGGGGACCTTATTAAGAACACTGTTTCAGCTAAAATAAAGTCCAGTTGCATGGAGCGCCAATCTTCATTATTACTAGTGGCAGAATCTGGTATCTTTTCTATAGTTATGAAAATTATAAAACATTATCCCATAATTTGTTTTAGAATATACCAAATGTTTTCTAATTGGAGGGAAGACAGAACAAAAGACAGAAATCTTTTATCTCCTCATTGCTCAAATAAATATATCCAAATTACAGTTGTTTTAGAAATGTTTTCTTCTTTTCTCCTCAAGCCAATTATTTCAAGTTGGAAGAGAAAATTATTCAATTATGAAACCAGATTCACCCTAAGTAACCCATGTAAAACGTAGACGTTTTCTGACTCTCATACTCCTGCTTTAAGTAAGGCAGTTTAGCAAAAGATAGAGTGCATGGCTCCAAAGGGTCCTTTCATTTGCAGCCTTAGCCTCGTGGTGGAAGCTGTTTTCATTGCCATCACCTCCAAGAGAAGCTAGTCTGGGTCAGACTGTTGTCAGCAGATTTGCCCTGATGGATATTAGCCCTTTGGGGCTCCTGGTCCGTCATGGGTCACCCTGACATTTGGATAGCTCTGAAAAACCAAGGGTAACAAGCTAGATTCCCTGGCTTGTTATAGGACTACTATGGAATTAGCCAAATCTCTTTACTCTTCTTAGAGGCTTGGTCAGTCCAAGCCTTGGCAACTTCTTTGACCATTGCCATGTGGGACAGACTCCCTTGAGGTCATTAAACCTGTAAGAGTTTGGGGCCAAAGTCTGTGAAAGCAAAACTTTACCAAGGCAAGATTAAATGCTGTCCACTTGGTTACTATTATTAGAGCTCTGTTTTAGTACGGTCTCTTTCATATGTTTATATTCATTTAAAATGTTTTTAAATTTATGTAAACATCATTTGGAAATCCTCATCCTGTTTGTGGATTAACTAAGTCCTTTGTTTCTTTCCTGATCTGACTAAATCCCAGCGACACAGGAAGAAAGCCAAAATCTGTGATAATACGGTGGATCCAAATGGGGACAGTATCACACATTTTCTCACTGTGTAGCTGAATTTTGCCTGTTCATCTGTCTACTTGCCACCTTGCTTCACAAATGTTTTCAGGCTACTGCTGAAGGAGAGGGTAGAGCTGTTCTTTGCTTTCATGCTTGGGTACATTAAGCAGCTCTTTGCTTCCCCTCTTATTTATTTTAAGCATGACTATATAACTTTAGGGGCAAACTAATCAAAAATCACAGAATCACAGTGAGCTATCTTCACTAAAAGCCTGAGTGAGAAAAACAGTGAGGTTGTCAGCAATATTAGCCAATGCTGTGTGTAAGCGTCTGAGTGAGAGGGGCTGCCTAAAGGTGCCGAGTGCATCCTTCGGTTTAAGAACCCATCTCTGCTTCTAAAGGTACTTTGAGAAGAAAATTCCATCAGTAAAGTGTAGAATATTTTTAAAAAATATTTTTTATATTGAGATAAAGTTCACATACCATAAGATTCACCCTTTTAAAATACACAGTTCAGTGGTTTTTATATATTCACAAGGCTGGGCAGCCATGACTACTATCTCATTCCAGAACATTTTCATCCCCTCCCCCACTAAGGGACCATGTCCTCATTAGTAGTCACTCCCCATTCCCATCTCCCCGCCAGCCCCTGGAAACCACTAATTTACTCTCTGTCTCTATGGATTTACCTAATCAGGACATTTAATGTAAATGGGATCATACAATACGTGACTCTTTATGACTGACGTTCACTTAGCATGATGTTTTCAAGGTACATTCATGTTGTAGTATGTATTAGTACTTCATTCCTTTTTGTGGCTAGATGATATTCCCTTGTATGAGAATTTTTGATTTGGTTTATCACTTCACCAGTTGGTGGACATTTGATTGTTTTTACTTTTTGGCTGTTATGAATAATGCTGCTATGGATGTTCACGTATAAGTTTTTGTGTAGATGTATGCTTTCATTCCTCTTGGGGCTATACCTAGAATGGACTTGCTAATATAGAATCTTGTTATTTGCCTATTAATAAGGACAATGCAGGGTATTTGCATTCATCCAGTGCTGGAATGAAAATGAGAATTTTTATTACGTTATATTATCCAACTGTCTCACCATGCCATTTCCATTCTTTTGAAATAACCAGGACAGACCGCCGACAACTCCCACTGCTCTGTTTCGCCTGCTTCTGCTTTTGCAATTGCCACAGCTGCAGCAGGACATGGGAGTCCACCTGGTGAGTAGGGGCCAGCAGCTGAGTGCAGACACATGGCAATTTATGGTAAATCAGTGGTCCTTGCCTGCCAGCGTCTTGATGATACACTGGGCAGCTTCTTAAGAATGCAGATTCCCAGCCCCCTAAGTCAGCGCATCTTGGCGTGATACCGTCTTTTTAAATAAGCACCTTCAGGTGAGTCTCACACAGGTGGCCTGTGCGTAACCCTTTTGAGAACTTCTGTATCAGAGAAGGATGTGTTATTTCTTTCACGTTGTTTTATGGAGTTCTTTAACCTTTTTAGCCAAATTGTCGAGGACACGTGGTTCCCTTTTAACTGAGTCCAGTGCTGAAAGCATATGCAAGGTGGGAGGGAAGGTTTGTGGAGGGGGCGGGGAGGAGGGAGGGATCTATTGCTTTAGAGGACTCAAAATTCATTTCCAGTAGCTCCATGATGCTTTCTGAGTTGCTATCAGTTAATCTTCAGGGTAAAGAAGTACTTAAAATAAAAGCACGGTATTTTAAATAGATAAAAAATTATATTCATGATCTCTGTCCTCTTCTCTCGTGTGCAAGGAGGACGTTATGTTAAAATAAATCCGTATGTGGTTTAAACAGCCTTGTTGCTGTAAGTATCTTCACCTAAACTAATTCTCTGTGTTCCGGGAGTGTATTTTTGGTGTATTTTGTTAATTAGCCATTGCTCACCTACCAGAGAAGTCCATTTCCAAAGCCTATGAACCTATATTCAACAAGAGTAACTGGTAGGTACTGTCTGTGTGAAATCTAAGTTGAAGTACGTACAAAGAGATATACTATAAGGAACATGAATTACCATAGTAATTCATATTTACCTATCTATCTATCTATCTAGATAGATAGATATCCCATCTGAATGGAAAATCTTTGCACTTTGACTACATTCCACATCTTAGATACTTTACCACACACACTTCACTGGTTGTGGTCAGGCAAATTGGGGATGTTCTTTACCCCAAATATTCCCAGAACCTTCCCCTCAGTTCCCATCAGTATAACACAATACAGCCTGTAATGGTAATAGTATTGATGTCTTCTCAATCCAGTCGGCTTCTGTTGTTGACTACATGTTATAATGATGAACATTTCTTTGATGAGATAATAAAGGAGTCTTCCCTACACTTCCGGCAGAATTGGTTATCAACTGTGATTTGCTAAGACCTTCTTCTGTCTTTTGTTCTCACAAGCTAGTCTGTCTTTGGAAAAAGTGAAATACAGAGCTTCCTCGCAGGTCTCTTAATTTAAATGTGGTTTGTAAGGGAAAATAGTTTTTAGGTCAATTCAGGATGAGACCATTTCCCCATTTGCTGGAGGCTGGGTCGGGGAAGGTATCTTTTTTTCACCTGAGATTGAAGCAAAGTTCTAACGGAGACTGGCTTTCAGACTTGGGCTTGCCCATGCCTGATGGGCCAGAGGATAAAGTAACCACAATAGCCAGGTCTTCCTCACTATCCAAACACTGCTGCTGCTCTGCGGCCTGTTCCTGCTTCTCCCCTGCAGCCGAAAGAGCCTTAGCAAGAAAGCTCTCCTCAGCGAGCCAGCTGAGGAGGGGCAGACTGCTGACTGACGACAGCCAGCACTGCTAGGTGCAGGGTGGCCTGGACCTCCTGTTTTATCACACTGCTGCTGACGTTGCCTGTGATGGGGTCTGGAGCCACATGATTCAAGTTTAGACATACATGACATAAAGGATGGCTTTGGCAGTATCTGTGGCCCCGCTGTCAAGGCAGCAAGTTGCACAGGGGTCGGTTTCGGTGGCTAATGGTGGTACGAAAGAGGGTCTGTTTTGGAGTAGGGATCAGTACGTCCCTGGGGCTCGGCTGCTTCATGGATCTAGCCCCACAGGAGAGTCCACCTGCCTACGAGAACTTAGCAGAAGGGCTCAGGTTCATAGCCACTAGGGCAGGTGGACACGGAACAGAAAGAGAGGAAGTGCTGGGAAGATGATCTGGACTCCTTGGCTGGTCAGGGAGAGGAGAGCCTGCTACTGCCTAGAGAAGCCCTAGACCCAGACAGACAGGTGTCCGAAGGAAGCTAGTGCTACCTAATGTTTAAGTCTCAAACCAGGCCTTGTATCCACTCTCTGAATCAGGAATTATGACCCGAATGCACACTGGAACGTGGAGAGCCTGCAGAGGTGAGCAGGAGGGAAGGTGGTGTAGATAAGTGAACATCTCATGCTCACATCCATTTTTCCAGGCTTCCTGTCTGCTTGTCTGGCTGCAATATGGGACCACCTGGTGGTGCCGCTCTGCTGTGTGTGTGGCTTATAGCCTGAAACAACGTGCCGCCCGGCCAAGCCATGCGGTCTGCAGAGTGGGCTTTCATGTTTCAGGCTCCTCTTCGGATTCCCTCTTGCTTTAATCCTCTCTCACCTCCCTGCCCTCAACCTCTACCTCCATCAAAATACACGGGAATCTGGCAACTCTGGGTTAGAACTGTCAGTTAGTGATTATGCTTTCAAATATTCACTGCAGGCATTTGCACGTAAGCCATTTCTCTTTAATGATTGCTTAGAAGGTAATTTTACTGCCTTAAAAGGTATTTAAATTTAGCAGAAGGATGGACAGAAAATTTTCTTCGCAAAGAGGCCAGATAAGACGTGCATGCCGTAAAGTCAGAGAAAGTTGATTTATCTGTGAAAGGTGGCCTGGTATGTACTCAGGATTGCCAGTCCTGCCCCTCGGGTCTGAGCCTACCTGATTTCCACACACACTGGAAAAGACTGGAATTTCCCCTCTGGTTTCTTTAAGGACTTAGAGCCTGTACTTTCCAAAGATGGGTGTCTCTTCCTTCCATGTCATGCTCCGTTTCCTTGTAGACCAACAGGAGTACCTCTGCTGGAGAGGAAGGAAAGCTTGATCTGTGGGCATGATTGTGACACGATTAATTCTCCTTAACTTCACATTATAAAGAGTTCACAGTTTATTTAGTGCTTGCCTTGCGATTGGCAGCCAAGTTACATTAGGCCCACTGTGGATGGATCCGGGATTTGTGGGGTCTAACACTTACACAGTCTGCCTCAAGGAAAAGAATATAAAATTACAAACCTTTAGAGCACCTCCCAGGGATTTGGAAGAGGCCCATACACATTGAGAGGCCCCGAGGCTTAAGCTTCCTGGTAAATCTGTTTATGAGTCCAGCCCTGATCATTCTTGGAATCAGAGCAGCTTTAGGAAATTTTGATCACGGGGTGGCGGGTGGAGGTGGGAGTGGGACCAGTGATCATCAATCAGTCAAATAAGTGCTAACTCTATAAGTTTTAGCTCTATGCAAGACTGAGACAAAAAAACAGTGAGTCTTATGAGCCACCACACTGGCTGAAATGTACTTTCAAGCATCTGCTCAAATTTAGGAGCTCTGCATTAAAGTAGAATTAAAATCTGTGCCTTTCAGATGGCTGCTGATACAGGGAATCTGCAGGTGCAGTTTGGATATAGTTATGATATGAATAGAAATGCAAATCCAATAAATACACATATCAGGGCATATCATGGTGCTTACTATATACCTAAAGCTCTGGGATTAATGATAGGGTTTATGAAATGATCTAAAATGAAATATGAAAGTGTGAGGTGGGTTATTTTTATGAGAGTAGAAATAACGGCAGTGGAGGTACTACAAGCAACTCTTGATTATCTGTGAAAAGATTATAGGTTTTACCATTCTATGCAAGTCAGAGTAAATTAACAAAGTAGAGGAATGACTGAATGCATTTATAGGAAAATTAATGGCACAGTTACAATTGCTTAGAGAAATAATGAGTTCTTTACTGGTGGTGACTTTGTACTTGTAAAATAGATCATTCATAATCTGTTTTTTCCTCTGTTAAACCACTCAGGCTTGTGTAGCCAATAGTAGATCTGAGCTTGGTGTGAATTGGGCTTGGACTCACTTTTTAAAATACCAATAACTGGTCCCACCCCCAGAGATTATGACTTGATTGGTCTGGGTACATCTGGGGCATCAGGATTTTTAAAGTTCCCTATGTGATACTTATGTGGAACCAAGATGGAGAATCACTAAACTAGATGGAGAAGGTGTATTTGTTCCTTCTCTGGTTGTAGCATTCCTACAACCAGTTTGAGACATATTTTTTATTGTTTTTTTTTTCCAAAATATATAAAAACCATTTTACAATAAAAATGTCTTAATACAGCTAGTTGAATTTTGGGAGACAAAATGTATCTCATTTACATTTTTTAATGAAAACATTATTATCACAATTATTAATGAAAAACAAAGAGCTTTGGCAAACCAAATGTAAGTTAACAGTGATTCCAAGTCTTACTTTAAATTCCTTATTTATTTTTAAGTGTCATGGGTACAACATTGTATTTCAACTTATGTATTCACTACTGTGTACTCACCATGGAAAGTTTAATTTCCATCCATCACTATGCAGTTGACTCCCTTTACCCATTTTACCCTCCCCCATGTCCCTTTCCCCTTGGTGACCATTAATCTTTTCTCTGTATCTATGTTCGTTTTTGTTTGGTTTGGTTGTTTATTTCATTTTATTCTTTTTGGTTGTTTATTTTATTTTATTTTTTTATATTCCTCATATGAGTGAAAACATATGGCATTTGTCTTTTTCCATCTGACTTATTCCACTTAGCATAATACCCTCAAGGTCCATCCACATTGTTGCAAATGGCAAGATTTCATCTTTCTGTTATGGCTGGGTAGTATTGCATTGTGCATATATATTACATCTTTATTCATTCATCCATTGATGAGCACTTAGGTTGTTTCCATATCTTGGCTATTGTAAATAATGCTACACTGAGTATAGGGGTGCATATGTCTTTTTGAATTAGTATCTCCATTTTCTTTGGATAAACACTCAGAAATGGAATAGCTGGATTATATGGTAATTCTGTTCTTAATTTTTTGAGGAATCTCTATACTGTCTTCCATAGTGGCTGCACCAATTTACATTCCCACCACCAGTGTATGAATGTTCCCTTTTCTCATCATCCTCACCAACACTTGTTATTTCCTGTCTTTTTGAGAATAGTCATTCTAACTGGCGTGAGGTAATACATCATTGTGGTTTTGATTTGCATTTCCCTAATAATTAGTGATACTGAACATCATTTTATGTGCCTACTGGCCATCTGTATGTCTTCTTTGGAAAAATGTCTACTCAGATCCTCTGCCCATTTTTTAATCAGGGTGTTTGTTTTGTTGTTGTGGAGTTGTATGAGTTCTTTATATATTTTGGATATTAAACTCCTATTGGATATATGATTTTCAAGTATCTTCTCCCATTCGGTAGGTTGTCTTTTTGTTTTGCTGATGGTTTCCTTTGCTGTGCAGAAGTTTTTTAGTTAGATGTAGTCTCATTTGTTATCTTTGCTTTTGTTTCCCTTGTCTCAGGAGACATATCCAGAAAGATACTGCTAAGACCAATGTTAAAAAGTGTACTGCATATGTTTTTTTCTAGGAATTCTATGATTTTAGGTCTTACATTCAAGTCTTTAATCCATTTTGAGTTGATTTTTGTATATGGAGTAAAATAGTGGCCTAGTTTCATTCTTTTGCATATGACCGTCCAGTTTTCCCAATACCATTTATGGAAGAGACTATCCTTTCTCCCATTGTATGTTCTTTGCTCCTTTGTCATAAATTATAATTGTCCATCTATATGTGGGTTTATTCTGGGCTCTCAACTCTGTTTCATTAATCTGTGTCTTTTTTATGCCAATATCATGCTGTTTTGATTACTATAGCTTTGTACAGTTATACCTCATTTTATTGCACTTTGCTTTATTGTGTTTCACAAATACTGTATTTTTTACAAATAGAAGGTTTTTGGCAACCGTGTGTCGAGCGAGTCTATCAGCACCATTTTTCCAACAGCATTTGCTCACTTCATGTCTCTCTGTCACATTTTGTAAATTCTCTCAATATTTGAAACTTTTTCATTCTTATTATACTTGTTATGGTGACCTGCATTCAGTAACCTTTGATATTACTGTTTAATTTGGGGGTGGTCCATGAACCACACCCATATAAAGATGGTGAATTTAATAGATAAATGCTGAGTGTGTTCTGGCTGCTCTACCGACCTGCCATTCCTGCCTCTCTCCCTCTTCTCAGGCCTCCCTGTTTCCCTGAGACACAACAATGTTGAAATTAGGCCAGTTAATAACCCTACTGTGGCCTCTAAGTGTTCAAGTGAAAGGAAGAGTTGCATGTTTCTCACTTTAAATCAAAAGTTAGAAATGATTAAGCTTATTAAGGAAGGCATGTCGAAAGAGTAGATGGGCTGAAAGCTAGGCCTCTTGCACCAAACAGTTAACCAAGTTGCGAATGCAAAGGAAAAGTTCTTGAAGGAAATTAAAACTACCACTACTCCAGTGAACACGTGAATGATAAAAAAGCGAAACAGCCTTATTGCTCTTATGGAGAAAGTTTTAGTGGTCTGGATAGAAGATCAAACCAGCCACAACATTCCCTTAAACCAAAGCCTAATCTAGAGCAAGACCCTAACACTCTTAAATTCTGTGAAGGTGGAGAGAGATGAGGAAGCTGTAGAAGAAAAATCTGAAATGAGCGCAGGTTGGTTCATGAGCTTGAAAGAAAGAAGTTGTCTCCATAACATAAAAGTGCAAGGTGAAGCAACAAGTGCTGATGTAGAAGTTGCAGCAAGTTATCCAGAAGATCTAGCCAGCTAAGATCATTAATGAAGGTGGATACACTAGACAACAGATTTTCAGTGCAGATGAAACAGCCTTCTATTAGAAGATGATGCCATCTAGGATTTTCGTGGCTAGAGAGAAATCAATACCTGGCTTCAAAGCTTCAAAGGACAGGCTGACTCTCTTGTTAGGGGCCAGTGCAGCTGGTGACTTGAAGTTGAAGCCAATGCTCATTTACCATTCTGAAAATCCTAGGGCCCTTAAGAATTATGCTAAATTATGCTAAATCTGCCTGTGCTCTATAAATGGAACAACGAAAGCTGGATGACAGCACATCTATTTACACCATGGTTTACTGAATATTTTAAGCCCACTGTTGAGACCTATTGCTTAGAAAAGAAGATTCCTTTCAAAATAGTGCTGCTCATTGACAGTGCACCTGGTCACTCAAGAGCTCTGGTGGAGATGTACAACGAGATTGTTATTTTCATGCCTGCGAAATACAGCATCCATTCCGCAGCCCGTAGAGCAAGGAGTAATTTTAACTTTCAAGTCCTGTTATGTAAGAATTATATTTCATAAGACTATAGTTGCCATAGATAGAGATTCCTCTGATGGATCTGAGAAGGGTAAGTTGAAAACTTTCTGGAAAGGATTCATCATTCTAGATGTCATTAAGAACATTTGTGATTCATGGAAAAAGCTCAAAATATCAACATTAACAGGAGTTTGGAAGAAGTTTATTCCAACCCTCATGGATGACTTTGAGGGGTTCAAGACTTCAGTGGAGTAAGTCATTGCAGATGTGGTGGAAATAGCAAGAGAACTAGAATTAGAAGTGGAGGCTGAAGATGTGACTGACTTACTGTGATCTCATGATAAAACTTCAACAGGTGAGGAGCTGCTTCTTATGGATGAGCAAAGAAAGTGTTTTCTTGAGATGGGATCTACACCTTTTTTTTTTTTTTTTTTTTTTTTTTTTTTTGCGGTACGCAGGCCTCTCACTGTTGTGGTCACTCCCATTGCGGAGCACAGGCTCCGGACGCGCAGGCTCAGCGGCCATGGCTCACGGGCCCAGCCGCTCCGTGGCATGTGGGATCCTCCTGGACTGGGGCACGAACCCGTGTCCCCTGCATCGGCAGGCGGACCCCCAACCACTTCACCACCAGGGAAGCCCGGATCTACACCTTTTGAAGATGCCGTGAAGATTGTTGAAATGACAACAAACGATTTAGAATATTACATACATTTAGTTGATGAAGCAGCAGCAGGGTTTGAGAGGATTGACTCCAGTTTTGAAAGAAGTTTTCTGCTGTGGGTAAAATGCTCTCAAACAGCATTGTATGCTACAGAGAAATTGTTGGCGAAAGGAAGAGTCAATGGATGTGGCAAATTTCTTGGTTGTCGTATTTTTTAAAATGGCCACAGCCATCCCAGCCTCCAGCAACCACCAGCCTGGTCAGTCAACAGCCATCAACATTGAGGCAAGACCCTCTACCAGCAAAAAGATTACGACTTGCTGAAGGCTCGGGTGACAGTTAGCACTTTTTAGCAATAAAGTGTTTTAAATTAAGGTATATACATTATTTTTTCAGAACTAATGCTATTGCACACTTAAAAGACTGCAGTATAATGTAAACATAACTTTTATATGCACTGAGAAACCAAAACAAATGGTGTGACTTATTTTATTGCAATATCTGCCGTTTTGCCATGGTCTGGAACAAAAGCTGCAATATCTCCAAGGATGCCTGTTGTATAATTTGAAATCAGGGATGTGATACCTTCAGCTTTGTTTTTTTTCTCAGGATTGCTTTGGTTGTTTGGGGTCTTTTATGGTTCTGTATAAATTTGAGGATTTTTTTGGTCCTATTTTGTGAAAAATATTGTTGGGATTTTGATAGGGATCGCATTGAATCTGTAGTTTGCTTTAGGTAATATGGACATTTTAACAATGTTAAACCATAAGACGTTGTTGAAAGAAATTGAAGGCACAAAGAAATGGAAAGATATTCTGTGCTAAATGATTCCAGTCTAATTTTTAGACACACATACACACACACACGGACTGAAATTAAAATTTTGGAACTGAGAAGTTACATCATTTTTATAAAGTTTTTATTTTTATTGAAGTATAGTTGATCACAATGTTGCGTTAGTTTCTGGTGTACAGCAAAGTGAATATATATATTCAATATATATATTCTTTTTTCATACTCTTTTTCATTATAGGTTATTACAAGATATTGAATATAGTTCTCTGTGCTATACAGTAGGACCTTGTTGTTTATCTGTTTTATATACAGTAGTTTGTATCTGCTCATCCCAAACTCCTAATGTATCCCTCTTAACTAGTGTGAGCCTGCAAAGCAGCTAGGGATGCTCATGTCAGGGGGTCATTGCACTCTCTTCCTGGGAGGATGCCCACAGCAAGCCAGATCACATGGAGCACTTCCTCTGCCCATCATGTGTTTTTGATAAGCCTTTCAAGCAAACCCAAATCCTTGTTCCAGCTGGCCTGAGCACCCTCTTTCCTGACCATGTTGCATTGCCAAGTTCTCCTTCTTTGTGCTGCCCTTTCCTGAGCTCCACGCAGACCATTCTCCTGTATTACCGTATCTCCTCAGCAAAGGTACAATGCACTTGATTGTGCCTTTTCACTTTTCTGATCCGCTCACATTGCTTAACTGCTACTTGACTGCAGTACAGTTTCATCCATTTCAGGGCCAGGCAGGTGACCGAAAGGGGGACTGGATGGCTGATACCATGTGAAAAAGGGGCAGCCACTGCTCAGCTCCCCCTGATTTTTGCCATGACAGAATACAGACTAGGGCCGTCAGATCTGTTTTCTTTCTTTCTTTTCTTTATTAAAGAAAAACCAGAAATCTGGATATTTATGTAAAATCTCCTATTTTTACACGTTGGAAGTGAATCCATACTCTTTAAAAAATACTGTCCAGCCCAGCAGAATACTTCTGTGGACCACAATTGGCTGTGAGCCACCAGTATGTGACCTCAGATTTACTGTAATCATTTACAGCTGGAGTTGTAGGTTGATCCAGATAAGAGTTTCTGAGACCATACCTCAATGCTAGCAATGGACTCCTGAATCTCCTCAGTCTTCCCTCCCCAAAACTATTTCCTATTCCTTTGGCCAGGCTATTTTATAGGAAGCCCATCTCTTCTTGTCCACTGTGGCTTGACCACTTTGGCTTTCACAGGGTAATCTTATCTCTAAGATCTGGAGGATGCCTCATTGTCACCCCTTCACCATGGAAGGGATTTTGCGGACTGTCTTTCTTACTTTACAGATTTTGAAACAAGTGTGAGACCCAGAATGCTGGAGGGCCTGGCCCAGGTTCTCAGAGTGCCTGAGAATGAGGCTCAGATCTGTCCACTACCAAACTGCTTCTTTCTTTGCCCTGATATTGCCTCTAATCCCACATTTATTTCAAAAAGAACAAGATCTTGGGAAACTTGCGTTACGTATTTTGTTGCTAACTCTTGATCCTGTCTTCATCTGCAGCATACCCACTACTTTCCATCTTCTTTCCACCTGGCATTCACCTGACAGATACAGCAGCACGGTAACTCCAGAGAGATGAACCCGAGTGAAATTAGTCATCTGTGGGTAGATTCTTACTTAGCTAGCAGCACTGAGGGGTCTGTGATTTCTTTCACAGGATCGCAGAAACTAGGGTCTTAGTACAATGATATAACCTGGTCAGAGGAAGCGTTTATCTCTGTATTGAGAATTGGATTAAATTTGCAGTAATATATTGAGTACCATGAATTACGTTAATGTCATATATGTACCCTGCTGTCTTTTTTTTTTTCTGGATTTGTGAGAGCAATCAGCTCTGTTTAAATAGTTTAGCTATTTAGTGAGTAAACTTGTAAGAAAGGCACAGAATATAGGCTTTTTGCCAGTGTTGTTTATCTAACTGGCATTTGTAGCCTGTGGCTTCACAAGTGCTAGGAAGACCTGAAGACACAACTTAATAACATGTAATTAGCCTGTTTTATCTTGTGAATACATCATAATTGTGGGTAGTTTTTGCAGAGGGCCTCTCAGAGTTGCACCCACATCTTGCAGACCCCCGTCCTATGCTTCCCTGTTGGGCATTTGTGTATGCAATTATAAACTTATTATCAACATGACAAAAGCAACAACAATAAAGTTGCATAATTCTATAGGGTGTACTATATACCAAGCACCATTCTAAACTTTACATATGTTAACTAATATGTGAAGTAGTTACTATTATTTGTATAATGAGTATAATGTACTCATTATACTAATAATAGTATTATTATATATTTAATATATAATAATACTATTATATATAATTAATAGTATTATTCGTATAATGAGTATATTAGTAAATGAGTATAATAATAATATTATTATTATACTTATTTTCCAGTTGAGGAAATTAAGATACAGAGAGTTAAGTAAGTCACCTAAGGTCACGTAGGTAGTAGGTGGCAGATTTGAATCATATCATCTGGCTAATGAAAAGAGAACTGACAAGATCTATTACCAATCCCAACCTCTGCCTTACATAGATAAGAGAGAGATGGAACTTCATTCTCTGGGTTTCTACAGTGCTGCCATTTCGTTTGGAAAAGGACATGAACGTTTCTGGTGGGTGGTCTGGTGGTTTTAAAAATGTGTCCACAAATTCTTTCATACTCCATCCTTCAGGAGGTGAAGCTTAATTTCTCTTTATTTTTGTGTGGGCAGAACTTAGTAATTTGCTTCTAACAAATAAAATTAAGCAGAAGTGGTCATGTGTGACTTTGGTCCTAGGTCATCAGAAGGCATAGTGTCCTCTGTCTTGGTCAGTCTCTCTCTTGGATCACTTGTTCTGGGGGAAACAAGCTTCCATATCATGAGGAGAGGCCCAATGAGACCAGCTAGAAACTAGAAAGTGGGCCTCCTGCCAAGAGCCTCATGCATGAGCTTAGAAGTGAACCCTCCAGCCCCACTTGAGCCTTTGGATGTCTGCAGCCTTGGTGGACATCTGGCTTGCAACCTTGTGAGACACCCTGAGCCAGAGCCACCCAGCTGAACCACTTCCAAAATCTCATCCTGAAGAAACTGTGCAATAATAAATGTTTGTTATTTTCAGCCCGTAAATTTCAGGGTGATCTGTTGTGCAGTGATAGATAGCTACTACAGGTGGTATCATGGTTGCCAGTAAACCTTGGCGAAATTATTCAAAATCAAACTGCGCTTAGGGAGCATATTTTCATATTGGAAAGAGAAACATGTCTGGGCTGTTCCTATAGGACAGAACACGCTGAGCTTATTCCCCCCAAACTTTTTGAAATGGAAAGAATATATCTAAAATTAACATGTAGCTTAAATCTACCTTATTCTTCTCCCTTCACCTGTAGTGCTCTAAATTGAATAGACTTATTTTCCTACTGTTTGAGAGCTGAGAGCAGTTTGATTTGAACACAACTGTTGCTTAGCAATAAGAAGGAACTTAATGGCTCTACTCTCTTCTGCAAACTGAGAGGAGCCTCCCTGTGTAGCTATTGTCTGTCTGTAATGCTGAATTTAAAATTGTAATTATCATTTTAAGATGAAATTGAAGCTGGCCTATGTGACACATTACACTCACCCTAGCATCTCAGCTACCCAGCAGGTTGGAGTGTCCCAGTTTGAGGCCCCTTTGCAGAGAAGCTGGTCTCCTGGAGCTATGGGGCATTTAGAAGACTAAGACAGAGCTCTAAAGAAGCTAGTGAATTCCCAATCGGTAGATGGTTTGTATTCTCTAAACACTGACTTTGTGATTCTGGGACTGCAACTTGGCTCTTGAGATGCTGTGACTAGAAACTGAGCCAATGATATTAGGGAAGGGCTTTGGTGGCATGGGGATTCCAAAGACATTTTGGGGAGTAGGAGGGGGTGGGAAGTCTAGCTGCCACTGACCTTACTACCCAGCTCTGTTGGAAAGGCTCCTAGAAATGTCAGCTGCTTTGGATTTTTTTTTTTTTGCTTTGGATTTTTTAAACAAAAGGTCTAAATCCGATTGTTCATCAGAGAGATTGGTCTCGAGATTCAGAAATCTCTGCCTGAATTAAAAGCATTATTCTTTCCCACTCTTTGGATTAAATGATGAACAAGTTTATTTGATTTTGCTTAATCTTCAATTAGTTATATAGGTCTTTCCGTGTACGTGTACACGCTATGCCATACCAGGTGTTGTGGGAAGATAAAAATAGAATACAAGGCATTGCCTCTACTCTCTAAGAACTGACAATCTCATTGAGGAGATTAGATGAACAGGCATAAAGTAAATTTCAAATGATCAAGATGTAAACTCTAGCATACTGATAATAATCAGTATAATTATTAGTTATTAAATTCTGGACTTGAAAACCCAGAGAAAATGTCACATTAGCAAAATAATAAGCCTTCAGTACATGACCCTGAAAGAAAAAGTTAATATAGTTTCAAAGTATTTCATGCATTCACTCTTCCAATTAGTCAGTTTTCTGAACGTAGGTTTTTGGAGCTTTTTTTGTTTTTGACTTTGGGACAGTGTTTTCCTCTGGATCTGCACATTATTCCTATGGTCACACACTTCCTGGTGTGTGTTATAGTCTTAGCAGTTTGGCTGGTTTTACATTAAGTGGAGGCAGTGTCTGTCGTACTGGAGTAAATTAACATTACCAAGATTTCAACACATGCATCAGAAGGAGAAGTGATGAAAGTCTTAGACAAAGTATATTTCAGTGTCTTACAAAATCAGAAGCTATAAACCTACAGAAAACACGAAATAGACTTGTTGAACTAGAGATAAATAATAGTATCCTGATAAGTTTTTGCGTGCATGTCTGTTTTTTTTTTTTTTTAATAAGTGTAACAAATAGTCATGGAGGGGCAAACAGCTCCTTTTTTAGATATTACAGCAAGTCCCCTACAGAGGAACCTTCAAGTTGCGAACTTTCAAAGATGCAAATGTGCATTTGCATGTCCAGTCACGTAGTTCACGTGTCTGGTGTACATTGTCATGTGCATGCATCCTCTGTAAGTGGTTGTGCTTTTGTGTACTTTACTGTACAGTACTGTATAGAGTACAGTAGTACAGTGTCTTTATTTCAAGCCCAGGATGTCCGTAAGCAAGCGTAAAAGCAGCGGTGATGTAGCTGGTACTGCTAAGAAAAGCTAAGTGCCAAGAAAGGACAAAGAGAGACAAGAGGAAGTAGTAACTGAAGAACCGAAGAGATTCATGATGTAGGAAATGGCAAGGGGATTTTCTTTATTTGAGGAGGTACTGTTAGTTTTTGAGGCACAGGACCTGAATGTAGAATGTATATAAACCTACAGCTGCCATTCAGAATGCAATCCAGTCATCTGTGATGAGAAAAAAAGAGCTACTACCCAGACATCACTGGATCGTTTTTTCAAGAGGGTAGATAGAATTGAATCCAGCAAGGAACCAGAACCTGTGCCACCAACCTCAGGAGTGACTGAAATTGCAGCCTGGCCTCTGTCTCCTATCGCTGACCATCGTTCAGCTCTGCCATCTCCCACCTCCTCTCTCCCTCCTCCAGTCAGTAACTCTTCCTGCCTGTTCACTCAATGCCAGCCCCTGTATGCCAGCTGCTGTCCTGTACTACTGGACTCTTCAAGGTACTGTACTGTAAGATTAAAAATGTTGTCTTTATTTTTTGCTTGTTTTTTATGTATTATTTGTGTGAAAAGTATTATAAACCTATTACAGCACAGTACTATCTAGCCGATTGTGTTAGTTGGGTACGTCGGCTAACTTTGTTGGACTTACAAACAAATTGGACTTACGAATGCACTCTCGGAATGGAATTCGTTCGTATGTAGGGGACTTACTGTATTGGATCACCAGCTGTAAAGACTGTGAGGCTCGATGTTTAGTCATGTGTTGCATTCGAATGGCAACAATGCAGATGTTACCTGCCTATAGCCCTCCTCCACTTTATAGACATTTATTTGGGCTTGTTTCTAATTTTCAAGATCCTGTACACCATTGAGAATTAATTCAAAACAGAGCATCTTAGTCAGGATAAAGCTTCATCTGGCAAATACGCTACCAGAGTCAGTTCTCTTGATCCCTGTGGGTTGTGTGGAAAACAAGCCACAGTCCCCTTTAGCGGCAGGCACGGAAGCTAACAGTCTTAGCAAAGGCTAGAGTTTCCTGCCTCCACCGGGCTTACCTCGCTCACTGCAGTGTTAAAGATTTGTAAGTTATGTTCTCATTCCTTTTTTTCTATCCTAGCAGTATGGGTTTATGAAGACCTAATCCTACACCTCACGTTTGTATACTGCCTCACAATTTCAAAGCCCTTTTATAAGTAACAGCATGTGTGTCCATCACAACCAGGCTGGGAAGTGGAGAGGCAGAGATTACCTTCCTCTTCTAATATATAAAGAAACAGGCTCAGCGAGGTGAAGTGACTTACGGGCGGTTAGAAATTGCAGGCATAGGCCCTGAGTCCAAGTCTCTGGACTCCTGGTCCAGTGCTCATTCTATTAAACCAGGTCACTTTTGTAAAGTGGTATTTCAGAGCCATACCCCTGAAATGTCAAAGGAAAGTTGAACAGTTAGTTGGTATCCAGTTAATTAATTCTTTAATGAGTTTAATTATTAACCATCTTCAAATATGAATCTCAGTTTCCTTCCCTCTCAGATTCAGGCACTTCCTATACATAAGGAAGTCCTGGTTTCCTTTGTGTGTTTCATAGTTTGTATTTAATTCCCCAGCAGGGTTCAGGGACTACCGCCAAAGCATCCTTGAGGTTGGTTCTTGGATACTGATTGACGCACAGAAAGACATTTTTTAGGGATTTGAACATATTTGTTTGTTCTCCTAAACATTTCTTCAGATAAATATCATGGCAAATAGAAGAAAACCCTGAACTCACCAACCAGATTTTACTTATTTACTTTATCATTTTAAAATCCACCCACCATGCCCACGCATTTCCTTGAAATACATTCTGCCATTCAACTACCTTTGATGGTGACTTAGAGATAGAAGCCTTATATTTTCAAGGATCAGCTGTCCTGTCAACTTAAAATTTTTAAACAGCCTTTCTGAGGTATATTTTATATACCATACAACTCAGCCATTTAAAGCATACAGTTTGATGGCTTTTAGTATTGCCCTGCCATCTTTAGTGGAATTCCAATCTGGGTTTTGAGAATACTCAGGCCGTTTCCTGTGGAAAACAATTCAGTTGGGATCTGTGGTGCACTCAGAGTGTCTGGTCTCACTTGGAGCTGTCAGGTGGGTGGAGGATGCAGTTAAGAAGCCCTCTTGCCCTCTTGGTGGGAGTTAACAGGCCTGAGGATTCGAGCTTCTGTTTTTATCATGCTGAGGGAGGGAAGAAAGGCTGAGTGTCCCCTCCCGAGAACAGTGCTTACTGGAGAAGTGGCCTCTGATCGCTGGTGTCTGGTGATCTGGCTGTGGGAAAAGAAGTTATTCAGGGAACAGGGGCCATGCGGGCCTTAGAGAGAATGGGGTATCGGTGAGAGCAGTTATGACTGATTCTCCAAGGAGTCAGGATTGAAAGTGGTTAAGAGAGTGGATTTGGGTGTCAAATAAACCTGTATCTGAGTTCTGCCACTTGTCTAAGCTGTGTGATCTAGGGCAGACTCTCTAAGTCTGATTTTTCTCATCTTTGAGAAGAGTGAGAGCAATGATTGTACCTCCCTCATAGAGTTGTCATGAGGATTAGAGGAGATGATCTATGTGCCGTTCTTAGCATTTGGAACCAGCTAAGCACTCAATGAATATTTTCCGCCGTTATTATTGACTGTTTCCTCCACAAGATTCATAAGCTTTTGAGAACAGGGACTGTTGTGTTTACCATTAGATCTCCAGCCCCTGTCATCATAACAAGCTGGAGCTGAATTCAAATGAATGCATTCTCCTGTCATCCATTTATTCTCTTTGTCTCTTCTGGTCTCACGTATGTGCACGCATGTGTGAGCATGCATACATACACATGCACACATACATGTATACCATGCCCCCTACTGACTACTTTTATAGGGACAAGAATTAGTAAAATAACTGCAAAAGTGTATTAATTGTGTGTCATTCCATAGTCATCTGATGAAAGGAGTGTAGTTTCTGGGCACAATCAAGAGATTTAGAAATAACTTTGTTACATGAATCTATGCTATATGATGGTATCCACTACAGCTGACTCTTATGTATTATGACAGGTAACTGGGGAAAGAAGAGATGAGCAGCTCACCAGTATGTTTTTATAGTAGTAATAGTAGGAGATGCTTTAGGATTTGCACTGGACTGTTCCAGAAGGGGGAGGAGTCTGAGAAATGTCAGTGTAGACATTTTTGATGGACTATATATAGTACCTGGTGAAAAAGAGAAGCCATGCAGATGGTTAAATTGCACGTCTAAGGCCTGAAAGACTGAGTTAACAGTACAATGATCTCAGTTCACAATTAGTTAAGTGTTAGGTGTCAGTAAGAAATCTTAAGTGGGGAGAACCAAAGAGAAGGGACTAATGAGCTTGTCCAGCCCCTCTCACCCCTAGAGAGATGTCCCCTGAGCTTATTTATTTATGCCTCATGTCATTTAGCAAAGGGCTTGAGGCAAATCCCCGGCTGCACTGCGAGTTAGAAGGCATTTGCCTGGGCTCCATTCTGGGTGGAGTCCAAGGGAAATTGAGTTTCGGTCCATAGGGAACTGGTATCTTAATAATGAAAGTTACACTTGCAACCTTCTAGCCTGAAAGTGTCACACATCCCAGCAAACGAATCTTGCGCAAAATGTTGCCATTATCAAAGGCGAGGTCATCTGACATGGTGTTTGCTTTCATGCACTGGCTGTACTTTTCAGTGGCTTGAGGGGCTGGTGCCCTGATTGCCTGTTGTGTTACCCGCAAGTTCCGGGTTAAGTCACTTACTAGCTCTTTTGGGCATCAGTTTCCTCATCACTAAAAAAGGAATAATCGCGTCTAATTTGCTGGAACTTTGAGAATTAACTTACTTTTTTCCAGCACAGTGATAATCAGAAGGAAAGGGGCTACATGAAGACAGATTTGTAATGTAGGTTGCAGGATGACAAATGAATTAACCCCCATTTCCTGGTGCTTCATGCTTATTGACACAATCCTACCGTTTGGTTGTCCTGTGCCAGAAAGAGATGGTTCTGTCGGATAGAGAGAATTCTGAGATTGGAAAGGCAGGAAGTCTGGGCTCAAGGAGAATATCTCCAATATGACTGAATAGCTTTATTTCACCTACTGTGGTAAGTTCTGGTATTTTCTTAGGTAAGGGTTCCTTGAGACTTCCCCTGACACTGCCGCAGCCATGCTAGTCTATCACAGGTCCAGCTGCTGTATCTGAGTTCTGCCACTTGTGGGAACTGCCATTCCCGTGGATGATTTTCATAGGTACTGTCTGGGACCATATCCGGGGCTGGACTTGGCCATACTGGTGCTATGATCATGTATACGCTCCAGAATAGTTTCCATTGTCATTCAGTTCGGTTTATGATTATTTTCAGTCCTGGTTAATTTTTATGCATAATGATTATAATACTTTATTCATTTATGTTGAAGTACTGGAAACACTGGATTTTTCTGTAGTTAGAAGGATCCTGAGATGCAATACTAAATCTATGGAATGAAGAGGTATTTTTGTTCGAATTCAAATAAAGATTATAAGTACTAAACTCAGCCTTTGGACAATTATTGCTAATAATTTGAAGCTGTTGCTAAAATCCTCAATACTCTTTTTGTCAATGTATGAAATGGTTTAACATACCTGAAAAAGAAAAGGATATCCAAATTCAGGTTATCCATTTTCTGTTCAGGTATAGGTGGGTAGGTTTTTTGGTGGTGTATGACTCCCTTCCTAGTACAAAGCTATCAGATTCAGAAATAGGGTGACTTTATACTACAGATGAAGAAATTGAATTATTAACGCAAAATCTTCCCCAAAAGAAAATCCCAGACCTAGATGGGTTCACAGGTGATTTCTACCAAACATTTAAAGAGTAAATAATGTCAGTGCTTCACAAAATCTTCCAGGAAATGGAGGAGGAAACACTTTCTAACTCATTTTATGAGGCCGTATTACCATGATACCAAAACCAGACAAAGACATAAGAAGAAAAGAAAACTACAGGGAAGTAGTGTTTATGAACATAAAATACAAAAATTCTCAATGAAATATTAGCAAACCAAATCTAGCAACTTATGAAAAGTATTAAACACCATGAACAAATATATTTTATCTCAGGAATGCGAAATTGGTTTAACATCAGAAAATCAATTAATATAATACATCATATAACTATAATAAAGGATAAAAATCATATGATTATCTTTACAGGAACAGAGAAAACATTTCATATGATCCAACCAAGAAGGTAGGACTAGAAGGGCAATTCCTTAGTCTGATAAAAGGCATCTATGGAAAATGGACAGCTCACATCTTACTTCATAGTGAAAGACTGAATGCTTTCCTCCTAATATCAAGAACAATATGAAGGATATCTGGCCACTTCTATTCAACATTGTACTGGAGCATTTTTCCAGAGGGGGAAAAATATAATATAAAGGCATCCTGACTGGAAGAAAGGGAGGAGGTAAAACTGTCATTATTCACAGATGACATGATCCTATATGTTGAAAACCATAGGGGATCCTCAAAGAAAACCTACCAGAACTGATAAACAAGTTCAGTAAGGTTGCAGAATATAAGATCAATATATAAAAGTCAATTGTATGTTATATACTAACAATGAACTGAAATGAAATTAAGAAAACAATTCTATTCACAAAGCATCAAAAAGAATTTAAATACTTAGGGATAAATTTAACAAAAGAAGTGAAAGGTTTGTATCCTATAACGTACAGAACTTGCTGAGAGAAATTAATGGAGAGATGTACCAAGCCCATTGATTAGAAGATTCAGTTTTCCCAAAACTAATCTGTATATTCAACACAGTTCCTATCAAAATACCAATGGGTTTGTTTCCAGAAATTGACAAGCGGGTCCTAAAAAAACACGTAGCTTTAAAGGTGTATTTATTTTTGCTTTCATTTTTGTTTTGTTCTGGTAGAGTACTAACATTTTTATGGAAATGCAAAGGACTCAGAATAGCCAAGACAAATTTTGAAAAATAAGAACTAAGTTGGAGGACTTCTACTTCCTGATTTCAAAACTTAAGACTACAGTTTGCAAGATAATAGGGTACTGGCATAAGGATAGTCATATATTTCAGTGAAACAGAAGTAGGAGTCTGGAAATAAATCCTTAAATTTATGGTCCATTGATTTTTTTTTTATGAAGGTACCAAAGCAATTCAAGAGGGGAAAGGATAGTCTTTTTCAACAAATGGTGCTGGAGCAATGGCTGGCTGCAAGCAAAGAGATTAACTTAATCCTAAATGTCAGGGCCAGAATTATGAACTTCAATAAGAAACATAGGAGAAAGTCTTAGTGCATGGGTTGGGCAAAGAATTTTTAGATACAACATCAAAATCAAGATCCATAAATGAAAAAAAAAATTGATAAATTGGACTTCATCAAAATTGAAAACTTTGGGGCTTCAGAGGACACCATGAAGAAGGTGAAAAAGATAACCTGTAGAGGAGTGGGAGGAAATATTTGCAAATCATATATTTGTTAAAGGACTTCTATCCAGAATATATGAAGAACTCAATAATAAGAAGACAAACTACTGAAGTAAAAGTGGCTAGAATATTTGAATAGATATCTCACCAAAGAAAATAAAGCAATGGCTAAAAAGCACATGAAAAGATGCTCATTAGTCATCAGGGAAAATACAAATTAAAGTCACAATGAGATACTACGTCATACCCATTAGAACAGCTATAATAAAATTGACCACAAAAATAACAAGCGGCAGTGAGAATGTGGAGAAACGGGAACCCTCCTACATTGCTCTTGGGAAACTAGAAAAGAACAGCTACTTTGGAAAACAGTTTGGCAGTTTCTTAAAATGTTTAACATAAGCTTGCCATAGGATCCAGCAGTTTCACTCCTGGGTACTAGGCATCTACGCAAGAGAAATTAAGCCATTATGTTCACACAAAGACTTGAACGTGAATGTGTATAGCAGCATTATTCATAATAGCCCCAAATTAGAAACAGACCAAATGCCATCAACAAGTGAATGGGTAAACAAATGTGATATATGCATACAATAGAATGTTATTCCACAAGAAAAAGTAATGACTGACTGATACATGTTACAACATGGATGGACCTCGAAAATACCACGTTAAGTCAGGGTCAGCAATGGTTTTTTTTTGTTTTTTTTTTTTGCCGTAGGCGGGCCTCTCACTGTTGTAGCCTCTCCCGTTGCGGAGCACAGGCTCCGGACGCGCAGGCTCAGCAGACATGGCTCACGGGCCCAGCCGCCCCACGGCATGCGCGATCCTCCCGGACCGGGGCACGAACCCGTGTCCCCCGCATCGGCAGGCGGACTCCCAACCACTGCGCCACCAGGGAAGCCCTCCAGCAATGGTTTCTTTTTAAAGGTCAGGTAGTGAATATTTTAGGCTTGGAGACCATATGGTCTCTGTGGCAACTTCCCAACTCTGCTCTCTAAGCAGCAACAGACAATATGCAAATGATTGGGTGTGATAGTGTGCCAATAAAACTTTATTTACAAAAATAGGCAGTAGGTACTTTGCTGACTCCTGTACTAAGTGAAAGAAGCCAGATGCAAAAGACCACACACAGTATGATTCCATTTATGTGAATGTTCAAAAAGTAAATCTGTGATGACAGAAAGCAGATTCATGCTTGCCTGGCCTGGGGGTGGGAACAGGGAATGAGTGCAGGTAAGCACTAGGGATATTTTGGGGGTGATGGAAATGTTCTGTAATTGGATTGTGATCATGGTTGCACAACCCTATAAATTTACTACCTATCAGTGAATTATACACTTAAAAGGGCTGAATTTCATGGCTTGTAAATTATCTCAGTAAACCTGTTAAAAATTATATGTGCTTTCATTTGTTCATTTCTTTTGTTTACTGGCTTAGCCATTTTATCTTCATATTATTACTTCTATCTCCAGTGAAAATTTTATTTTATTAGTGACTCTACTATTCCAGCTAAGAGCAGTGCTTAGAGAGTTTTATAAGTGCCTTGTAACTTTGAACTCTTCCCTCTAGAGCAAAAGTTGATATGAGTTAGGTGAGGTCCTTCTGAACTCTCTCCCAGGGATCTTATTATAAGGAAAACCCTAGTAAGAACTCTGAAGGAAGCTTTATAGCATCATGAGTGCTGGAGTATCTGAAACCAAATGTCAGGGACTGTGGTTTCGGAAGTGGGTAAGAAAGGAGCTTTTAATTGTATGTATTTTTTTCCTGCCTTCTTTAAAAGTTCTTATAATATCTAACCTAGACTAGAGTAGGTTAATTCATCTGACGCTTAAGGAACTGTCCATGCCTTTTGAATATTTTTTAAGCTAAGAAGAGTGCATTTGCGTGTGCCAGTTGTCTGCTGTGATCATTGCATTCCCATCATTAGATCTGAGGCTGAGATGGGTCAAGGACTCAATTCAAATTCATCTTGGGATCATTGCACAATTGCCCACAGCATCTTACCAAGAGAGTAAGTTAGTAAAGTGTAGAACCATTGGCATTCCTGATACATAGGCAGGCTTTCATGGAACTAAAAATTATCTTGCTGGTGACAGAATTGGTCATACTGAGAGAAAGAGAGCTACATGATGGCTGGTGCAGTGATCTACTGATTTGGTCTAATTTCCCTCATCAGAGAGCATTTCCGAGGTGTGATCTTGAAAGAAAACAGCCTTTTCTCTGGGCTGATGATGGGGAATAAGTACTAATGAATGACCTTACTGTATGATTGAGATGCTATTAAATCCTCGCCCTTGGAGCTGAGTATAAGAGCTGGCTCTTAGAGTCTTCAGGAGCCAGAGGTGGAAAGTATTCCATCGGGAGGATGTGCTATTTACCAGTCATAGGCTTTTCTAATTTGCTGAATTTACTGAACACTGGAGAGGACCTCTTAGACAAAATATAAATATTGTTTTGTCTCTACTGTAGCCTCTTTCCACCTTGTATACAAAGATTCCTGTATATAAATTGTGTGCAAATTATTTGATACTTTATTTATTTATTTATTTATTTATTTATTTATTTATTGCGGTACGCGGTCCTCTCACTGTTGTGGCCTCTTCCGTTGTGGAGCACAGGCTCTGGACGCGCAGGCTCAGCGGCCATGGCTTACAGGCCTAGCTGCTCTGCGGCATGTGGGATCTTCCTGGACCGGGGCACGAACCCGTGTCCCCTGCATCGGCAGGCAGACTCTCAACCACTGCGCCACCAGGGAAGCCCTTGATACGTTATTTAAATCCTTGTAATGAAGATTACTAATTACTATGAGCATTATTGGCACCGGTGAGCTCATTGCCTGTGTGTTAGTCAGATATACATTATCATCTTCTATTTATTTATTTATTTTAACATCTTTATTGGAGTATATTTGCTTAACAATGGTGTGTTAGTTTCTGCTTTATAACAAAGTGAATCAGCTATACATATACATATATCCCCATATCTCCTCCCTCTTGTGTCTCCCTCCCACCCTCCCTATCCCACCCCTCCAGGTGGTCACAAAGCACCGAGCTGATCTCCCTGTGCTATGCGGCTGCTTCCCACTAGCTATCTATTTTACATTTGGTAGTATATATAAGTCCATGCCACTGTCTCACTTCGTCCCAGCTTACCCTTCCCCCTCCCTGTGTCCTCAAGTCCATTCTCTACATCTGCGTCTTTATTCCTGTCCTGCCCCTAGGTTCTTCATAACCTTTTTTCTTTTTTTTCGGATTCCATATATATGTTTTAGCATACGGTATTTGTTTTTCTCATTCTGACTTACTTCACTTTGTATGACAGACTCTAGGTCCATCCACTTCACTACAAATAACTCAGTCATCTTCTATTTAAATTCATTTCTTTTGTCAGTCAGCCTTTTTCTCTGAAACATAGACAGAGAAAGGTTTTTAAAAATTCTCACAGGCTATCTTCTAAAGATGGGCTCAAGAGTGCCTAATTCACCCAGAACTGTCCTCAGGGTGAGAGAGAAGCTTCTGTGTGAAGTCTCCTTACCTCTACTGAGACTTCTTTCTCTCTCTCTCTCTACTCCCCCCCCCCCACGCCTTTCTTTCCTTCTTTCCTTCTGGCATATATAGAAAGCAATTTTGATCAGTGAGTTTTTACCTAGAAATCATGGAGGTCTATTAGAAGGCAGGTTTCAGCATAACAAAACTGAAGAGCCTCCAGGTATCCCTGAATGTGGGATGTGCTGTTTTAATTGAATGCCAAGACTTATTCAGACACTGACCTCATCTGCCTCATTTCTGATTACAAATATTGAACATCATAGGCTAATTCCTGGACCTTTGGCATTGGACACTTGCTGTTATCTATGGAAGTTTGGTTGTAGGGAACAAATTAGCTATTTCCCTAGGGAAGAGATTTATTACAGGGAATTGGGTACAGAGGAAGGAATAGGCTTAAGGCTGGGCTTCAGGGAATCACTTATGGGGGACCATGTAGAACTCGCCCACCTGGGGCTGCTGCTTCTGCTGTCCTTGGGTGGTGGACACACAGGAGGTCTCGGGAAACTGCTGACCCAAGAAGACATTGACTTCATTCCATCAGTGATCAGGAAACTGCTACCTGCCTCTGCGGAGGCTGCCCCTGTGGGCTGGGGCACTGCTGGCCTCCGTGGCCATGCCTGCCAGCAGAAATGGCTGTTGCAGTGGGTAATGGCTTCTGTCTCATTTCCACCTTCCAGGCCCTGAGCAGATGCTCTAATTTGCTTTCAGAACCTGAGTTGCAGGAGAGCCTGGGAAATGCAATTTTTAGCCAAAAACTTTTGAGCCTTCCAGCCCCAGAGGACATGAAAGAATGCCTCTCCATCTTCGGCATTTACATGTACAGTAATTCCCCTACATACGAACAAGTTCTGTTCCCAGACCGTGTTCGTAAGTCCAATTTGTTCGTAAGTCCAACAAAGTTAGCCTAGGTACCCAACTAACACAATTGGCTATATAGTACTGTACTGTACTAGGTTTATAATACTTTTCACACAAATAATACATAAAAAACAAAAAATAAAACATTTTTAATTGGACAGTACTTTCAAAAGTACAGTAGTACAGTACAACAGCTGGCATACAGGCGCTGTCATCGAGTGAACAGGCAAGAAGAGTTACTGACTGGAGGAGGGAGAGGAGGTGGGAGATGGGAGAGCTGAACGATCATCAGCATTAGGGGACGGAGGGCAAGCTGCAAGTTCACTCACGCCTGAGGTTGGTGGAACGCATGTTCGCATTTTTGAAAGTTCTCAACTTGAAGGTTCGTATGTAGGAGACTTACTGTAGTTAGTTATGCTTACCAAAAAATGTTCATTTTAAACCATCTTAATTCAAATACAGACATGAACAACCGTATTGGAAGAATATGCAAAAATGAGGTAGTGCATAGGCACATAAGGTGCCCTCACACATTTAAATGCACCTCTCTTGACCACCAAACTCAGTAATTTGGAATATCTTCAAGCAAAGCAATGTTTGCACAACATGTGGTCTAGCTACAAGAGAAACATGCAATTAGAGTGTCCATGTGGGACCCCAGTTATGTGTATATGAGTGCACATGAAGTCCTGTGCTGAGAATAAACAGCACTTTTTTTCTGACCTGGGAAGTACAGATGCAATGTGTGTCGCAGCATGAGATGCTGTGTCATCAGAGAGCTGGGCTTGGCTGATGGTACCAGGATGTGTTTGTTCACTGGGGAACTTTTGTAAGATGGGGCAATGAGAACCTAGGACTGCTGCAGTCACATCGGTAGTTGATGTGACTGGTACCTGATGACATTGTATGTGCAAAACCTCCGCTACCTCGTGAGGTTATTGTGCGGGTTAAATAAGGGTAAAGTGCTAGAACGATGCCTGGCATATAATGAACACTATATAAATAATTGCTATTATTACTATTATTGTTTTTATTTAATCATTATTATTTTCTGTAAAGCGAGGGTAACCGACTTCTAGGATTGTTGGAAAGCTTAAATGAGTTTAGTCCCCGGCATAAGTGAGCACTGAACGAATGCTAGCTATAAAATAACAATAGCCATAATGTTTTAACTCTTAGAATGATGCTTGCATTGTAACATATTTCCCTAGACCTTTTGATCCAGAGGCCTTCTACCTCTGATGAGAAAGACCGAGTTGCTGTCTTGAATTTGAGAGACGAGCACAAGGGCCGTGTTTTCTTCTTCTGGACGGCGTGACTTCTCAGCAACGCTCACCCTTAGTCCACGGCTTTAGTATACTTTACAGCCTTCCAATAGAACCTCAAGTCTAACAAGTTAGTTTACCTTTGGAAAATTATTTTTCTAACCAAAACGATTTTACACCACAGTATTCACTGTGTGAATTAAGGTCTCTGGCCTTAAAATTGGGCCAAGTTAAATGAAAAAATAGGTCCAACCTCCATGAAGTTTAGGAATCAATATGGTTTGTTAATTCGTATTTATATTAACCAAATTCTTTGACTTGATTTGGTAGAAAAGTTTTTTGCAGAAGTATCTGGTAGACTGTTGAATAATTTTTAGACTGTTGAATCATTTCTTGGGAAGTTAAAAAGTACATACTTTCAGAATTTGCGGTTTTAAAAAAGGATTTTCTCTAGCCTGACGAATAGTGATAGTAACACAGAATAGGGAATGGAATTCTTGGGGAGCTTCTGGTACCTTCTGGCAGTGGTACACCAATTAGCAAGTGTTGATCTGATCAGCAAAGTATGGATTCTGGAAGGAAGAAGTTCCCTATGAAATTCCTATATGGGAGTTAAAGTCCTATGTAGATGAGATAAAGGTGTCTGGGTAGGGCAAAGAGGAATTCTGAAGCTTTCAAACACGTTTTAAGAATTGTTAGTAATCTATTGGAAAGTTTTCAACAATGAGCATGGAGCAGCCATCTTCCACTGAAATGATACAAATAGATTCTGTCTGCAACACTCTGCGGAGACATGGCTCCCCAGCCGCAAGGACAGGGCCCAGTGCAACCCTGCCTTCATGCAGTTGGTGTTTCCTGGGACTGAAGGTTTCACAGATGTGTACAAGCCTTTCTTCTGAGTCCTCAGTTACTAAACTGAAAGTACTTTACAGCACCTCAAGTCTTGTGATTACAGACCCTGGGGAGGCTGGGATGAGAATAAAAGTGTGGTAAATTCCCAGGCAGGGAAGTTCAGGAATCTCCTGACTCAGGACATACCAAGGTCTTCCAATAAGTGGAACCAGTCTATGTTGGTATGTTTATCCACAGTGATAAAATGAATGAAAAAATCTTGGCATAAAAACAATAATAACAATTAAACAGGTTGACTCAGTTCCCACTGTGTGTTAAGACCCTTTCCATGAAGAGACATGTAAATGTAACACAATGTCCCAGGCCTTCAGCCTGGAACCTCAAAGTGAGGCCTGATTTCTTCTTATACTTGAATTAAATCAGTTTAAGAACTGCCTCTTCCACCTTGCATCCAATATAGATTATCATTGGAACATCCATCTTTCAAATACTTCCTTGGGAATATTTCGAAGAATTGCAGGTGGTGTGTTTCCCTGTCCTCACTTGCCTGGTGCTTCTCTAGATTGAATGTCACGTTCTAACTACATCAAGACCCCACTCGCTGGCCTTAGGTGCCTCTGCTGCTGATGTGGAAGCTTTGGCCAGTTCACAGAGATGCTCCTGCTCTCTTTATGGCCACCCCTGGGGCTGGTGCAGATCTCTGCTAATTTGCTCAGACCACGTGGTTTACACCTTCCCTGAGCTCTGGGACTTATTCTGGGTGTCAGTTCAGACTTCTCCTTCCTTCTGGTGACTTGACTCTTAGGAGCCCCAGCCTCCTTTCCTACAGTCTGACCTGGTTCTGTCTGTGCCACGTGGGGCCACCTGGTGTATCTCAGTGTCACTGAACCTCAGAGAAAAGAGATGGGGCTGTGGTCATAAGAGGGCCTTATGTAAAACACAGATGCAATCGGATATATGGAATTGGTGTTGCCCAACTTGACCAAGAAGCACTCAGGACCAAAGGTGGATTACTGGGGCCGAGTGACACTTTATTTCTCCTGCCAAAAGCCCTTGCCTACCTTTAATGAATTCTAGGGATACCTAGGCTAAGCCAGAAAGACACAGCATCCATTGTCACATGTGAAGGAGTGACAGCATTGAGGACAGGCCTTTGTAAGCAGAGGGGAGGGATCCGTGGAGACTAAGGTGCTAGAGGAAAGATTGGGGAAGGGGCAAGGGCAGGTAATTGTTGATGCCAGGGAAGCGAGGGTATCAGACACGTGGTGGGGAGACCTGAGCTTTATCCAAGAAGGCCCTGAGAAAGGGACTTTAGGGGCATCTAGATAAGCTCCGCATGATACCAAAGAGGAAACTGAGACCGTGAGAGACAAAGGGACTTTTCCAAGGCCACTCAGTAAGGCAAGGTAAAAATCCCCAGTCTGTTATTTCTTCTGTCACATTTGCTGCTCTCCCCTGGGAGGAAAGAAGAGAGTGGGGATGGAGTGGCAGAGAGGTTTTGAATAGGGGAGCTGAGGTGTCTCCTGATGTCCCTCATGACATGACTGCAGTCTTCACGTCACAGGTGGCGAGGCGTGCTGAGGGTGAAGGAATGGGACATCCCGGCAGCGTGTGCTCAGAGTCTTGCCACACTGCGCCGTTATCAGCATTGTGAGTTGTTTGACGTTGCCCTCGGCAGCTAAGGTGATGGATCTGAAGTTGTTGGCCTAAGGGACCAGGGTTGAATCATCCGTCCCTCAGCACTGTTAAACTAATTCACTGGAGTAGAATTATACAGCAAGCTGCTCAGAATCTGTCTGAAATCCCGGGAGAGGGCTGTAAACCGCACACTTCAGTACACAATTGGATGGCAGTGATACTCTCCCCGCTGCGCTTTCTGTAAGTTTCAAAGCACACACAGAATTTTAAATGAAAGGCCACAGGGCGGCTGCAGGCTTGAAAGCCTGCATTCTGACCCTCTGCCTCTCTGTGGCCGCCTCTGGGAGAAGCCCGCCTGGCAAGTTCTGATGGCGTGATCAAAGGCGTGGAGCCTGGAGCAACCAGGACCTTAACTGAACATTGACAGAATCAGATGGACTTGGTATTCACATAGGGTGGAGCTGCTCTTTTGAGAGGCCTGCACAATTGTGCTGCCTGGACTCAACCTTACGTCTTCAGATCTCAAATGGGTGTTCTGTGCTGCCAGGCTGTCCTAGTAAAGTCACTTTCCTATACGCCAGGATTTCTAGTCCTCTCCTGTCTTCACATCTCCACCTTCCTCTCCGTATTCGCTGAGGAGCTTCTCTCCTACTGTTCTCCCAGTGAAAACAGAAAGGATGACCTCTCTCCTCCACTAGTTTCACCAGCCCACTGCACTTGGACTCATCCTCTGGCTTCTCCCACTGGTTCTGGAAGAATCATCCCTGCCCTGCTGTTGGGTCCACCCCTCCCTTTCCACATGCTCGAGAAGTGTTCTCACGCAGTTATTACCCTTTCCTCCCTCATCCTCAGTTCCCCCTCTACCCAGTCACCCCCATCAGCATGCCACCGTGTCCTTACATCACCCATTTTACCAGCTCCTGTTCCATTTTGCTGCATGTTTTCAAAGCAAAATGTCTTGAACAAGTGAGCCGTACTTCATGTCTCCACTTCATCGCCTCCATTTCCCCCCAGCCTATTCTCTTGGACTTTCACTCTGAAATGACTCTTGTCACCTATGACCTACATCTGCAGAAGCCAAAGCCCTCATGTTAGCCTCTCAGCAGCCTTTGGGGCAGCTGATCGCATCCTCCATGTTGAAACACTTTGTCGCCATGACACCACACGTGCCAGATTTTCCTTTCACCTTGCTCTTCTCCCCCTTTTGGTCTCATTTGCTGGCTCCTCTTTGTTTGTTTGTTTCTTTGTTTTGCGGTACGCGGGCCTCTCCCTGTTGTGGCCTCTCCCGTTGCGGAGCACAGGCTCCGGACGCGCAGGCTCAGCAGCCATGGCTCACGGGCCCAGCCGCTCCGCGGCCTGTGGGATCTTCCCGGACCGGGGCATGAACCCGTGTCCCCTGCATCGGCAGGCGGACTCTCACCCGCTGCGCCACCAGGGAAGCCCTGCTGGCTCCTCTTATACAAAATCTCTACCGGTCGTGGGATCACAGGGCTCCATGTGGCCTTTTTTCCTGTCTACGCTCTCTGCCTAAGTAAGCTCGTGCAGCCTTATGATTCTAAGTACTATGTGAATGCTTGATAGTCTCCAATTTACGTTCCCAGTCTGAGCCTTTCTATTTGAGTTTCAGGTTGTTATGCCTAAGAGCCTCATGGATATTGCCACTTAGATGTCTGAAAGAGACATCTTTCAGGTTAAAACCAAACTCTTGATTTTTCTCCCTAAAACCTACCCTTCCCCAATTTCAGGAAATGGCATCATCATCTAACCTAGCTGCTCAGGCCCCAAACAGTGGAACCATTCCTGATTCCTCTCCTTCCTTTAGACCTCGTTTTGGCTTCTTAGGGCTGCTGTAATAAATTACCTCAAGTGGTTGGCTAAAGACAGCAGAAATGTGTTCTTTCATGGTTCTGGAGGCTAGAAATCTGAAATCAAGGTGGCAGCGGGGCCGTGTTCTCCAAAGGCATTGGAGAAGGAGTCCGCCTTGCCTCTGCCAACCTCTGGTGATTGCTGGCAGGCCTTGGTGTTCCCTGGCTTGTGGCCCCATAACTCTGTTCTCTACCTCTGTTGTCACAGGGCCTTCTTCCCTCTGGCTGTGGCAGTGTCCAAATTTCCTTCTTCTTATAACCATACCAGTCATTGGATTTAGGACCCTCCCTAATCCAGTTTGACATCTTGATTACTTCTGCAAAGACCCTGTTTCCAAATAAAATAACACTGACGGGCTTTGCGTGAACGTGAATTTGGGGAAACACTATTCACTTCAGTACAGACCTCCACATCCAGTCCATCAGCAAGGCTTAGCCCCTCCATCTCCAACAGTTCTTACCACTGCTGCCACAAGCTTTGTGCATACCTGCATCACCTGGATTACAGCCTCATACCTGGGCTTTCCCACACCACTTTTGCCCCCTCCAGTCCACACTGCCCAAGGCAGCCACAGTAACCTGTTTAGAGTGTCAGTGAAATCATGATTCCCTTGCACAAAACCCTCTGGTTGCTTCCCAATACCAGGGAACACAGTCCAGCTCTTTCACTCGGCTTGAAAGATGCTTGGTGATTTTGCTCTCCAACTTCATCTCCCTTCTCCGGGCCCCATATTCTCTGGGCCTCAGCCACACTGGGCCACTTTCTGGCCCTCAGTCAAGCTGAGCTGTCTTGTGGCCTTTTCATTCACTGTTCTGCTTGAAACACTCTTCCCCCAGATCTTCATTTGACCATTTCCTATTCTTTGTTCAAGTCCCAACTCTCCTGTCTCCATCCCCTCCTTAGAAAGGCCTTCCCAACCCAGCCTAGCAAATGTCCTCTCTCTCTCTCTCTCTCTCTCTGTGTCTCTGTGTGTGTGTCTCTCTCTCTGTGTCTCTCTCTCTTTCTCTGTGTCTCTCTCTCTGTCTCTGTGTCTGTCTCTCTCTGTGTCTCTCCCTCTCTCTGTGTGTCTCTGTGTGTGTGTGTGTGTGTATGTCTCTGTGTGTGTGTGTGTGTCTCTCTCTGTCTCTGTGAGTCTCTGTGTGTGTGTGTGTGTGTGTGTCTCTCTCTCTCTCTGTGTCTCTGTGTGTGTGTCTCTCTCTGTGTGTGTGTGTGTGTGTGTGTGTGTCTCCCTCTCTGTGTCTGTGTGTGTCTCTCTCTGTGTCTCTTTCTCTCTCTGTGTGTCTCTGTGTGTGTGTGTCTCTCTCTCTTACACGCACACACACACACACACACACACACGCCTGTTTACCTTCCACATAGCTCTTCTTTTCAATATCTGAATTTACCTTATTCATTTGTATGTAGATAATAATACCACTGACATGATTTATTATTTCTGTCTCCCCCAGTAGAATGTAAGTTCCTGTAAGCAGCTAATTAGTTTCCCTTTGTCCACCTCTATACCCCAGTTCCTATGAAAGTGATTGGCACAAAGACACTCCGTCAGTATTCTGTGCCTGGTAAAATGGGCTTCCTTTGTGTTTTGTGGCTCCCACCCTCCCTCCCAAGGTATGTTTCATTTTCTACTGGCAAAATTCAGTGCTTTTATACATTCAAACTTTTTGTGTACATTCCAATGTTAACAATTGAGGGGGAGAAAATGGCCTATTTTTATCCCCCCTCCCCAGCCGTCTCTAAAATTCTCTGCAGTGGCTTCTTCAGAATAGCTCAGCTAATTCTGTAGCCATCCCCGCTCCTTGCACACATAGGCACATGCTCCTTCACAACTGTTTACACGCTTTATACACACCTCCCGGGGTCAGGAGCTATCACTCATTGTCCCATCCCTGCCCCCGTGGAAGAGCATTTCTAGATGTGTGTGTAGCATTCTGTAGAAAGAAATGTAGAAGGATTTGGAAAATTACTATTATTTTGGTTTGTGGGGAAATTTTGCCTAATGCAAGGATAGGAATACTGTTCCACATCAGACTGGTGAGCTGCCTCTTATCCAAAAGAGGTAGCAGATGCCCATCAGAGAATTCAGATAACGTACAGAAAAATCGTCCTCCTTTCTTTTTTCAGATAGTTGGGTATAAAGTTGGGCAGAAAAAGAAATAATTGAGAAATTTAAAGTTTGTTCCCTTTGTTTTTTGGTGTTCTTTATGTTAACCATTTCTAGAGCATTTACTGTATTTTCAAAGGCCTGGGTAATACTGGTTTTACTGTCAAGAAACGCTGACCAAGAGTATTAGATTTCTTGGTTTCTTTTAATATATTGCCATATTTTAATTTTCAAACTGGTTCAAATTATTGTCTCCCACAAACCTGTGTCCCCTCTCAGTTTCTAGCCTGTCTCTTTTCTTCTTGTCTCAGCAGTTTTCTTGAAAACTCATTTAAATTTGCTTACTCTGTGGCTTCACCTGTTGCCGACTCCTCAAAGGACCCCATTCTTCTTTGTCAGAAGTCACCGTCGCCCTCCATACTGGCTGTGTGTCCTTGTTGCATCTTTACACCAACACAAAAGCTGATGGCAGCAATGGGAGGGCTGGAGCTTACATAGCGATAAACATGGGCAGCTAGCGCTTCCTGTGAATAGGCATTCAGACGGGGTGTTTCAGTGGGAAGAGGCTGGATTTTAGAATCCAGTGACCTCGCCATAAATCCTGGCTTGGCTTTTACCATCTGTGACCTTAGGTGGCTACTGGACTTCTCTGAGCCTCAGTTTCCTCATCTGTAAAAATGAGGAATGTGTTTTATACAATTGTGAGAATTAAAAGAAGTAACACCCAATGGTTCTCAATAAGTTTTGTTTTAAACTTAGTATATAATCATTTCTTCAAGAATCTAAACAGCACATATTTTTAAAAATCCATGAGAACAATTCAGCTGACAGTCTTAGTTACTGAATTTTTGAAAAGTGAAGGCAAAGGGAAGATACCGATTTTGCCATTCTTCATGTATTTTTTCATCGTAAATAATGATAGACCTGCTGAGCTTCTTTTCCTCATTCTACAAGGATGTGTTTTTTTTTTCCTTGTTACAGTTAATTGTACTTAGAGAAAATCTCAGGTTAAACTGAGTACGGAGAAGAACTTTACAACCCAAGGATAAGGATACACTTAGAGAAAAATTTTTTTAAAACCCACTCTGCAAAATTTGTCCATTGCCTCATTAGTCCTTTCACATTTCTGGCCATGTGCTTTGAGTGGGAGCTTACCTCTTCATGACACACACACACATACACACACACACACACACACACACACACACACACACATGCATGCGTCTCCCCGCCATCTCTGGCACCTCCCCCACCATTGCCGTCGTGATAGGAGTTTGAGGAAGGGGTATGGTGCAGTTTGGCAAGAAATTTGTAACCTAGAGGTCCTTCAAAACATCTTTGCATTTCATTGATGTTTTGAAGGACTTCTAGGTTACAAATTCCTTTATCTTTAGTGGAAGGTACCAGAAAGAATGCACTCTCATCCTCTGGATGGTGTGATATGAGGTTATAAGTCTAGCATGGCCTTACCCATTTTTGCTACCTGGAAATGAGAGCAGAATTAAAGCACTAAAGAGAAATAGACATGGGCCAGGCTAACATCAGCCTCTGAATCAAACAGGATCTGAATCTAGAACTATCTCCAGATATATAAAATAGTAATTCCCTTTTTACTCTAAGCGAGTTTGAATTGGGTGTTCTGTCCCTTTGCAAACAAAAGATTGCCAACTAAGAGTCCATTAAAATAGGAGTAATTGAATGTACCAGTAGATTACTACACCAAATTTCCTACTATATACAGACTAAAGTTCAGTTTCCATAATTGTAGCTATTCTAGATCATATCTCAAGAATGAGTCTGTTACTTTATAGGCTCAGTGAATACTGTTATCACAATGTTCAGCACAGTGTATGTGCAAATCTGTTTGTCTGCATTAGCCTGTTTTTTTTTTTTTTTTTTTCAGTTTACTAGCTAATACAGCCTCTTCATACCAGGAAAATATTCTAGACTTGGTTCAGTGGACAACAGGGAGACATTAGAAGTACTTGGTGCTGGAGCAGTAACAAATTAGAGGGATATTTGAGAATACTCTTGAAGAAACAGCACCGTGCTCATTTGCAGGGTTTTGAATTACACATTTTTGGTGTTTTACTTGTTTGGAGGCTATCTTCTCCCCATTTAAAGGGCCAGCTCCATGAGAGCAGGGACCACATCTCTTGTTCACCCAATACCTACAGAGAACCTGGAACATAGGTTGACAGATGCTACCAAAAAGTTAACAGTATTTGTTGACCTAATGGGAAAAAGCAAGGAGAGACAGAGAGGCGTGAGGTTTCCCACCTGAGAAGTGGAAACCATGGTTGTTCCATTAAGTCAACAGGAAAGTTAGGGTGGGGAAGCGCTTGAGAGCAAAAAACATAAATTTGATTTTGGGATATGTTTTTTATGAGAGAAGAATGTGTCATTAATATGGAAATATCTTGTAAGAAGCATTTCTTACAAGGAATGAGGGATTTGGGGAAACGGTGGAACTGGAGGAGTCAGGTTGGAATATGTAGAAAAACCCGTGGGAGAGAATCATGTCCCCGAGGGAGTGAGAACTGGTTGGAGTCAGCTCAAGAACAGACCGGAAACCAAGGTATGAGGCAGAGGTGGACAACCTGGAGGATTGGGTGGAGAATGGGAAGAGTGTTTAGTGACAGAAACAAAGGGGGGACCATAAGAGGATGAGCGTCCTCTGCTTGTTCCTTCAGACATGTTTCAGAGTAAGGAATGGACTTAGTTATCCAGAATTTCTGGGAGATTAATGCAGTTGGTTTAAACATAGTGCTAATAATCAGATTGTCTGTATTAGTCATTTTCAAACTGTTTTATTGCAACCCACTCTCATACATTTTACATTTTGATCCAGGATACACACACGCACACGCACACACGCACACACAACTGGTACAAAATTTTCTCTAAAGAATACTCACTCTCACTATGTACAACTTTCTCAGTTTTCATCTATTTAATTGTTTAAATGCTGATAACAACCGACTAAACTGATCTCACTGCCCATTAATAGATCATGACTGGAAGTTTTAAAAACCCTGGTTTATATAATGGTCACATAGGAAATGTAATGAATTTGTGGAAAGAGTACACTTTGAGAAAATTTTAATTCCAGTTAGATAAATAAAAGTTTTCATTTAACATCCATTACCGTATAAAACTCTATAATGGTGCTATGTTCTTATCGCTCTTCAAAATTTAGAAAAGAGAATTAAGAGGACAACACTTACTTTCCCAAAGTAGTCAAATAGCATCTTCTCTTGTAGCTTTAATAATATTTACCAACTTGCAAGTAAAACTTAACGTATAAACTTTGTATCCAGGCTATGAGGTATAATTTAAAGCACTCTGGCTTTGGAAATGGGCAGACCTGGGCTCAAGTCCTGGTTCTGCCACTTATTAACTCTGTGACCTTTGTCAGGTTTCTTAACCTCTCTGATTCCCTGTTTATTTGTCTGTCAATGGGGGAAACAACATTTACCCTACTTTGTTGCCGTTGTTGTTGAACAAGCCACATTACTCATGGTCCTATATTTGGTACTTGGTGGGCATGCAATGAATGCCAATTGTTATTATTTCAAGGGTTAAAATATAGACCACTTGTTAAGCTCCTAGCACAATGCCTGGCACAAAGAAACAATAAATATGAACGATCTTTCCATGCCAACAACCAGAGTGGAAATACACTTGTAATCCAAGTGCACAGAAATGTACAAACCAATTATATGATTTTGTACTGCACATGATTTTTAAAGAAAGATATCTACCGGACAAAGTAAAGCACATGGATAACATTGACGCTGTTGGAGAGATTGAGTCCCATTTGTATAAAGTGAAAAATTATTCATCACTGTTGTGGCATTTTTCTTAATTGCCTCACTGATATAGTCATTAAAGTGATCTCAATGCATTCATTCAATAAGCCTAAATTTATTAAGACCTACAATGCCAGGTGCTGGGGATAAAATTATTCACAATAAGAAACAGGTTCTAGAAATGTGGTTAAAGTAACCAATAGTTAGCATTTACTTTTCCTTCCAGGCAGCCCATCACCATGGACCACTGACATCAATATTATCTCTGTGCTTTTTAGCTCTTCCTGATTGTACTCTAACTTTCCTCACCAAGTCAGAGGATGGCCTAAAGATGCTTTGTTGGCATTAACAACAACTCCATGGTCCACTTCTTGGCGATCTACTTTAGATGTTAAAATACCTTCCCATGTTCAAGAATTCCTTGTCTTTGACAGTTTGTCCTCAGCTCTAACTGGACAAGTCCGTAATCCACCTACACGTAATCTTAGTTCCATCTCACCATTATTTTACTTGCCTCTTACAAAGTAAGCAGTGAAGTTAGCTAAGTATCACATCATTTGGAGTATAAAATGAAAAATGTCCTCCTTTTCTCTATTTTAAAATTTCCATGCCTCCCTCCCCACTACTTTATTGTATGTCCTGCTTGTGATAGATTTCAAATACATAGTCATCATGGCAATATGGCGGAAAAATGCCCTTTATTCGGATACATAGCATCTGCAGACACTTTCAAATAGTTTTCATTGGGAGTGCTGCAATTTTTGCTAAGAAAAATAACTGCTGAGTGCCTGTGTGCAAAGCTGAAGGGCCTACAAAGATGCCTGAGATAAAATCCCTTCACCAGGGAGTGTATAGTTTAATCAGAGAGACGTCGCATCTACCAATTGCTATAAGGGAGAGAATGACTCACAAGGTGTCTGGGGGAAGGACCATAAAGTTGAATCTCATTCTTAAATTCACACGTATGGTGACTTGGTTCTTATCACTTTTCCAGATGGCTTTTGTTGCCCAAATTAGCTTGTTTGACCAGTGCCTACAACTGAAAAAAAGACATGCATAATTTGGAAAGACAGAAATCTCGAGGTGACAGTATTCCAGATGTGTGATGTTAGTAAAACAAACTCTTCGGGTATCTGTGGAGTTTGGTTGTGCTGTGACATTTGACAAGCGAAAGATGTTTAAAGCTCCACAAAGATTTGCTCTTTGCTCTTCCAAAAAATGGCATAAGAACTTCTTGGGGGTGGATCCATGATTTTAGGACAGAATGCCTTCTACCTGGATATTGCCACCAATTCGCTATATGGTTCACGTTTAAATTCAGAAATAAATATTGCCCAAGCAGCCCCCAGCTTAGATGGTAGTTTGCAATAAGGAGGAAATCTGGCGAGTTGCAGAAAATTGCTGCTCTGATCACAGAGCTTTAAAATCTGTGAAAAATGGGAATCTTTTTCACTGCTTGATCAACAACAGATGGAGGTCTTTGATCTTAGAAACACTCTGTCAATTCTATTTAAACCACCAATTTAGAAGTTCCCTAAACCAGATACATAAACTAGCTATCTGAGGGGCATACCTGTAGTAAATCCTGATAGATCAAGTTTTATTAACGGGGCTGCTGCTCACTCATTAACTGAAGTTGCCTTAACTGTGCTCTCATGTGCTCAGCTGATACGGATGGTCTTGCTGTAATATAGCACGTGGGTCCATGCTCCCAATCAGATAGCCAGTCTCCCCTCTTTCCTACCTCTTTGTTTTTTTATTTTTTTAACATCTATATTGGAGTATAATTGCTTTACAGTGTTGTTAGTTTCTGCTGTATAACAAAGTGGATCAGCTATACATATACATACATCCCCATATCTTCTCCCTCTTGTGTCTCCCTCCCACCCTCCCTATCCCACCCCTCTAGGTGGTCACAAAGCATCGAGCTGATCTCCCTGTGCTATAGCTGCTTCCCACTAGCTATCTATTTTACATTTGGTAGTGTATATATGTCCATGCCACTCTCTCACTTCGTCCCAGCTTACCCTTCTCCCTCCCCATGTCCTCAAGTCCATTCTGTACGTCTGCTTTCTTTATTCCTGTCCTGCCCCTAGGTTCTTCAGAACCTTTTTTTTTACATTCCATATATATGTGTTTGTTTTCTACCTCTTTAGCTCTTTGTACTGCATTTGGGTAATTTTCTCAGATGTGTTTTTCAGATCTCTTTACAGTTTACTCTTTATTCAACTGGGTCTAACCTGTATTTATTTATAATATCTATCTCTGTTTTAAATTTCAGCTTGTCTATTTGTCAGCAGTAATTGAAAGAATAATTCCATTAATTTGAAGACATTTTATGTGATTCTTGTAAAATCTGACTTGACATATTTTAAATTCTTTTCACATGTTTTCAGTTCCTACTTTTATATCTTTAGACTTTATAAACATCCTAATTTTAGGTTATTTGAACTAGAACTATTGCATAGTTCTAGTTTGTGAAATTCTTGGTGGTGGAGGGGGGTGAGGTGGGGCGCTCCCGATCCCTTTGTCTACAGACCCTTGTTCATGGTGGATGGCTTGTGTGTTTTGTACTCTGGGATTTTGAGGTTTTCTTCAGAGGCCTTTCTTTTTGGTCATCCAGTATAGGCTGAGGGCGAGCGTTTGTCCCTCCGGAGCGGTTTTGTGTGTGCTTTTGTCAGGGCCTCCGGAGTTATCACTGGCTGGGGCCAGCCAGTAGTGGTTCAATCTGGGCTTCGAACCTACATGAGGTGCGCCTGTGGTTATCAGTTCTCAGGGAGCCTTTGTTTCACCCTCACTGAGATCCAGGCTAAGACAGTCAAGTTTCTTAACTGTCTCCTTTTACAGGTTGGAGAATTTCTTTTGCTAATCCTCTCTTGGGCAGAGGGGATGGTCTTTTGAGAGTTCCAACTTTATGTGGGAGTCTCAGTTCTAACTCTGGCACTCACACTTCCTGGGCCTTCGTCTCCTGAATCACGTGGACTTACAATCCACATCTCCTGTTACCAAGACTGGTAAACTGCTCTCCTCTTAAGGCAGACAGCAATAATTCAGAGGCTTAGTTCTGGTTTTCAGATCTCTCTGTGTGTTTGACCCTGGAAAATTCCTTATTTTCTTGAGAACTCAGCTGTGCATTTTAAAAGATATTTATTATATTTTACCCAGAATTTCTAAGCTTCTAATAGCAAAAGATTTTTTCAGGATATCTAGTCTGCCAAGAGCACATCATCATCCTCTGACAGTGTCTGCTAGTGGGTGGAATATGCCTGTCTACAATCAAAGAGGAGTATGGAGAAGGGGCCCCTGCCCTTTAGAAGCTCATGGACTTTTTCGTCTAACCCATTCATAGGTTCTGATGACTGTTCATTCAGTCTTTCACTGAATCATCCTTACATTTGTAGCATATTCAAGTAAATAGTTAGTTCCTACTATCCAAGCTTTTGTTCATTTATTCAGCAAATATATATTGTGTCCAGCATCTGCTACATGCCGCATATGTGCTCATGCTCAGCAAAAACATATCTGATCCTTATCTTCATGGAGGACGCAAATAATCACATAAATAAATGCAAAATTGCAAATGTAGCAAGTGTCAGAAAGTAAATGTGCATGTTGCTGTGAGATGTGCAATGGGGGATTTACCCAGCTCAAGCCAGAAAGGGCTCATTTGGGGAAGTGAAGAAAGAGTGGCTTTCACTGAGTGAAAGACGGTATATGCAAAGGCGCTGGGTTGAGGATGACAGGCTGAAAGAAGGGTGGTTAAATGGAAGAGGAAATAGAAGAATATGGTCTCAGAAAAGGCTGAGAGGGAGCTAAGAGGCAAACCATGGAAGACGTTGTAGGCTGTGTTAAGGAGTTTTGTATTTATCCTGAGTCATTGAAGGGCTTTAAACAGGGGAATGACACATCTAATTTGCCCTTTGGAAAATCTTTCTGACTTCAGAAAAGAGAACAGATTTGAGGGGGCAGGAGTGACAATGAAACTAGTTAGGAGGCTGTTGTCAGTGGACTAGATGATAATTGCTGGAGCTCGATGCCAGTTTTGGCTTTGTGGATATGACGACATGGACAGATTTGAGATTTATTTTGCAGGTGAAATTATCAGGGAGAAGAAGAGAGATGGCCTAAGAACAATTCCAAAGTTTCAGCCTTATGTAACTGGATGGCTAGTGGTGCTCCTTTACTGAGATGGGGAACACTGGAAAAGGACAAGGTTTGGTGGAAAGGCCATCGGTTTTTCTTTTGTACATAATTGAGTTTGAGGTTTTTGAAACATCTAAGAGGAAAATATCAAGAGGCAGTTGGATATATGGGTCTAAAGTTCGGAGAAGAAATCTTGGGACATAAATATGTGAGTAATTTTTTATAGGTGATCATTAGATGAGATTTCCTATGGAGAGATGATAGATATCCCTTGAATATAGAGACATGGAGGTTATTGGTGACTTTAATAAGCTCCCACTAATTTCTCAAGTGCCATTCTAAATGCTTAACATGCACTGACTTAATCTCCAAACAAGTCTCTGAGGTTGGTACACTTATCCCACGCAGGACATGAGGAAACTGGTCGCCAAAGAGGAGCCATGACTTACATAGTAGGAGAACAGGGATTTGAACCCAGACAGTCTGGCTGTGGAGTTCATGTTCTTAACCACCATGCTATACTGCTGCTCAATACGTGGGTGCACAAGAAAGTATTTGTATCATCGGGGAGCCGAGGCTCATCCAGCTACAGATATTGAAAATGTTTGTGGTTATATAATGCCTTTGGAGCAAAAGTATAAACTAATGTTGATTCAAGTACTTTGTTAAAACTCCTTCTTGGCTTTCTATTATATAGCAAGACAGGCACAAATGGAAGTGTCACTAGACCGGCTTTAGCTTTAATCAGTGGCCTTTAACAAATATGTGCACGTTATTCATTTAATTGCACCTGTAACTAGGTGGTGGCCTCGCTGCTGAGGGTATAATAGGTAAGTAAGCAGAACCCACAACAGTCTGAAGCCACTTGCTCCTCTGCCAAGATGTGTCATTTGTGAGTTTCATTAACCAATGTCCCAAAATAAGTGACCTTCTCCAGGTCCCTGGGGAGTGGCTTTAACTACATCATGTGTGTGTTTCTTTTCCTCCTAAGGCTTTAACAACACCGAGAGAACATGTGACAAAGAGTTTATCATACGTAGAACAGCCACCAATCGCGTACTGAACGTCCTCCGTCACTGGGTCTCAAAGCACGCACAGGTAATTCAGTGGCCTCGGTAATTACTTTCAAGGATTTGTTTTAAAACCAACTTTTTAAGTCATTACAACGCCTTCTGATTCTTTGGAGTTGGAGTCTGAAACCTTGAAATTGGAACATAGGAAGGGAAGAAGCTGGAGGGTGGGCCTACAGATCAAAGCAAACAAACGTGTACCGCTAACATCTGCTGTTTCAGATCTGCAAAGGGCATGACACAAGAGGTCAAGCAGGGCTGCCCTCTGCCCTCATCTCTCAGGCAACAGCACCCACTGCGGGCACTAGAGCTGTGGCAGGGCCACTGTCCCCTGCCACCCGGGAGCACTATTCACAGGGCCCTCTCTGTAAGTGGAGTTGGCTCACCTGGGGTGGCACCTCTTGGAAGTAAACAGCAGGTGCCCCTAGAAGTAAGCAACATTCTGGTACCAGACACTCTGGCGTCTGGTCAGGGAGTGTTTTCTCAGCCCGATTCAGAAGATACTTTGCCTCATGCCCTTTGATGTTTTGGTTTCTAGTACGGTTGTCTCTTGAACAATGTGATGGTTAGGAGTACCAGCCCTCTGCGCAGTGGAAAATTTGCATATAACTTATAGTCGGCTCTCTGCACCCATGATCATGTGATATATGTGGTTCTTCCATATCTGAGGATTCAACCAACTGCAGATTGTGTAGTACCGTAGAACTTACTCTTGAAAGACATCCACATACAAGTGGACCCATGCAGTTCAAATCTGTGTTGTTCAAGAGTCTAATGTACTCTGTTTTTAAATTGCATCATGCTGACAGGACACCTGCTTGTTATCTATTTGTGTGTTTTCAGTGCAAGTTTATAGAATTTATATGGATTTCACCATCTCACAAAATAAAGCAAGGGCCCCCTTTGCCTCATTGATTCAAGGCATGAATTGTGCCCAACGATGCCCCCACTGCCAGATAAAGGGTGGGCCCTCCTGGACACTGGCTGGCTAGCACCCAGCAAGGAGAGTTTGAGAGAGAGAAGGGGGCCCTTCATGGCTCAGATCAGAACATGGGAAACATAAAATGTGAGTTTGCTAATGAGTAGAGAAAAAGAAAAAATGCAAGGAATTCCCATGGCTCACTTCATTTTATTCTCAGAGGTCTACCGCCTGGCCCTTGGTAATGACCGTTCATCAGAGAGAGTCACACGAGGGCCAGGCTTCTGAAACCCCTGTGGCAAGACAATTCACTAATTGGAAGAAGTGGGATTTGGACCTCACCACCAGTTAGCCTGTGACAGCTCTTAAATACTAATTAAAATAAAAACAAAGACAGCACATTAAGTAAAGTATGTAAGCATTTCATCTTACACATCTTTAGTAAATAAAAATGGATCCTGTATGACCCAAATTCTGAGAACCATCCTTAGCTCACTGAAATGTCTAGTCTCTCTTTTCCACAGTCTCAGTGAGCCGCTTTGAATCCCTTTTGCCACATTGCAGATAAAACATGAGAGTCATGTTTCTCCTGCATCTGACTGTCCATCCCATCATCTCTAGTTTTTGACTCAGAGTTTTGACTTCTGATTCCTGGATCCGACAGTGGCTTAGAGATGCAGAGTAGCTTCGATAGACAAAATTGAGCAGATGCTAATTTGCTCTCTTCCCCGGTCACAACTTGGCCCCTGCAAGTTCATGCCAAGACTCAAAGTCACAGCCCAGGTTTCCCTGGCCCCAGCTCCCTCCTCTCCTCCCTCAGGAGCTCTAACCCTGCTTCCCCATCAGCCTCACTTTCCTTTTATCAATCCCCAGTGCCCTCTTTTTCTTTTTTTATAAATTTATGTATTTATTTGTTTTTATTCTTGGCTGCGTTGGGTCTTCGTTTCTGTGCACGGGCTGCCTCCAGTTGCCGTGAGCGGGGGCCACTCCTCGCCACGGTGCACAGGCCTCTCATCACGGTGGGCCTCTCCCGCTGCAGAGCATGGGCTCCAGGTGCACGGGCCTCAGCAGTTGCGGTATGTGGGCTCAGTAGTTGTGGCTCACAGGCTCAGTAGTTGTGGCCCATGGGCTTAGCTGCTCCGTGGCATGCGGGATTCTCCTGGATGAGGGCTTGAACCCGTGTCCCCCGCATTGGAAGATGGACTCTTAAACACTGCACCACCAGGGAAGCCCAGTGCCCTCTTTTTCTAATCTCAACAGGGATCCCTCACAATTCACGTATAACTCTTATAGTAGCTGGAAAAGTACCACAAATCAAATTACAGTAGGCTAGGGTTATTTTACTTTTGGTAAAGAGAATTCATAGATGGGAAGAGATTGGTGTGCTGAATCCGTCACTTATAGTTAAGAGATTAAGAGCAAAATGTTATCATCTGATTTGATAGCTACCTTGTACACGCATGTATACATGTGTGCATACAGGCAATATCAAGTTGAATAGCACCAAGCCATTGGAATAGAAAATGGATTGATGTGAAGGCAAGAGTCTCTTTATTCAGATTGTCCTGGTGGCCTTTAGTTCTAATCCAAAAAGCCCCTAGGTGTTGTCTTTTGTTTGGACAGTTCAGATACTTTGCAGCCTGTTACTTCAGATGTGCTCACACATGGGAAAGCACTTTATAATCAATTCCCATTAGGGGACCACACTGGGAAGCCCAGCTTCCCAGACCCTCTCCACATCAGGGGGTACATCGCTACATGTGTGGATGGTACAAATTGCTCAGGCATCCAGTCTTTTCTCTTGTCAGGATTACGGTATAAAATTTAGACCCCGACGTGCCAAAGGCAGTTCTTACCACTCACTCATTTGTCTCTTCTTACCTTCCCTGCATGAGTGAGTGGATTGTGGGGATCTGTGGTTAGTGTTCGATTGTCCTGGTATAACTTCATCATGTGCACAGCCTGTCACCTTTCCTCATTCAGCCGAGTTCTCCATCATCCTCTGTGTTAGCGCGTGAGGTGCAGGGTGTTTCTGTAACATTTCTGCTTTTTGGCAAGTGCTTTAGGACTTTCTTTGCTGGTGTCAGTGTCCAGGTCTCCTTTCCTCCCTTTACTGATTTGCTTTAGGCATGACTTGAGCCCGGGTCTGTCCATTCCAAAGCCAGAGTGCTTTTAATTACACCTCATGGCCTGGATCCAAAGTTTAGACTTTAGGTTTCACTTGCAAGTTGGTAAACAACACTTACAAGAGAAGTTGCTATTTGACTATTTTGGGAAAGTCAGTGCTTTCCTTTTAATTCTCTCTTCTGAATTTTGAAGGGCAGTAAGAGCATAGCACCATTATAGAGTTTCATATGGATTTTAAACAAAACCTTTATTTATCCAACTGGCATTACAAGTAAAATGTAATTAAATTCAATTTTAATTACATTTTATTTTAAATGTAATTAAAATTAAAATGTACTCTTTCTCCAAATTCATTACGTTTCCTATGTGACCATTATAGAGACCAGACTAGTCCTAATCTCTTAATGGAGAGTGGGATCAATTTAGTGGGCTGTTACCAAGAGCAGGTCTGGATTAGTAAACAGTTCCAGTGGACAGGGCTGGTTCAGCTCACGGTCCTAGAGGCCCCATTGTGTGCCCAGCGTATCCTCTCACCGCTGTGGCACAGCCCCAGCCAGGTGAGTTAGAGGAAGTGGGAGTGTGGCCCCTGACTTGAGGGACCCTAAGCAGGGTGACCACCACGGTGCTTAAAGAAGGATTAACAGCACAGCTTGATGCCTTTATTCAGGTTTATCTAAAGGTCTCTACTCTTCCAAAGGCAACATCCAGCTGTGAGATGAGACTGCTGGTCTGAAAACTTGGGCTATAATCTGACTCTGCCAGGTTGTCTTTGGTTTTCACATCACGAATGAAGGGCTGGGACAAGAGGGGTTTTGATTCATTCAATATCAGTTGAGTCCATTTAAGGAAGAATGTAGCATTATTGTGGCTACCTGAAGTAGTAGCTTTTAAAACAATGAGTAGGGAGTTGTACTCATTTCACAAAGCAGTGCAGCGTGCTAACAATTGTATTTTTTCTCACATGGTAGACTAAGTAGGGACACCATTGCAATTTGTAGAAAACAGGAAAGCCACAGCGAAACAAGGTGTAAATCTGTCTCCAAATGATCTAGAAAATCGAGTCTCCTACAAAGTATTGGATATCATGCATTTATTTCTCATTTCTCATCAAAGGTAACTAATATCGGCAGATACTACCCTGAACTTATTTCAGGAGAAATAAAGAGTTGCAGAAGTATGAGTGTTGGTTCTCCAGAGATAAAAAATTTCCCTAGGATGTCACCTTCAACTCTCCCCATCCCCCCAAAGGTAGTGCTAGAATGCCATTTCTTCTCCTGGAATCTTCTAGCCTTTTCTTTAGTATTTGGTAAAGCTAAAATATTTCATTTTTTTCCTGATTCTAAAAATTTTCATCTGTGAACATACTCTGCCCTGATTGCTCCTCATTTTGTAGTGCTTTTTCACTCATTTTTTTCCTTCCATGTTGAAAGTGAAGCCACAAAGCCGAGCTGAGTTTCTCCCATATGCCTTGTCTATGCATCGCAGCCCAGAGTCGGGGAGGACCTGTGTTTTTCTTCCAGCTCCGCCATTATATCTTCTCTGGGGCCCTGAGCTGCTCACTCAGTCTCTCTGGGCGCTAATTTCCCCCTCTAAAAAAGAGAACAACCATCCCTGTTTTACCGCACCTAAGGATGTGGTGAGAATTAAAGGTGACGTTGGATTAAGAAGCATGAAGGACATAAAGTACAACATAGGTGCCTATGACTATACCCCTTCCAGCTGAGGCCAGGAGAGATACACACTTCCTCTCCCTCCAACCAGCCTGGAAGCTCCGTCCAGACAAGGATCTTTGTATCTCCTTTCACTGGCTCTGCAATGCTGAGTACATGGTAGAGGCCCAGTAATAGTTGTTGAGTTTATATTTTAATGTTGCTGTTGTTCATTCTCTCCAGGAAGACATTTTCTAGCCTTTAAAGTTTCCAAAGTCAGCCAAGTCAGAGACTACAACCACTAGTGGACCAGAAATCAGGGCTGTGTGTAGAGGGACTCTGAGTAAAGGAAGTGTTTTCACTAGGTGTCCAGACCCTTCTTTAGGGTGTCCTGCCGGACAGCCTTTCATGGCATTCACACAATTCCAAGGTGTCTGCATATTTCAGGACTGTAGAGCTTTCTAAAAATTTTTTTAAATTGAAGTATAGTTAATGTACAATATTTTATAAGTTACAGGTGTACAATATAGTGAGTCACAATTTTTAAAGGTTATACTCTATAGCTATTATAAAATATTGGCTATATTGCCCCATGTTGTACAATATATCCTTATAGCATATTTTATACACAGTAGTTTGTACCTCTTAGCCCCTTACCCCTATATGGCCCCCCCTCCTTCCCTCTCCCCACTGGTAACTACTGGGGTATTCTCAATATCTGTGAGTCTGCTTCTTTTGTGTTGTATTCATTAGTTGTTGTATTTTTTAGTTTCCACATATAAGTGATATCATACGTATTTGTCTTTCTCTGTCTGACTTATTTCACTTAGTCTAATACCCTCCAAGTCCATCCATGTTGCTACAAATGGCAAGATTTCATTCTTTTTTCTGGCTAATATTCCATTGTATATATATGTGTGTGTGTGTGTGTGTGTGTGTGTGTGTGTGTGTGTGTGCGTATCTCACATCTTCTTTATCCATTCATCTGTTGATGGACATTAAGTTGCTTCCATATCTTGGCAATTGCAAATAATGCTGCTATGAACATTGGGGTGCATGTATATTTTTGAATTAGCGTTTCTGCTTGTGTCCTCTGTGCACAGCCAGGGAGGGACTTGGAGGCTGGCTATAAACAGCTCAGATCTACACTCGAGTCTCTGTGGAAGGTCTCGTATGTATAATCTACAGCAATTTTGATTTTCCTGAGTTGTCTTATTGATCAACTAATTCTGAAAAAATTCTCTGTCCACTTGTTTGTGGGATTTTACAGACCATGGAATGGCACTGATAAAGGAGCCTCCAGCTGTGTCCACAGGTTACGATTTGCTTCATCAGACAAGGGATACCATCTGAATGACAAGTGGCTGAGAATGAAACAGTCATTTATTTTCTTAATCCTAGGCTAAAGGAAATTAGCCTACATGTTTTAAAAGTGTAAGGTCAGGGCTTCCCTGGTGGCGCAGTGGTTGAGAGTATGCCTGCCGATGCAGGGGACACAGGTTCGTGCCCCGGTCCGGGAAGATCCCACATGCCGCGGAGCGGCTGGGCCCGTGAGCCATGGCCGCTGAGCCTGTGCGTCCGGAGCCTGTGCTCCGCAACGGGAGAGGCTGCAACAGTGAGAGGCCCGCATAAAAAAAAAAAAAAAAAAGTGTAAGGTCAGACTGAAATGGCCTACTTACCTAAAAATCTTCTTCCCAAAGGAGTTTATGGAGGGAATATTGCTACTCCCTTTTCAGTTTTCTCACCTCCTTCATTCATTTACTAATAAGAACTGAGCCCCAGAGTGTTCCAGACACTGGGGTAGACGTGAGCATGAGCAAAATCCAGACACTGACTGAGTCGGGGTAACAGGCCTTAAGTCCCCAGCAGAGAGGTCTCCAAAAATCCCACCAAGTGCCACAAAAGGAGGAGCTGGCCACTGTCCCATCCACCACATCCAGTAGGAACCAGCGCCAGGCTCCACCTGCTCCAGAACATCAGGTTACCTTCCTTCCCTGGAAGGTCAAAGTGTTAGCAAGAAAGCAGAGAGGAGGTTGTGGAGAGAGAAGAAGGGGCCTCCCATGTGGGCTTCTAGGCTTGAGGCAGGCCAGGTAGAGGCAGGAGGGAAATGGCTTATTCTGGACTGAAATGGAACTTGGATTAATATATTGGATTGGACATTCTGATTGAAGAGATTGTTATTGTAAGTAAAGCTTCTGGATGGCTTTAGTGCCCGCCCTAAAGGGTGGGGAAGGATGGCCTACAGAGCAATTTAATGAGATCTGTGAAAAATAGTACCACCGCCTGATTATTTCATTATTGTTCATGGTACAGGAAGTGTAGGTCGCCTTGGCAAGAGTAATTTCACAGACTTTGTCAAAATAACTCAACTCTTATGTTTCTAACTCACTTCAGTCCTCTTACCCTCATTGTATGATGGACCAAGAGCATATTTAGCTGCTGATGAAGAACTCCTAGTTTATATGCTTTTTTGCATTTTATTGAGATATTACAGACTTCACGTAAAGGGCACTGAACATGGGTATAACTCAATGACTTTTTACCTATGAACACACCTGTACAATTCCCACCCTGAGCAAGAAATGGAACATTTCTGGCACTGGAGAAGCACCTCCCAGTCAAATGTCTCTCTTGTTGGGCATTGCTCAGTTTTCTGTTACTTTTAGTATTGTTCCTATTGATATTATATACTTGTTATATATCAAGATTAAGCCCTTTATCTGCCAATTACATTCATTTCCCCCAGTTTGTTCTTTTAAAAAAAAATTCTTATAGTTGATTTACAATGTTGTGTTAATTTCTGCTATACAGCAAAGTGATTCAGTTATACGTATACTGAGTTGGCCATAAAGTTCATTTGGGTTTTTCTGTAACTTTTGGCCACCCCAATATATACATTCTTTTTTATATTCTTTTCCATTATGGTTTATCACAGGATATTAAATATAGTTCCCTGTGCTATACAGTAGGACCTTGTTGTTTACCCATTCTATATATAATAGTTTGCATCTGCTAACCCCAAATTCCCAATCCATCCCTCTCCCACCTCCCCTCCCTCTTGGCAACCACAAATTTGTTCTCTATGTCTGTGAATCTGTTTCTGTTTTGTAGATAGGTTCATTTGTGTCACATTTTAGATTCCACATATAAATGATATCATATGGTAGTTGTCTTTCTCTTTCTGACTTACTTCACTTAGTATGATAATCTCTAGGTTCATCCATATTGCTACAAATGGCATTATTTCATTCTTTTTTATGGCTGAGTAATATTCCTGTGTGTGTGTGTGTGTGTGTGTGTGTGTGTGTGTGTGTGTGTATATATACACACACCACATCTTCTTCATTCATAAATGTCCATCATAAATGTCGATGGACATTTAGGTTGCTTCCATGTCTTGGCTATTATGAATAGTGCTTCTATTCACATAGGGGTGCATGTATCTTTTAGAATTATAATTTTGTCCAGGTATATGCCCAGCAGTGGTATTACTGGATCATTCGGCAGCTCTATTTTTAGTTTTTTGAGGAACCTCCATACTGCTTTCCACAGTGGCTGTACCAACTTACATTCCCACTAACAGTGTAGGAGGGTTCCCTTTTCTCCCTCTCCAGCATTTATTATTTGTAGACTTTTCAATGATGGCCATGTGACAGGTGTGAGGTGGCACCTCATTGTAGTTTTGATTTCATTTCTCTAATAATTAGCAATTTTGAGCATCTTTTCATGTGCCTATTGACCATCTGTATGTCTTCTTTGGAGAAATGTCTATTTAGGTCTTCTACCATTTTTTCGATTGGGTTGTTTTTTTGTTGTTGAGTTGTATGAGCTGTTTGCATATTTTGGAAATTAAGCCCTTGTCAGTCGCATCATTTGCAAATATTTTCTACCAGTCCGTAAGTTGTCTTTTCGTTTTGTTTATGGTTTCCTTAACTGTGCAAAAGCTTGTAAGTTTGATTAGGTCCCATTTGTTTATTTTTGCTTTTATTTCTATTACCTCCCCCAGTTTGTTCTTTTGCTTTTAACATTGTGTATGATACTTTTAAAATTTATATTCATAAGGGTGTAAGTATGTATACATTTATAAGAGGGTTTTATATATACTTTATCATAGAAATATATACACACATATACACATACTCACACAGACCCTATTAGTCTTTTTATTAAAAAATATATTCTAGGGGTGGGATAGGGAGGGTGGGAGGGAGAAAAAAAGAAAAAAATATATATTCTATAATGCTATTTGTATGCTATTGTATATTAGCTGCATGGTAGGGTATAAAAATAGGTCAACTTAAAAGGAGGCAGTTATGAGGTGACAGTGTCACTTTATAGTCATTCTTACTTGTATCCTTTACAAACTAGATTAACTACCATACGTGTATCAAGGAAAGGACAAAGAAAGGACAAACCTAGTAAATTTTTATCATCCACAATTGATTGTCAGAGTGAGAGAGTGCTTAGGGAAAACAACGGCTTTCAAAAATACTAATATGAAGGCTATTGTATTTGAGTAGCCCAAAATAATCTTTTAAACAGAAAATAAATATTATTATATAACCTGAAAAAATATATTCTATAACACTTTCTGAACACAATTAACAAATAAATGTAGTTTGGGGAATAAAACAGGAGTTAGCAGCCCTCACAGCCCCACTCTGTAGTCACTCAGAGCAGCAGAGGTGAAAGTTCTTACGCCTCCAAAAATCCTAGTAGGAGCTGAACCCAGGCCGTCTGTCCATGTTCCATGGATCCTGAGCAGAGGGGCCTTCAGAATCTTGTTGGAAAAGCAGGATGATGTGGGTAGGAGCACAGGCTTCAGAGCCAGAGTTGCCTGGATTGAAACCCTGCCCTGTCGTGTGTCAGCTCTGTGGCTGAGCAAACGGTTTAGCTCCCCCAGGCCTCCATTTCTTCTTCTATAAAGTGGGGTTGGTACTACTTACTCCTTGTGGTTGTGAGGGGTTACGGAAGGTAACTCCTGTTCGAGTAACTGTTCTGGGTGGATGCTCAGAACACTACAGATGGCTGCTCTTGGTAGAGCCCTGTGAGGGTGCGTCTGGGCTGAACCCAGGCTTTCAGACAAAATGCCATTACCCCTATTTGACCAGTGAAGCCGTTAGGTCTCAGGGAGGTTCGATCCGCACTGCCCAGTGAACTTTCTACAGTGGTGGAAATGTTCTACGTGCGTAGCATCCAGAGTAGTAGCCTCTGGCCCCGAGGGACTGGTGGCTACAGAATAACAAGGACAGTTCCAGGCCGCTCAGAAGTGCCGCAGGGAGCCAGACCCAGCTCTGATGTCTGGCTCAGAATTCTTCCCACACTCCCCTGCAGTGCCCCGTTCCTCAGAAGCAGGAACCTGATGGATGGTCCCCGCTATGGCCCCAATGAGCCTGCTGAAGAGGGACACACCCATACTGGGCTTATGTAGACAAAAGCAAAACCTTTATGTAACATTGGTGTTGGGGTTATAAATCTGACAGAGAGGATGATGGCTTTTTCCCGGTAAGAAAGTACAACGAGCATCCTTAGGCTTGGTTTGGGCCTGCAGCCCCAGGCCAGCGGTACAGCGAGAACATGCCCTGTTGACTTATTGAGGCAGAAAAGTGGGTGCTGCTGTGATGGCCAGTGCTTAGTATGTTCAAAGACCTCAGGGATCAGGGTGTCCTAAAATGGGAGTTTATCATTTCATCTCCTGTTTCTTATTTTGACAGATGACAGGGGGCCCTTTTAAATTTTTTAATTTGTTGACGTTGCTTAGTAAAACACAAAATCCAGCATCAGATTAAAGCACTAAGTTCAGATTTATCCTTTGCTGCAAATCTGAAATGGAGGTTGGGCCAGGACAAGCACAGTACAGACTTTTGTTGTGGGCGGGAGAATGAAATGCATAAAAAAGAACCAACTACTGAGCTCCCATCGCCTCCACGGACAGCCCTGTCCTCTCCTCTCCTCGGGCTCAGCCCCCTTCTTGTCTGTACTCACTCCTACCAGTCTGCCGTGGAGGACTTGCCCTGTCCACATGCACTGCCTAGTGTCTGCTCTTGGGCCACAGATCTTCTTCCCACTCACAAGGCAGCCTTCGGAGTAGGGTTGCCTGACCTTGGAGCTCTCTCAGGAGAAAGAGTGCTTCCCTGTCCACAGTACTGTCTGCCACACGTGGGTGCTTCCTGACCTCATACTCCTGAAGATGCCCAGAACTTTACAAACGCCCTGTTCCCGAATCCTCACCACAGCTGGATGAGATTTCCCAATGCCCACTCCCAGGGGAGCTGTGTCCCTGGCACGAGCTGGGAGGAGAGGTGATGGGATTCCAGGCAAATGATCTCTGGGCCAGCCTGAGGTTTGAGATTGTCTTAGTTACAATATGGGACATACCATCCTTTACGGGAAATTGAAAACCTAACCCCCCACCTAGAAGGCAGTTTCCTCTCTGAGGATGCATTCTGAATGCAGACTTCCAGTGTTTTCAAAACATTCTTTAACAATACTGTATTGTTAAAGCAGTCTTCAAATACTAAGTCCTTTACTCCTCACTCCAGCCTTTTGAGAGAGGGAAGGTATAATCCCAGCTTTGTAGATGGGGAAATTGAAGGCTGGAGGTGAAACAGTTTGCCCAAGATGATGCAGGTGGCAAGTGGCAGAACCAGGTTTCGCACCCGGGCTGCTGGCTGCCCAGCTCAGGCTCTTAACCAACAATCTCACAGCCTCCCCATCTCTCCGGCCAACGCTTGGGATGCAAACCACTCAAAATGTAAAGTAAAACACTTCTGACTCAAAACAGTGAGCGTATCTTTGTTAGCACTGACACTGCTTCCCCTCTCTAAGTCTTCTCTTAGAAAAGTTACTTTCATCCTAGACTCTGTGTCACTTAGACAAAGGATTTGTATTTGCTAAAGGTTGATGGGGGGCAGAGCCCTTTCTTTCTCCCTTCCAGAAACCACTGCAGTGCCTCCTGCATTCAGACAGTGATTAGCAGGCTCCTGTGTACCAGTCTCCGCCGGTCACTGGCCAGGGCAGGAGTTGGGGCCGGTGCTGTCCACGGTCACAGGTCAGAAAACCCCCGCTATTCTCCAGGCCTCGGGACCCCAGACAGTCCCCCACTATCCCAGGTGGATCGGGGTGCAGCCCCACCGCTCAGGGGCCCCTAAGTACAAGGAGGCTTCTGGGCCTTCCCCTGCCAGTGGGTTCTTGCAGGGGGGGATGCCAGGAACAAGAAGAGAGAATTCAGTCACAATGTGAGATGCTGGCAGCTATGAAAAAATTTATTTTTAATGATAAATTAGTCATCTACTGCTTCAACCTTGCAAATGCTTTTATAAAAATCAACAAATGGGAATATAATCAACAAATGGGAATACTTTTTATATTAGCCTCGTCCTTATTAATTGGTCCACATTTGCTTCTAGCTGTCCACACCACCACCGTTGACCTCTGAATGTCTAAGCTATGAAATCTCAAACATCCACCAGGTACAAACCAGCGTTTGTTCACAAGCTCAGACTTCCCATGAAGGCAGCCAAAATGAAATAGGAAATGCTGTCTTCGGTTTAATTAGGACAACAACTTAAAGTCCTTTCGGCTCCTACTGATTTCCTGGACACGTAGCTAGTACTTATTTTCACCTATGTGTTGTTGTTTTTGACATTGTTCTCTCCTCCGCTCAGAATAGCACCACATTTCACTGTAATTTCTGGGTCAAAAAGGACTCACGTGAGGAGAGAAATCTGGAAACCTGAATTCTAGTCTGGATTCCAGTATGTGCTGACTGTAAATTTGCAAAATTGGCCTAATGATCTGTATGGGGTTCTTCTGCAGAAAAGAATGATTTGTCAAATTGCTCTAGAAAATATAATATATAAGAAGCTATTATCTGATAAATATGGGTTCTCTTTTTTTTTTTTTTTTTAATCTTGAAGACAGATCCTAACTCTTTTTCTCTGGTCCAAGCAAACAACCAAGTAAGAAGATCCTAGTTCCTTGAACTGCTTACCAGAGCTTTTTCTTATCTTTTATGCATCCCTGTTGTTATCCTTTAAACTCTCCTTAAGCTTTCCATGCTTGTCTTTTAAAAAATGCTTGGCAATGGGGCTTCCCTGGTGGCGCAGTGGTTGAGAGTCCGCCTGCCGATGCAGGGGACACGGGTTCGTGCCCTGGTCCGGGAAGATCCCACATGCCGCGGAGCGGCTGGGCCTGTGAGCCACGGCCGCTGAGCCTGCGCGTCCGGAGCCTGTGCTCCGCAACGGGAGAGGCCACAACAGTGAGAGGCCCACGTACTGAAAAAAAAAAAAAGCTTGGCAAGACATTTACAACAGGATTTATTCAAGTCAGTGTGAAATAGAATTAAGAGTTTAAGAAGCCAGCGTCTTAAATGGAACTTATTTTCAGTTTCCATTAGTTGCTGAGACAGAAATTTCGTTTTCCCTTTAGAACTAGTGGGATTCTTTAACCTTTTGTGGATGGAGTTTATTGACAGAGAAAATGCGGAGAAGCACACATGGGATTTTATGTACTTTGATAGCTTCTTATCTCTGCTGTAAGAGTTTTCTGATGAAGGTGCCATAGGGGGTCCTCATTTTTCCCAGTTTGCATTCTGCATGCTCATAATCACTCTTGGACCTTGGAAGCGTTTCTGGAGACCGTGGCGTGCAGTCGAGTCCTCAGGACAAGCAACCCTCCATCACTTTAAGTCACCTTAAGACTCCAAGGAGCCCGCTTAACGTTGGTGCATCAAATTGTTCCTTCGGGTCTGAGGTTTTGTCTCACCTGCTGCCATTTTCTTTGTGTTTCTCTCCTCTCCATTCTGCTCCAAGTCTGTCACCAACCTATATTTCATCTCCTGGTATAAAGTTTCTCTCTGGATGGATGTCAAAGGTTCTAATTCTACCACATTCCTATGACTCTGAGTCTCTTCTCTGTGGGGGAAACCGACCAGCTGTTTATCAGTTTTTTCCCCTCATGAATCCAGGAAGGGAGAACAAAGCATAGCTTAGAGAACACATTCTAGCATTTTCCTAAGGCCTTTATTCGAGTTAAGTTTTCTTGGCATGTGGCATTAATTAACTAAGAAGGTTATAAAATCAGGATTAAAATCAGGCCCTTCATTGACATATATACACTACCAAATGTAAAATCGATAGCTAGTGGGAAGCAGCCACATAGCATAGGGAGATCAGCTCTGTGCTTTGTGACCGCCTAGAGGGGTGGGATAGGGAGGGTGGGAGGGAGATGCAAGAGGGAGGAAATATGGGGATATATGTATATGTATAGCTGATTCACTTTATGAAGCAGAAACTAACACACCATTGTAAGGCAATTATACTCCAATAAAGATGTTAAAAAAAAAAACCCAAACAAACAAAAAAACCCCAGGCCCTTCCAAACTTTTCTTTCTCCCTCCAATCCTTGCCATTGTCTTGAAAGCTACAATCCATATCAATTAACCATCTATCTAGAAACCAATGGAAAACACAGCATGTGGGAAAATTCTCTTTTTTTCTGATAAATGCTTTTTAAACAGGCTGATTCTCTTTTGAACCTTAAAGATGTAACCTTGGGAGCTATCTGATTTCAAGGTTGTAGGGCAATATTTAAAATTCTTATACACACAGCTCTTCAGGTCTAGAGGCTGAATTTTAGCAAGTCATTCACATGCAGTCATTTATTAGAAAATGATCAAACAAATGATTTTCTGCATGGCTTTTTCCTTCTCTCTGAGTTGGTGTCATTCATTGCCATTTGCCTCTTCCCAGTTATTTTTGTTCTGACATAGCTTCCACACTTTGCATTGTGCCTTCTCCTCGTAGCCTCCCACTTCACATCTGCTAAACTAATTTCCCAAACTGCCAGTTTAAGAAGAATTAGGTAGCTTATTACCACTTGTCTCAAAGTTAAGAACCCTTCCCAGGAACTTTTATCCATTCATCCAACAAATATTTGAGGGCCCACCAGGAGCACCTGTGCTTACCAAATTTGGGGTTTAATTATATCTGGACTTTACTACCTTTTCCTGGTACATAATAAGCTCCTACATGATAGTCAGGCACACATTTCCTATATATCCTGTCCCTCTTTGAAGATTCTAAATCTTATGAGTAATTAATAACTAGTAAGTGTTGAACAGGTATTGGAAGGTTTAGAATTACTATGGTATTGCTCCGTAGGGTTTCCTTCCAAACTTAATGCCCTTCCTTAAAATTTTCAGTTAGGCTGTTCTTTTTTTTTTAAATGATTTTTTTGATGTGGACCATATTTTTTTAAGTCTTTATTGATTTTGTTACAATATTGCTTCTGTTTTATGATTTGGATTTTTGGCCACAGGCATGTGGGACCCTAGCTTCCCAACCAAGGATCGAACCTGCACCCCCTGCATTGGAAGGCAAAGCCTTAACCTCTGGACCACCAGGGAAGTCCCAGGCTGTTCTTTCTATAGTGCAGACAAAACCAAATTTTATAGTGGTTAAAATATTTTTGTAGTTTGGTGATGAGAAATGCTGGAAAACCCTACTGTTCACTTTTCCAGTGAGAAACCCCAGTTCAGAGTCAGGGTTGCCCAGAGGTGGTGAGAAGGTGGGCAAACCAGGGTGGTGGCAGGTAGACAAGGCCAGGCAGGTGATGGGCAGGGTCTGCCATACCAGCTTTCAGCCAGCACAATCCCCCCTGGGATCAGGTGTCAACATTAAAGTTCTAAAGGAAGGTTCCCCTCCCCAGAAGAGCAGAAAACCACACTGGTTTAGAGGCTTGTTATTTTTAGTTTGTTAACATCCAGGGGAGATTGTAGATTTGCACAGATTTGGGAAGATTGGTCAGCATCTTTGCCTCAGTTTCCCACTTGACAAAATGGCCCAGATCTAACCTAAATCTACACCACAATTTCAATTAAAATGTTCATCTTCTGTAGTCAAGAAGGCAGGAAACAGGCTGCTTTTCCTTTTCTTGAAAATCATTAAGTCAAACCTTAGGCTCTTATTTTTGAGCCTAACACATCCTAAGCCCCTTCTTTATGAGTCCTTCGGTCTAGGTATTAAAATTTATGGGGTTTTACTCCACTCTGCAGTATTTCCACTTTCCTTTTAAAAACTCTGGCCACTGTTAGGAATACACTGTACTGATTACAGTGAGAAAATTACTCTCATAATTCTCTTTACCCTCAAACTGTGTTTACTGAATCAGCCTTTCCCAATGTCCTAGAGTTCCCTTGGCCATATGTAGTATATTATAATTATATACTCAGTATAATTATATACTGCTCTCCTGAAAGAATGAAGGTAATTTCCAAGGTGCCTAAACTATCAACAGGGGTTAGTTTTAAAGTGCCAGAGAATCTGACTTATTGCCTCACAGATGATTTTTCTGTTCTGTCGTCTAGTCTTATTCATACAAACTTCAGTCTCAAGATCTGTGTCTCAAATGGTTGTTAGTATAGGTGGGAGATAGTTCCAGGCTCAGCACGGTAACCAGCTACAGTTTGGATGTGTCTTTCAGCCCAAGCTACCAGTGACCCTTCACTGATAACCAGTGTTTCTGGAGAGTCCTTATGTAGCAGTTAAAAACTCAGGCTTGAGCTGACACTGCCCAGGTTTGTGTCCTGGGTCTGCCGCTTGCTACCTGTGTGACTTTGGACAAGATACTTAGATTCTCTGTACTTTGACTCCCTCAAATGTGAAATGGAAATAATAATGATTGTAACTGTGTTGCTGTTGAGGGTTGAATTAGATAATAGGGTGGTTAGAATATCATCTAGCGTGCGGCAAACTCTCACTAAGTCTCAGTTATGATAATTACCTCAGGAGTTGTTCACTAACCTAGGGGAAATATTGACTCTCCTAATCATTTTTGAATGTGTTTGAGTAGAGTCTATAAAATCTTGGTAAAATATCCTTATGTCCCAATAGCTTACCTCTCCAGGAGGATTCTTGCATCATCGGGTGGTAACTTTTTGTTCCTAAGCATTTGCTGTGTGCCACATTCCACTCTTGGACACTCTGCTTAAGCTGTCACCTCTTTCCAGGGGGTTCCCAGACCTGCCCCTCTCCTAAGACTCAATCAGGCGCCAGGGTCTCACCTGCTTTTAGATGCTCCCCTCTTTTTTTTTTTTTTTTTTGATAAATTTATTTTTGGCTGTGTTGGGTCTTCGTTGCTGTCCGCAGGCTTTCTATAGTTGCGGCGAGCGGGGGCTACTCTTCGTTGCGGTGCGCGGGCTTCTCATTGCAGCGGCTTCTTGTTGCAGACCACGGGCTCTAGGCGCACGGGCTCTAGGCGCTTCAGTAGTTGTGGCACGCAGGCTTCAGTAGTTGTGGCTCGCAGGCTTAGTTGCTCCGCGGCATATGGGATCTTCCCGGACCAAGGATCGAACCCTTGTCTCCTGCATTGGCAGGCGGATTCTTTAACCACTGCCACCAGGGAAGCCCGAGATTACCCCCCTTAAAGCCCCTCTCCCTGTGTTTCATTGGTTAGTATCTCCTCCATTCGCCCAGACTTCTGTTGGCTGTTCTGTGTCTCCCCCAGAGCCCTAGGTATTGAGGTGCTCAGTAATTGTTGAAAGAACACGAGCTATAGTCTCCTGTTCAGAGACTGAAATGTAGAAGTCTCACATTTTCTGGGCTCTGCCTCTTTGAAAACAGGGTGGTTTCTTTTTTCCAGTCTTAAGCCTCCTCAGCCCTGCTTGATGAATTGGAAAACGAAAACTAACCTAAGTAAGCTGTTGCTGGGATAACTGCAGGCCCTCTTGGGTGCCGCGGGGTTCACTCATCTTACCCCGAAGCTCCCTGGCTCGGGCCCGGCTCGCTCTACACCGCCCGCGGGTCCGGGAAAGGCGCTGCCGACTCCCGACGAGCCAGGCGACCCGGGAGCGCCACCTTGTGGGCGCCTTGGTTGCTGACTTTGCCAAGGAGCCGGTGTTCCTCCACCACCCAGTATTCTGGTTTCCCATTTCAGGACCTGGGGAAATGTAGCCAAAAATGAGATTCTAGATAATTACAAAATGGCGGTCAGGCAGACTTATTGTGAATAATCGACCTCTGGGTTTAAATAGGGCAAGTGCCTTTTAGCTGATTCAGATTTCTTTTCATTGAGTAGTAGGTACTATGCTTTTAAACAGGGATTTTTGAATGGCCAATTCTGGATTTTACATGCACTGGTGAAGAAAGAAAAATTTACGTTCTAGGTTGTACATCACAGGGTTCAGATTGTTATCAGTTTTTGAGGAGTTGTTTTTTGCATGAATTGTTTTTAATGGCAAAGTTTTGTTACTCAAAGTGTGACCAGCAAAACCCAGGAGCTCGTTAGAAAATTAGAGTCAGTCCCCATTCCAGACCTGCTGCACCGGAATCTGCGGTGATTCGTGGGCACGTGACAGTTAGCAAAGCGCGGGTGGAAGTAAGGTGGAAGATCTGTGCTCTTGTCCCCGCGCAGCCGCGTCCTTGTGTGCCTCATCTCACCCCACGTGATCACATTCTGTCAGCCTCAGCCACCCGGGTGTGAAATTGGATCTTGGTTCCCGCCTTACCTGCCCCTGGGTCGGCTGAGGAAGAGCTGAAATCATATACAGAAGGTCACTTTGAACCTGATAAAAGCCTGTGCAAGTGTAAAGGAAAACTATGAGTGAGAATTCTTACATTTCATACTCAGCCATCATTAGCTAATCTACTTCATATTAGCTGCATCCTCAGCAAAGCGAGCATTCACCTGTAACCATTTGTTGTGCTTCAGATAGTGTCTGGGCAGATTTCACCAAGTTTTCAAAGGTCTCTCTTAGGCTAGTCTTCCCAGAGCTCAGAATAATCAAATTACATTGTTTTCTTTAACAAGACCTTTCACAGAATTTGCCTTCCTGGAGTCTCAGAAGCATTCCTCCTGTTGAGCCCAGGTTGGGGCACAGTAGGTGCTTGGGGATGCTTGTTGATTAAACCACTAATTAGCCCCCAACAAGGTCCAAACACTGGCTTGATGTCCTTCACACTAATCCATTTATGATAATCAGATTATTTGCATCATTGAGAGACTCAACATAGCAACAGGATTCAGTCATCTCAATAATAAATATCAAATATCCATTAAGCAAAGACTCCTGGTGGCTGAGAAATCCTTTGGTAGTGCATGAAGATTGAAGTAGGTGAGATCATTAACTGTTTATAAACATCATTCCCATTACCTTTGAAACTGGGGGGTGGGGACAGACAAAGGAAAAGAGCAGCAGCAAGGTATTACTCTCTCCTCCTCGCATACATTTTTAAAGAAAAGCAATAGCCAAGAAGCTCTTGGACAATAAGTAGGTGAAATTTTAGGAAAACATATCAACTGAAGGTGTTGCCTGGGGCCCTAGTGGCTCGTGTTCTCGAAGAAATGGTACTGATTGTCAAACAGTGAAAGTGAAATATTGAGAAAAATGAATGACACTGTTCTCCACCATCCTGAGGCTCACAGATATTCAAGTTAAGTGAGACTTTTGCATTGTCTACAATTTGTGAAAGTATGGACTTTATGTTCCTAATTTACTAAATATAGTAAAAGTATGCTGTTTTCTTTTTATTGGATCCATTGCAATTAGCAATATTCTCTCTAATCATTTAAAAGAATTCAGAATGTCAGTGCTTCAAAATTACTTTTCCTAAAGTTAAAATGTACTTATAATGGGTAACTTTATATAAGAGGGAAAATAAACCCTCATGCCTGCATGTACAAAGATAGTCTGTCAGAGTCAGATCTTGAAAGCAAGTCATGGCGGCATTCAGTTCACCTCTGAATACCCGACAGTCCCAGGATGCTGCCAGTATGCTGTTGGTATTTTATGAGAATGCATGTAATAAAAGAACTACAACTTTACCTTTTTATTAACTTTTTGCTTTGAAAATTTTCAAATCAAGAGAAAATGTCAGAATTAAACAAAGTGCACGGATACACATCTGGAATCACTAATAGTTCACATGTTTACCACATGAGTGTTCCCCCTCCCTCTCCTTTTCTCTCTCACATTCTCTCTCTCCTCCCCTCAACCCAACAAAGAACAGGGACCTGCTCTGAAACAGCCCCAGCAAAATTATCAAATTCAGGACCATTTAACATGGATAGGATGCTCTCAACTAGTACATAGTTCTGACTCAGTTTTTGCTAGTTGTCCCAGTAATGCCCTGTGTAGCAGTTCCCCCTCGATCCCGGATCTAATCCAGGCTCACCTGTTGCATTTAGCTCTGGTCCCTTTGGTGTCCTTTAAACTGGACCAGTTTCTCAGTTTCTCTTTGATGACATTAACATTTTTGGAGTGTGCAGGCCAGTGCTTCCTCACAATGCAGGTGCGGGATTATGCATTTAGGGCAAAAATACTAAGTGATGATTCTTCACGGAACATTACCTTAGTGGGTCCATGATGTTGGTTTGCTCCATTACTGGTGGTGGCAACTCTGCTCACTTGGTTCAGGTGGCATCTGTCAGATTCTTCCTTTGTAAATAATAAATAATCTCTAATGGTAGCATTGTGGGAGGAGTACTCTGACACTATTAATTCTGTTTCTCCATAAATTTCAGCATCTATTCATGATCCTTACCTGATCCGTTATTACTGCTTTGGTCAAAAATGGTGATTTTCTAACTCTTATATTCCTTTGCATTTATTGGAAGTCCACTGTAAAGAATAGTTTTCTCTTCCACTCTCTTTATGTATTTCTCTATTTATGTATTTGTTTGTGGGCATCAGTAGTGACTTGCAGGTGGTTTTGATTCAGGTGCCTATTACTTGTTACTCTCATTAATCATTTTGGCGTTCATATGGTACCAACTTTGCTGGGTGGGTACCCTTTCAATCTCACTCCTGTGTTTGTTTGACACAGCCCCATTGGTGTGTATCATTTATTCTTTAGCATACCTGTACTGAAGTTCTTCATTCAAGTCACTGCCCAAATGACAGATTTTATTCTTGCAAAAATCTTTTCTTTAGCTATTGTTATGCCCCAGTTACTGATCTTACTCATGGACCAATGGGAAACCAGACAATTAAATCAGCCCTTATAGTACAGTAAGTTATGATAGGTTGTACCATAGGAACACCAAGGAAAAGCTCTTTGTCCCACTGGGTCAACTTAAGAAGGCTCCTGGGAGAAAGTATATCACCTCCTAGAGCTGAGAGATGAATAGAAATAAACCTGGGGGGAGGCAGTGTTCCAGGCTAAGGGGCACACATGTCTCTTTGAGGAATTCCTATCCCCCAGGGAGCCTAGCGGCAGGGCCCCATCCCAAACCAATTAAGTCAGAATCTCTGGAGGGGGAAGGGTCTAGGGCCCATACATTTTAATTTCCATAAATTTGTCACGAGGAATGGTGTCATGGAGCTAAACCCTTAAAACTAAAACTTAAAAAGATCCATTTCATTTTATAGGATTTCGAACTCAACAACGAACTAAAGATGAACGTCCTAAACTTGCTAGAAGAAGTTTTGCGAGACCCAGATCTTCTTCCCCAAGAACGGAAAGCCACAGCGAATATCCTGAGGTAAAGGCAATTGTAGGTGCCTATTAATCACACTGGTTGATTTGTGCTGTGTTCGTAGAAAATAAGATCCTGTCAAACCAGAAGGATGTATGTTAGACTCCTGAGGGGCAGCAGGGATTCTGTCCTCACTGGGAAAGCTGCCTCGGGAAGACTTCAGACTGGGTGACATAACTTGTGTGCAGTACAGTCGCTCCTGTTTGTGTGGGCAGGTGGTGGTTTACTGTAGAACCAAAAGCCTGAAGATCCTCTCGGGCAGGTCCAGCAGGCATTGCAGAGGTGTTTTTTTCTCATGTGGGTTCTAAGTGTCTATTACAAGTTCATGTTTATGAGCGGGGTTGTAGTGTTTCTGTGGGAGTCTCGTGCACCTGGCTTGTGGATGTGCCGTCATAGAGCAGCTATGCGTTTTCTTCAGCTTGTTTCACTGGTCCTGGACCAATTTTACCGTCAGCTTCTTAGGTGGAGATTTCCACATCAGGTAGGTTGTATAAATTGGGACCCCACACTTCAGTTTGACAAAGTCTTGTACTTCAGGTTTCCCACCAGAGGCTGCTTGTGTCTGTCATTACACCAAGCATCCAAGGAGGTAACAAACTTTCTTATAGCTTCTCGAACAGATGGGTGGATTTTTTCCAGTCCACTTTACATGAAGAGGGCAGCCATCCATGTCTCTGTATGGACATTTCAGTTACAGCTTTCCACCTCACTATATGTCTGTCCCTACACGGGGTGGAAAGCCCAGCCCCTATCTGCCAGGGCCTGGTACTCCTTCACCGTTCTGATTTCTACTTCCCTCTTCATTCGCAACCTCTGGAAAGACCCCTTCCTTTCTTCTATGCTCAATTCTATTGTTATTTCTTCGTTATCCACAATGTTTGTGTGTAGAGGGGAGTCCAATTTAGCTCAATCCACCATGCCTTTGGAGCCCCCTCCCTGATGCAGCAATGCAAGATTCTGGTCTGTAACATTTTAGCAATCGGACTACAAGTCATTCTTAGTCCCATTAGCTCAAGATCCCATAGCCAGATCCTTCTTTGGTCTGTGGGCTATTATGGGTTGAATTGTGTCCCCCTCAAAAGTATGTTGAGGTCCTAACCCTCAGTACCTGAGAATATGACCTTATGTGGAAATAGGGCTATTGCAGATGTACTTAGTTAAGATGAGGTCATACTGGAGGCAGGCAGGCACCTAATCCAATATGAGTGGTGTCCTTATAAGAAGATGCCCGTGGGAAGACAGGGGGAGACACAGAGAGAAGGCCATGTGAAGATGGAGCAGAGATTGGAGTGATGCAGCTGCAAGCCAAGGAATGCCAGGAATTGGCTGGCAAACCACCAAAAGCTGGGAAAAGGCAAGGAAGGATTCCTCTCCAGGTTTCAGAGAGAGCATGGCCCTGTGGACACCTTGACTTTGGACTTCAAGCCTCTAGAACTCTGAGACAATGAATTTCTATTGTTTCAAGCCACGTAGTTTGTTGTACTTGTTTAGGGCAACCCTAGGAAACTATTAAGAGCCTCTGTCACTTTTTCCATCCTATGAAACATCTAAGTGAGCTTAGGGGCTCAGTTACTATGTTTATTTTCAGATTTTAAAATTCGAAATACATCTTCAGATAAAGCCTGATATCGGTGGATGAGTGGTCATATCTGTGAGTGATTGCTGTTCCTCTTTTCTCCATGTGAACAGTTGATTATCCTCCTTGTATTTAAAACATTGATAATTAAAAGCTAGGTTCTGAAAGTGTGTGCCCCTAGGGACGTTTGACTAAATAGCTGGCAGGGAAATGGGAGTGGCGTGGGGCTCAGACTGGGAAAGACTGTCAGGATTGGCCAGTCTGAGGCCCTCATGTTGCCTGTCCCATCACAGCACCCATGCCAGATATCACCAATCAATCCTGAGCACTTTCTTCCTGCACCCGCAGGTGAGCTCAGAACTCAGCTGATGGCACTACTACTTCAGATGAAAATTACTTACCATCTCAGGTCTTTATTATTCATCAGGCTTAAGATGTACAAATTATTTTTGCTGATTAAGTGACCTGAGAATTAGAAGTGTAAGACTGATAAGGAATGGAAATTGTAGTAGATGATACAGCCTGGGAGTGTAACACCTAGCAGAGTCTGATTCTAACTTTTGCAGGATGTCACAGGTTTAAATCTTCGCTCAGCCACTAATAGCTGTCAAGTTTCTTAATCAATCTCAACCTCATTTTCCTCGTTTATAAAGTGGAGCTATCGATACCTTCCTCACTGGGTTGTTGTGAAAATCACATGATATAATATGTGTAAAGAGGCTAACACAATGCCTGAAACATAATTAGTACTCATATTACTGCTACAGGCATTGTTATTATTATTATTAGAAAGCACTGACAGTAGCTCTTGGGAAAAATAGTTTCTGCCATCAAGCCAATACAGCCCAAGTAAAACCAGGCTACATCTTTGTCAAACTCAACTTTCCTTAGGCTTCATTACCTTGTCTATAGAAAAGACATGATAATAACATGATAAAAAACATGATAAAAAGCTATAATGGATTATAATCTGGCAAAATATTGAATCACTATGCTATACTCCTGAAACTAACACAATATTGTAAATCAACTACACTTCAGTTACAAAAAACTAATTTAATATTGCACAACAATATTAAATAAACAAGTGAATGCAATTTAAAAATCATTCAAATATATACTTTAATCCGAGTCCAAACCACTGGACTAACAGAGAACCTCAGACCCCAGGGACTATTCATCGGAGTGAGGTCTCATGGAGGTCCTCATCTCAGCACCAAGACCCGGCTCTACCCAAGAGCCTACAAACTCCAGTGTTGGAAGCCTCAGGCCAAACAATCAGTAAGACAGGAACACAATCCAACTCATAAAAAAAAGAAAAAAAGAGACAGCAAAAAAATATGTCACAGATGAAGGAGCAAGGTAAATAAATGAAGAGGAAACAGGCAATCTACCTGAAAAAGAATTCAGAGTAATGATAGTAAAGTTGATCCAGAATTTCAGAATTAGAATGGAAGCACGGATTGAGAAAATGCAAGAAATGTTTAACAAAGATCTAGAAGAACTAAAGAACAAACAAACGGAGATGAACAACATAATAACTGAAATGAAAAACAGACTAGAAGGAATCAATAACAGAATAACTGAGGCAGAAGAACAAATAAGTGAGCTGGAAGACAAAATGGTGGAAATAACTGCCAAGGAGCAGGATAAAGAAAAAAGAATGAAAAGAATTGAAGACAATCTCAGAGACCTCTGGGACAACACTAAACACACCAACATTCAAATTATAGGGGTCCCAGAAGAAGAAGAGAAAAAAAAAAAGGGGTCTGAGAAGATACTTGAAGAGATTATAGTTGAAAACTTCCCTAACATGGGAAAGGAAATAGTCACCCAAGTCCAGGAGGCACAGAGAGTCCCATACAGGATAAACCCTAGGAATAACACACCAAGGCACATATTAATCAAACTAACAAAAATTAAATTCAAAGAAAAAATATTAAAAGCAGCAAGGGAAAAACAAAAAATAACATACAAAGGAATCCCCATAAGGTTATCAGCTGATTTTTCAGTGGAAACTCTGCAGGCCAGTAGGCAGTGGCAGGATATACTTAAAGTGATGAAACAAAAAAAGCTACAACCAAGATTACCCAGCAAGGATCTCATTCAGATTCAATGGAGAAGTCAAAAACTTTTCAGACAAGCAAAAACTAAGAGAATTCAGCACCACCAAACCAGCTTTACAACCAATGCTAAAGAAACTTCTCTAAACGGGAAACACAAGAGAAGAAAAAGACTCACAAAAACAAACCCAAAACAATTAAGAAAATGATAATGGGAACATACATATCGATAATAACCTTGCATGTGAATGGATTAAATGCCCCAACCAAAAGACACAAATGGCTGAATGGATACAGAAACAAGACCCACATATATGCTGTCTACAAGAGACCCACTTCAGACCTAGGGACACATACAGACTGAAAGTGAAGGGATGGAAAAAGAAATTCCATGCAAATGGAAATCAACAGAAAGCTGGAGTAGCAATACTTGTATCAGATAAAATAGACTTTAAAATAAAGACTGCTACAAGAGATAAGGAGGGACACTACATAATGATCAAAGGATCAATCCAAGAAGAAGATATAACAATTATAAATGTTTATGCACCCAACATAGGAGCATCTAAATACCTAAGGCAAATGCTAACAACCATGAAAGGAGAAATTGACAGTAACACAATCATAGTAGGAGACTTTAACACCCCACTTACACCAATGCACAGATCATCCAAACAGAAAATAGATAAGGAAACACAAACTTTAAATGACACAATAAAACAGATAGATATAATTGATATTTGTAGAACATTCCACCCCAAAGTGGCAGAATACACTTTCTTCTCAAGTGCCACAGAACATTCTCCAGGATAGATCACATCTTGGGACAAATCAACCTCAGTACACTTAAGAAAATTGAAATCATATCAAGTATATTTTCTGACCACAATGCTGTGGGATTGGAAATCAATTACAGGAAAAAAACCTGTAGAAAACACAAATACATGGAGGCTAAACAGTGTGCTACTAAATAACCAAGAGATCACTGAAGAAATCAAAGAAGAAATAAAAAAATACATAGAAACAAATGACAACAAAAACACAATGACCCAAAACCTATGAGATGCAGCAAAAGCAGTTCTAAGAGGGAAGTTTATAGCAATTCAATCTCACCTCAAGAAAAATCTCAAATAAACAATCTAACCCTACACTTAAAACAACTAGAGAAAGGAACAAAGAAAATCCAAAGTCAGTAGAAAGAAAGAAATCATAAAGATCAGAGCAGAAATAAATGAAATAGAAACAAAGAAAACAATAACAAAGATCAATAAAACTAAAAGCTGGTTCTTTGAGAAGATAAACAAAATTGATAAACCCTTAGCCAGACTCATCAAGAAAAAAAGGGAGAGGATGCAAATCAATAAGTTTGGAAATGAAAAAGGAGAAATCACAACTGACACTGCAGAAATACAAAGGTTTATAAGAGACAACTACAAACCAACTATATGCCAATAAAATGGACAACCATGAAGAAATGGACAAATTCTTGGATAGGCACAATTTTCCAAGACTGAACCAGGAAGAATTAGAAAATATAAACAGACCTATCTCAAGTAATAAAATTGAAACCATAATTAAAAATCTTCCAACAGGGCTTCCCTGGTGGCGCAGTGGTGGAGAGTCCGCCTGCTGATGCAGGGGACACGGGTTTGTGCCCCAGTCCGGGAAGATCCCACATGTTGTGGAGCGGCTAGGCCTGTGAGCCATGGCCACTGAGCCTGCGCGTCCGGAGCCTGTGCTCCGCAACGGGAGAGGCCACAACAATGAGAGGCCCGCATACCGCAAAAAAAAAAAAAAAAAAAATCTCCCAACAAACAGAAGTCCAGGACCAGATGGCTTCACAGGCAAATTCTATCAAACATTTAGAAAAGAGCTAACACCCATCCTTCTCAAACTCTTCCAAAAAATTGCAGAGGGAGAAACACTCCCAAATTCATTCTACGAAGCCACCATCACCCTGATACCAAAACCAGAAAAAGATATCACAAAAAAAGAAAATTATAGACTAGTATCACTGATGAACATAGATGCAAGAATCCTGAACAAAATACTAGCAAACAGAATCCAACAACACTAGCAAACAGAATCCAACAACACATTAAAAGGATCATACACCATGATCAAGTAGGATTTATCCCAGGGATGCAAGGATTCTTCAGTATATGCAAATCAATCAATGTGATACACCACATTAACAAATTAAGGAATAAAAACCATATGATCATCTCAGTAGATGCAGAAAAAGCTTCTGACAAAATTCAACACCGATTTATGATAAAAACTGCAGAAAATGGGCATAGAGGGAGCCTACCTCAACATAATAAAGGCCATATATGACAGACCCACAGCAAGCATCATACTCAATGGTGAAAAACTGAAAGCATTTCCTCTAAGGTCAGGAACAAGACAAGGATGTCCACTCTCGCCAGTCTTATTCAACATAGTTTTGGAAGTCCTAGCCGCAGCAATCAGAGAAGAAAAAGAAATAAAAGGAATACAAATCGGAAAAGAAGAAGTAAAACTGTCACTGTTTGCCAATGACATGATACTAGACATAGAAAATCCTAAAGATGCCACTCGAAAACTACTAGAACTAATCAATGAATTTGGTAAGGTTGCAGGATACAAAATTAATGCACAGAAATCTCTGGCATTCCTATACACCAACAATTAAAAATCAGAAAGAGAAATTAAGGAAACACTCTCATTTACCATTGCAACAAAAAGAATAAAATACCGGGCTTCCCTGGTGGCGCAGTGGCTGAGAGTCTGCCTGCCGATGCAGGGGATGTGGGTTCGTGCCCCAGTCCAGGAAGATCCTATATGGCACAGAGCGGCTGGACCCGTGAGCCATGGCCACAGCCTGCGCGTCCGGAGCCTGTGCTCCACAGCGGGAGAGGCCACAACAGTGAGAGGCCTGCGTAACGCAAAAAAAAAAAAAAAAAAAAGAATAAAATACCTAGGAATAAACAAGCCTAAGGAGTCAAAAGACTTGTACTCAGAAAACTATAAAACACTGATGAAAGAAGTCAAAGATTACATAAACAGATGGAGAAACATACCATGTTCTTGGATTGGAAGAATCAATATTGTGAAAATGACTATACTACCCAAAGCAATCTACAGATTCAATGCAATCCCTATCAAACTACCAATGGCATTCTTCACAGAATTAGAACAAAAAATCTTACAATTTGTATGGAAACACAAAAGACCGCGAATAGCCAAAGCAATCTTGAGAAAGAAAAACAGAGTTGGAGGAATCAGGCTCCCCGACTTCAAACTATACCACAAAGCTACAGTAATCAAGACAGCATGGTACTGGCACAAAAACATAAATATAGAATCAGTGGTACAGGATAGAATGCCCAGAGATAAACCCACTCACATGTGGGCACCTAATTTACAACAAAGGAGGCAAGACCATACAATGGAGAAAAGGCAGCCTCTTCAATAAGTAGTTCTGGGAAAACTGGACAGCTATATGTAAGAGAATGAAATTAGAATACTACCTAACACCATACACAAAACTAAACTCCATATCGATTAAAGACTTAAATGTAAGACCAGACACTATAAAACTTTTAGAGGAAAACAGAAAAAACACTCTTTGACATAAATCACAGCAAGATCTTTTTTGACCCACTTCCTAGAGTAACAGAAATAAAAACAAAAATAAACAAATGAGACTTAACTAAACTTAAAAGCTTTTGCACAGCAAAGGAAACCATAAACAAGACAAAAAGACAGCCCTCAGAATGGCAGAAAATATTTGCAAATGAAACAACAGACAAAGGATTAATCTCCAAAATATACAAACAGCTCATGGAGCTCAATATCAAAAAAGCAAACAATCCAGTTAATAAATGGACAGAAGACCTAAATAGACATTTCACCAAGGAAGACATACAGATGGGCAAGAGGCACATGAAAAGATGTTCAACATCACTAATTATTAGAGAAATGCGAATCAGAACTACAATGAGGTATCACCTCACACTGGTCAGAATGGACATTATCAAAAAAGCTAGAAACAATAAATGCTGGAAAGGGAGTGGTGAAAAGGGAACCCTCCTGCACTGTTGATGGGAATGTAAATTGATATAACCACTATGGAAAACAGTATGGAGCTTCCTTTAAAAACTAAAAATAGAACTACCATATGACCCAGGAATCCCACTACTGGGCATATACCCTGAGAAAACCATAATTCAAAAAGAGACATGTCCCACAATGTTCATTGCAGCTCTTATTTACAATAGCCAGGACATGGAAGCAACCTAAATATCCATTGACAGATGAATGAATAAAGAAGATGTGACACATATATACAATGGAATATTAATCAGCCATAAAAAGAAACAAAATTGAGTTATTTGTAGTGAGGTGGATGGACCTAGAGTCTGTCATACTGAGTGAAGTAAGTCACAAAGAGAAAAACAAATACCGTATGCTAACGCATATATATGGAATCTAAAAAAAAAAAAAAGGTTCTGATGAACCTAGTTGCAGAGTGAGAATAAAGAGGTAGACATAGAGAATAGACTTGAGGACATGGGGTGGGAGGGCGAAGCTGGGGCGAAGTGAGACTAGTGTCGACATATATACACTACCAAATGTAAAATAGTTGGCTGGTGGGAAGCAGCAGCATAGCACAGGGAGATCAGCTCGGTGCTTTGTGATGACCTAGAGGGATGGGATAGGGAGGGTGGGAGGGAGGCTCAAGAGGGAGGGGATATGGGGACATGTGTATGCATATGGCTGATTCACTTTGTTGTGCAACAGAAACTAACACGGTATTGTGAAGCAATTATACTCCAGTATTAAAATAGTAAAAAAAAAAAAATATATATATATATATATATACACACTTTAAATGGGTGGATTGTTTGGTATGTGAATTATATCTCAATAAAATTCTTACCAAAGAAACCCCCATAGTCATAACCCACTTACTGCTATATTGTAAAAGAAAAAAAAGAAATAAAAAACAAATCAAAAAGCAATTCCACTGGTGGGTGCCCCTTAGCTGCCCACACAGAATTCTAGTCCCTTGCAGAGTCTTCCAAGTATTCTGAAAGTCTCAAGAAATATGTGCTCAGGAATGAACCCAGTCATTTTCCTGCCTCAGCGTCTTTATTCAAGCTCACCACCCTGAGGCTACTTGAGGGAGAGACCTTTCAGTGCCAGCACGGCTTCTGTGGAGAATGCTGCCTGGCAGTCTTGTGAAGCCACCATTTCCTTATCAAAAAGCTGAGAAAGATGCCACCTGCCCTGTCCCTGTGCCACCTGGGTCTCAGAGCAGCCTCACTCAACCCAGAGTCTCTCTCTCGTGAAAACAGCTCTTTTCACATCTTACCTGGTTCCACCATAAGAATTCGAAAGCCACCTGCAGAGCCAAGCAGGGAATAGATGTTACACTATCCCACCTATTCTCCCATCTCTCACCATCTTTCTTCCCATGAAGCCAAAACAAAACCAAGGCTTTGTTTAGCCCTGAACATGTCAACTAAAGCTGACAGATACCGGTGGGGTCACCAGCCCACCAGCTGAGCAGACAGCCAGACCCTGAGTCACAGTTTGAATCAGCTGAGTCCCTGGGGCACTAACTTATCTTCCCAACAAGCCAGTGAATAGATTTGTGGAAAACAAAACAAAACAAACAAAAAATACCCCCTGGTACAAGAAGACAACTGATATTTGATTGAATTTCTCCAACCAAGTCATTCATTCCACTTGCACTATGTATGAGGGTCCCTATCCCAGCACATGAGATTGTGTTTATAGGAGGAATAAATCGTGTATTAGTTTTTAGGGGGGTTGATAACTTTACATATCCGATACTTATGTTTATATGTATGAAATGTGTGTTTTTAAAAATCATGTCAAAATGATTAGAAAGTAGAGTAGGAAGTAAGACCTAGACAGAACCATCAACTGAAGGAATGTTATCATTCATGAAATCTCTTCATGAAAAAAAAAGAAATCATGGGGTATATGAGAAAGAAACAGAAATAAAAAGGATTATTTAACAACCTGAAAATTATAAAGATTTTCCTGTTAGTTCATTTCTTAATTTGAAAACAAACAGGGAATTATTTTCAGCTGAAACCAAGAGAATTTAGTATTAAACATTTCCATGCATTCATGGACATCTGATTTTTTTTAAAAAAAAAGTACCAGAGCATATGTAGCAATGGGCTCCAGTAAGCCCAGCAGGAAGGAAAGTCATGCTTGAGAAAGCATGGGAAGGAAGAGGTGGTCTGGCAGGTCCCAGAAGAAACATGAGATTAAACCATTCACAAGGTGGGGAGGAGAAGAGTCTGAGGCAGGCCATGCCATGGGCCCAGGCCAGCCCGTCACAGTAGCAAGCAAGTGGCCCATTCGAGGACAGAGGCCAGTTGCTCTTGGCTCTGTTTTTAAGACTACATGATATCTACACTTGAAGGGGAAATTCTCTAGTTATAGAATTTGCATAATCCCGTTTCCTTTCAAGTTTTTAATCTGGTATTGCATTATAAGTGCATAAATAGTAAATTGATCATAATGAGTGATACATGTGGGGAAAACCCAGGATCCTGGAGTATTCATCAAACTCTAAGGTAGTCAGAAGACTAGAAGCAAATCCATCCTCTGTTGGAACTGGACCAGGGTTAGAGAGGCCTTCACATCTGAAGGGAACGTTTCTGAACACACCTCCCTTCGAATACAAGTTAGGATTGTGAGAGGTTAAAAAAAAAAAAAAAAATAGTCCCGATGTTAAAGATTTAGATGCATTCAAGTCATATAACCGTGAGATATAAACATGACACATATATTTAAACACATAATACATTAATGCAGTAAAGTGAAAGCTTTCTATGATGAATCATCCCCTCCTTACACAGTGTCACAGGGATTACTTTATGCTGAAGAAGTTTAATTAGCATAGGTATTTTGTGGCCCTGTTTGTGAATAAAAACCTCTGCTCAAGATTTTTATATTCCTAAAATACCACGACCCTCCAACGTTGTCTGACCAGCTGGCTTCTGAATCTATGCAGTATAGTGTTTTTTGTAGACAACTAACATGCCATAGAATGAAAAGAAACAATGATTGACCTCTTGGATGGTCAACTGGAGTGGGTTCAGTCATGAAAAGGGGACCCACAAACCTCACACAGCCCCAAGCAGCATTAGACTCCTTTTTTTTTGTAGAAGAAAAACTACTTTCTTCAAATTGCTTCATACAATAAACCAGGTATTCAAATGAACAGGCCAGGATAAATGTTTTGCTTGGTTTAATCGAATCAGTTGACCAGAATCAAAGGAAATCCAGGCGATTGTATCAAGCTAAGGTACTTGATACATCCAGCTGAGGTACTCACTGTGGATGTTTACATGTTACAGGTCAAGAATATTTGACATGTCGGTGTTTAGGCGTAGCATTTATTTCGTTCAGACCCATTAGAACTTTTACACCAAAATGACGTCTTGCCCCTACTCTTACTTGGAGTCAGGGGCCTACCTCTCTTACTAGGTGGATTTTGTTCACCTCCTTTCCTGGCTTGAAAAGGCCTTCAAAGATAATTAGTCATCAATTTAGTTTTTTACTTTCTAATCACTTTTAATTTTGGTGCGAAGTGTTTTTTTGACAGCTGGATCATCCTCATTTATTAAACACATCTCTATATTGTTCTGAGCTATTTCCTCGGGTCACATCTACCTTAAGAATTCGACTTGCCCTATGCATCTCTTCCTTTTACTTGGCTGTTCCCGAGTTATATCCTTTAGAATAAAACTGTAACTATAAGCATAAAAAAAAAAAGAAAAAAGAATTCGACTTGCCATCACTAATGAATTCATGGGTGGGCATCAAATTCTGGAGCTGGTTCCTTAATAATAATACTGAAAATCTTTTATATTTTACAGAATGTCACATGCCATTTTATGGCAGAGTGTACATTTCTATAGTTATTTTTAACCTTGTTGGGGGTCATGGATTCCCCAAAAGAATATGATGGAAGCAGTCTCCTCTCAGAAAAATGAACATATGAATATATGCAAACATTTGCATATCATTTTTAAAAGTTTGTGGACCTCTAGAGATTATTTAGTGATACTCTAGGATTAAGAACTTTTGTTCTAAGGGGACATTTTCGAAAGAGATAGCATTTCTTTTGATTTACAGGGCAGACTCTTTTGAAGAGAGAAATGTGAGGTAACTGAATGGGACCAGATGTATCTTGGAACATTAGCGTAAGATCGTTGAGGAGAGAAACATTTGATAGAAGCGAAATAACTTCTGGACCATTTCTTTCCAAGCTAAGAATATTGCCCAGCCTCATAAAAAGGATCTTTTCCACGGGTACACAGAGTTATAAGGCCACTGATCTCTCTCCAAGAACACAGGCTACCGTAGAAAGGATGACATGCGCTTTGGGAAAGAGTCACTTTTCCCCTGTGTCTAACCCTTAAGTGTGATGTAACAGTCTTTGGAGAAAGAGTTATGTTTACTTATTTTTTCCTCACCTTAATCTTCCCTTTAGCATATGGTGACTTTTTCTTCTCACAAATGATACGGCTAATTGCAGACAAGAGGATTGCCATTCCTGTGATCTAGAAGGATTCTGCTCCCGGGTAAACAGCCAAGAACTTTTGTTAGAGAGAAGGAAGATGGAGGAAAAGGAATTGACCTTTTCTGGTGTGTGTTCTATGCTGAACCTTTGAAGTAGTGCCTTTCATAAGCCTGCTCATGACAAGCAAGAGCAACAGGAAAGCAAACTGGACCGAACCCTGGGCCAGTTAGTCCATTTCTTTGAGCTTTTATTTCCTCATCTATAAAATGGAGATAATAATGCTTACTTTATAGGGATTTTTTATGATATAGGAGAGAGTGTGTGTCAGATGTTTAGCACATGCCTGGCATGTAATGAGCATACAATTACCCTCCTCAGTTGATTTTGTATTTTCGAGGGTGATAGTTTTGTTTTTATCAACTCAGAACACAATAGAACATCACATCATTGTTGCTTTTTAAAACTAGTGTCCTCCAGCAGACAGGCTACATGATTGGGCACTGTTTAAATATTTTAATACTTTTAATATGTGATTATGCCTTCATTTTAGGACACTTGAAGTGTTTGGTCCAGATGGCAAGTTATATAATCAGGTTAATTTTCCTGGACCCTGAACTTCTCTTGGACTTGAAAGTATCACTGTCACTCTGGAACCAGCACCCACCTTAACTTATGTATTCAGTTACTCATTTGTCACTGATCAAAAAATATATTTACTGAGAGCTGAATAACACCACATGTGGGGATACAGTACCAAATGTGTCTCAGGAAAGCCCATCTGGGAAGCAAAGGGGAAGAGTTCACCTGCTGGCTTTTTACCTGGTATTGTTTGAACTCTTGCTACCCAGGAACCCCCCTGAGCTTCTGGTCTACCTATGCCTGCATCTTCTGCCTCAGCATCAGCAGGGAGGGGCCAGGGTAGGGGCTGGAGGATTGTGGATTGGACACTTAGGCCTGTTAGAAACCCTGACTGATAGCAACGCAAGGCACCCAGATTCGTGGCATAGATCCGCTCAGTAACGCAAAGCACCACCTTACCCTCTGCTTCACTTTCACAGTGGGTGTTTTATTTACAACTTGTGTGTAACAGCTTGGCTCTGTGTTATAAGTCAGGTCTCTTGATGATCCTCCTCTGCCTTTAACATGTGTGTCCTCCTGTTTCCTTGACCCTCTGTCTTCAATTCACGTCTCCACAGCCTCGCAGACCGGAGCCCTCCAACTTCCACCCAGGGAAAACTGAACTGCATTTTGTCATTTCATTTCTGGGATGTCTATTTTCTTTTCATGGAGGGTATTTTGACTTTTTTTTAGGGCCCTTTCACAAGATGATCAAGATGACATCCACCTAAAACTGGAGGATATAATTCAACTGGTAAGTTCAGCCGTGGTCTTATCCTGCACAATTATATGTAAGACTCACCTCTCAAAGGCAAGCACTGTGCCCATAACTGATAACTGGGTTCTGGACTGTATATTCTGTCGCTGTAAACTGTGTGAGAAGAACCAGATTTGGCTTTGGGGTTTAGCAGTTGGTCCATGATGTTAATGCCGGCTGTTATTTCTGAACTTTCTGCCATTTTCTTCATAGCTGGAATCTAGGGTGGACTTTGTACTCCAAGCAGCTGCAGTGAGCTGGCAGGCACCTTGCTTCCGAGTGTGTTTCATTCCCTGCCCTCATCTCTTGCAGACAGACTGTCCGAAGGCCGAGTGCTTTGAGACCTTGTCGGCCATGGAGCTGGCTGAGCAGATCACCCTCCTGGACCACATCGTTTTCAGAAGCATTCCCTACGAGTGAGTGTGCCCTCACAGCAGCAGGGCTGCCTTACAGCTGACATTGTTCCTCAGCAGATGCGTATGCGCAGAGCTGTGGCTCTTAGTCTTATGTTGGTTTTGTCCCACTTGAATGTCTTTTGGTTCCACTATATGTTGGAAATATTTATATAGAAATATTGGGAACTCTCAAGATGGTCAGTCTTGTGTTTCTGTATGTGCTACAGTTACCATAGAAGGCGAAGTTCTCTGTCCTCTCACATCTTTGTGTTATAGAAACCGCAATACAGTATAACAGTGGTTCTCAAACTTCATGGTGCCTAAAATCATTTGGGAAACCTGTTCAAAATGTACATCCCTAGGTACCGCCCCCTGGCCACCCCTCCGGCAGAAATCCTGATTCCAGTAGGTTTGAGGCCCAGGAAACTACATTTTCAATGAGAATCCCAGATAATTCTGCGTGAGCTAAGACTATACTTTGAGAAACACTGATGTTGGGAAATTCTGTAAATTCTGCTGCAATTTTTCCCCGATGTCCATAAATCAGCAGGTGGTATTGCTGAGCATCGAGACTCCAGAACAGCGTAGACTCCCAAGACAGCGCTTTGCACAGAGCACACTTGGAGTGGGTATCTGCCGAGTGAACGCTGTCACGTAATGAGCATCCATGTCACTACTGCCTTTTAACTGTCTCGTGTGCAGAGTAAGGGAGGCTCTTTAAGCCCCCTCCTGCTGTCCTAATCAGCAGCTCTACAAACAAGGCCTTTGTGTGGACAAATAACAACTGTTGGCATAAGTCCCCTGTGAAATTATAACTAAATGAAAGGTATGGGAGGGGCTGGGTAAGAGGTATGACTGTGGTCCATGTTGTATGTAGAGAAGAGGACATCCAGGATGATGGAGGCTCAGGCATAGCCGTGTTGGTGGTCAGAGCTACAATAGAAGGGGCAGGGCCAGAAGATGCTCCTGCAGACTTTTCTTTTATGCATTTTATCTTATTTCCCACTTTCAGCAATTGTAGGCCCATCCATGAACATGGGGAAAAAAGGAACGTGGCCCCTTGGCCGTACAAATGAACCCACTGACTATTTGATGACTTGAGTTAGGAGTGCAGTGCCTCTTCCCCCCACCTCCTGACTATCCTCCAGTGCAGTGAGGATTCAGGAGGGAGGGGAGCATGACCAGTATGGAAGAGGAGAAACAGCAAAGGCTGAATCTTTGTGGTTGCCCTTGGTGTGGTCTCTTCCTGGGACCCTTCTCACCTCTCCTCCTCTCTGCTGCTGTGAACATGTACCAATTTTCATCCGTGGAAAAAGCACATCTTTATGTCCAACAGCCTTGCAGGATGGGAACAGTACCACCCACGTCAAGGGACTCAGTCAACATTGGTGGATTAAGAATGTGTCAGAGTAATTTCATTTTAATTTTGCTAATGCCTTGACAAAATAATTCCTGTATGCTCCAGCTTGATTGTCCCTCGCTTGCTGTGATCCAGTGACCCACTCATGAGTGAAATGAAGGAGCAGGGATGTTACTCAGAAGACAGACCTTCATCCAGGCTGAGCTCCCACCACCGTAACTGCCTTCCTCACACGAACGGGCTGCAAAGTGCTAACACCAGCATTTGTTCATTTGGCCCTTACCACGTGTACTGTTCCGGGCTCTGGGGCGAACAAAGGAAAGTCCCTGCCCATGGAACTGACATTCTCCTGGAGACTGTCAGAGCAAAGTGGAGGAAAACATGCTGTTCTTGATTAACATTTTTGGTAGTGATGGATTTTTCAAGCCTTCTGCTAAGGCTTAAGATTTTTTCAAGGTGATCCAGGGAAAATGGTCTTGGTTTCTGAGTTAGCACTTAAGCTCTTTATTCCTCTTGTCATTGTTTTCCAATTTCAGAGAAGCCTTTATAATGATCCTAATAGGGACCCGGTTCCAAACATTTATAAGAGAAAGCTGAAACTGAAGAATCTTTTTCTTTTTGGCATCAAGTGGTGAAATGGTAGAATTGAGCTAAAATTCATTTGAGATGGAGCAGCAGGGTTGGGCAATGTCAAGTTTAATGTATATAATATTCATAATAATTATTCAGGATCATGGGCACCCTTAAAACACTTAATTGATTTTGTGTTTTGTTTTGAATTTTCAGAGAATTTCTTGGGCAGGGGTGGATGAAGCTGGATAAAAATGAAAGAACACCTTACATTATGAAAACCAGCCAACACTTCAATGATGTGAGTAACCATAAAAATAAAACCTTGGGTGGGAGTGTTATAGGAAGATGAGTATCAGGGTCTTGAGATGCCTTCTCTAAATTAAAAGAAGTCTTCCACCCACTTTTTAAACAAAACTGATGGAATGTTAAAAAAAAAAAAAGCTTAAATATCCTCTAAGAGTTCACAGTGATGTGATTACTTCCAGTTACCTTCCAGTTCACATTTGATGGTACACAAGTCTGGTAAGTGCTCAGTGATGCATAGGTAGCTGCTATTATTTTTATCATGATCATGATTACTTCATGGTCATAGGTTGACTGGTTCTAACAGCACTGTGTCACTGGCCCCTGGTGGTACTGGTGATGGTAAGGCTGGGTTGCTACAGCTCCTCCTCATTATTACTGAACATTCAGTCCCAGTACATTCCAGGGTGGGAAGGAACCTCTCTGAGCGTAATTACAGTGATGCTGAGACTGCGTGCAGAGGTAACCAGCTGTCGGTCCATCTCCCCCTCTGCTCTTCTGCAGCAGTTTAGATGGAGTTGCTTTTATACCCTCCTCCTCCCTATTGGTGCTGTCCTACTGGTCTTAGTCCTGTGGAAGAGCCACAGATGTTGGAATGTCTTCAGGCCTATCCCGGCAAAGGGAAGGCTCCCTTTTCAATTCTACTAAAGTACGGTAAAAAGAGTAATGATGATGTTTAAAAAAAAAAAAAAAAAGACTACCAGGAAACCTGTAGGTAAATTAATGTCATCCAGAATCAAAATACAAAACAACAGTGCAAATTCCCAAGACAGTGCTTTGCTGAGGGTACATGTGGAATAGGTGTTATTACATAACAAGCATCAAATGTCACTGCTTCCTAAAGGACAGGACACATGACCTGTCTGGGCCACTCTTTGAGAAGCAGAGCCCCTTCTGTGCACAATAAACCTATTTTTTTTTTCTTTTTTGCCTGTGCTGTACATACACTTGGGATGAAATGGACACTCAAATCAGAGGTTCAGTCCCAGGCTCCATACCCACATGTCTCTACTTGGGTGGCCACTTGCACTGTGTCCAGATGGCAAATGGAACTCATCATCAGAGTTCCTCCCAGACCCACCAAGCCTGCTTCTTCATCTTATTCTCTGTTCTTGGTCTTGGGTAATGGCCCCATCAGCCACTCACTCAACCAAGCACGGAATCTAGAGGTCATCTTCGACCCCTTCTTCTCCTTTCTCCACCTCGCTCACCCCTCAACACGTTAGTGAACCCTAAATCTACACATCTCAGACTCTTCTTTTCCCCTCCCTTCCCACTGCCATAATCTTGATTTGGCCTTTCATTCTTTTCTCCGGGAGCTCCTAACTCACTATCTCCCCACCCCCATCTCACTGACACCCAACCCTTTCTTCACACAGTGGCACGGAAATAACTTCTCTCGGAGGCCCATCTAATTATATCTCTTTGATGAAATTTTGTCAGTGGCTTCCTCTCACTTTCACAATACGGCCCCAGCCACTCAGCCTGGCCTACAGGAGCCCTGCCTCCTGTCATCCTTGTCTCTCACCAACCCCCGTGCTCCTCAGACAGATGCCAGATCCTCCATGCCACCACGCCTTCCCCCTCTGTCCCTTTGCAGACACTCCTCTACTTTGATGGGAAGCAGTAGCTAGCTTCTCCTCACGCTTCAGGGTTCAGTGCAGGCACAATCTCTCTCCTCTGTACTAGGCCACCTGCCCCATGCTGCCTCTATTTCTCAAGCTCCACCGCCCCCCCCCCAGCCCTAGCTTTGCATTTCGCTTTGTGGTACTTACTTGTTTCTGTCTGCCTCTCCTCACCTTCCCACCCAACCAGGCTCAGTGCCTTAAGGTCAGGGAGACTGATTTATTTATTTTTCCTGTTCCCACAACCTAAAAGAACGGTCCTTACTAGGTGCTCAGTACAAAATAATTTCTCTAATAAATATGCACAATGATAGTTCTGAGGCCCTGTGAGATTTAAAATACCTATGGAATTATCAAAGAATTGGTGTACTCATCAGATTTAGTATATGGATATAAGATTATGGACCCCAGATTCCCTTTATTAGTAATCAATCCTGTTCTAGTCTTTTCCTTTCCATATTCTAAGTGTTGAGCTTCTTAAGTTGCCTCTTTTTCTCTTGGCTTTAACTAATAGAATTACAGTGCTTAGCCTTGAAACTATAGGTCCCTTTAACTGCTGGTGGAAAAAAAATTCAGCAAGATAAGATGAAAATGTTCTCTCTTGTGCACCTAAGTGTTTCTGGTTTGAGAGTTGGTAGGTTAGAGTTTGATTTGATTGGGAGGAAATGTGTTTTCTTTGTGATAACTGAGGCTTCCTAGAGTGAATATCCCCACACCGTTGGGACCCAAGGAACATTGGGAGAGGCCCCAAGAAGTGAAACCCCTGATCTGCAAAGGTTGCCATTCCTCAGGGGTTAGCTCGTTCTCTGCCATTCTCTCCATAATTATTGGAAATGACTCCTCCATCAAAATTACTGATTAGCAAAACCACCCCTTCCCCCAACAAGCTGATCCCAAAGAACCCCTCTCTTCACTCAGGATGAGCAGGTGTTCATTCGTGTGTTGTTATTGTTACCATTACAGACTTTAGTTTCTTCAGAAGGTTGATATCTAAATGGACCATGATCTCGCATCCCTTGACACCTGCTTTGCTGACATTTCTGTAGGTAATTCAGGTATCGTGCCTGCATGAATTGCTCTGGCTCTTAGCTGCCCTCTCTTGGCTTTTCCATTGTCTCAGATGAGTAACCTGGTGGCCTCCCAGATCATGAATTATGCGGATGTCAGCTCCCGAGCCAACGCAATTGAGAAGTGGGTGGCCGTGGCGGACATCTGCCGGTGCCTGCACAACTACAACGGCGTGCTGGAGATCACCTCAGCCTTAAACAGAAGTGCTATCTACCGGCTGAAGAAAACCTGGGCCAAGGTGTCCAAGCAGGTGAGCATCAGCGGACGACACCTCCCGCTGCCGCGAGGAGGAGAGACTGGGAGACCAGAGCCAGGATAAATATTACTGATTAGGAAATAATTAGCTGAAATGTGCAGCTCCGTTGCCAAAGAAAGGTGCCAACATGGGTAATTACTGTGTTCTTACCACTTAATTGATTCTGCTCATATGTGTTTCTAAATGGTTAATTTAGAAAAGAAAATACAAACCAAAACACTCATTATAACATATCTGGGGACAACTTCAGACAATGTGGTTGACAGTCAGGAGGTGTTCCCTGAATCATTTAGGGAGGGCACATTGATTCCAAGTGAGCACAGTGATGTCCGTGGATCCATTCTTTCTCCCTCAAAGTAAAGGTACAACTGCCTTAGGGCCAAAGACCAGGGATAGAGGGCCTCCATGGTCACCTCTTCTTTGTCATTCAGGTAGTCAAGTTTTGGCATAATGACTTGAATGTGAAGAAATATAACTTCTTAATTTTCTTTTAATTGGACTTAGCTTGTTCACGCTTATTTTTTCCTTCAGATAATTTCAGGATTCAAGTGACATCACCGTTTCCCCCCTGCTCTTCCCCCTGAGTGTCAGTGGGTGTTAGGGAGGGCTTTTCCGGGCTTGTGGAAGGCTGTGTGCACCCACTGGCCTCCTGCTGTAGTCTTTGGCAGTTTAGTCATTGGGTACAAGCCGCTGTGAGTTGCCTGTGCCTGGTGTTCAAATGGTCAACCTACCCTGCCAGGAACATGGCATGGTTATTGCACGCAGGGAGCCTGGCTGACCTCACCTCCCATTCATCTCTCACTTGCTCTGCTGATTCTCTGAGATGGGGTGTGTATTACCTCTACTACAGGCTGTGGTGCCCCTTGCTGATCCCTAGTGGGCAGGCTAATTCTTCATTACTAGATAACTCACTTGACCCTCTCAAAGGGTGTTGGGGGAACTTTCTAGGCTCCTCCATGTCCCATGGGCGCCAGAGGCTAGAAGTGTTTATGCCAGGCCCTCTCTGCATATCCTTCTTCCACAGACCACTGTGCCTGCCTTGTTGTGACCACCCAAAGTTGGTGAAGGGTGTCTTCAGGGCGCCCACCTCAGGGGTTTCAGGCAGGAAGAATAGCATATATTCTGCTGACATTTCCTCAAAGCTGTCTGGTTTCTGTTGCCCCCTCTGAGGGTTTAAGCCCCTCTCAGAGACATTGCTTCTTACTCTATTCTATTTTCTTTGCTCTCTCCGAGCCTTTTAAATTCCTCCCTATGTAGCAAGAAACCAAGCCTAAGTCATATCTTTTATCCCCTCCCCCCATTCCTTAGTAAAAATGGAATGCTCTAAGAATCCCAAGTTTGGCCTCTAGAAATGGCAAATTCTTCTGTGAATAAAGCCTGGACCTTGCAAATAAAAGCCACAGCTTTTATAAAAACTGTTTTTAAAAAACTTTTAATCTTGAGATCACTGTAGGTCCATATGCAATTATAAGAAATAATAGAAATCCCTTCCACCCTATACCCAGTGTCCCCCAGTGGTAACATCTCACATAACTACAGACAATATCACAACCACAAAATTAACCATTGGTACCATCCACCAATCTTATACAGACTTCATTACCTTTACATGTATTCATTTGTGTGTGTGCATGTGTGTGTGTGTGTGTGTGTGTGTGTGTGTGTGTGTGTGTGTTTAGTGTGCCTTTATTACAGGAATAGATGCATGTAATCACCACCAGAGTGAAGATACAGAACAGTTCTATCACTAAGATCCCTCCTGCCACCCTTTTATAGCCCCAGCCACCTTCCCCCCTCTCCCTCCCTAACTCCTGGCAACGACAGATCTGTTTTCCATCTCTGTGATTTTGTCATTTCAAGAATGTTGTATAAATAGAATCATGCAGTATATGACATTTTGAGATTGCCTTTTTTAAAACTCAGAATAATTCCTTTGAAATCCATTCAAGTTGTTACATGTATCAATTCTTAGTTCCTTCTTATTGCTGAACAGTACTTCCTGGTATAGATATGACATTTCATTTAACCATTCACCCCTTGAAGGACATCTGGGTGTTTTCAGTTTCAGCTATTACAAATAAAGCTGCTATGAACATTCATGAATATGTTTTATGTGACTATAAGTTTTCATTTCTCTGGGATAAATGCCTAAGAGTGCGATTGCTGGGTCATATGGTAATTGTGTGTTTAGTTTTATAAGAAACTTCCACTCTTTTCTAGAGAGGCTGTACCGTTTTACATTCCTATCAGGAGTGTATGAGTAAACCAGTTTCTCCACATTCTTTTTTTTTAGATATAAATTTATTTATTTATGGCTGCATTGGGTCTTCGCTGCTGTGCGCGGGTTCTCATTGCAGTGGCTTCTCTTGTTGCAGAGCATGGGCTCTAGGCGTGCGGGCTTCAGTAACTGTGGCTCGAAGGCTCTAGGGCACAGGCTCAGTAGTTGTGGCTCACGGGCTTAGTTGCTCCATGGCATGTGGGATCTTCCCGGACCAGAGCTCGAACCCGTATCTCCTGCATTGGCAGGCGTATTCTTAACCACTGCATCACCAGGGAAGCCCTCTCCACATTCTTGTCAGCATTTGGTGTTATCACTATTTTTAATTTTAGCCATTTTGAAATCTCACCATTGTTTTAATTTCCACTTGCTAATGGCTAATAATGTTAAACATCTTTTCATGTGCTTGTTTGCATCTGTATATCCTCTTCAGCAAAATACCTAATCATGTCTTCAGCTCATTTTTTAATTAGATTGTTTGGTTTTTTTACCTTTGAGATTTGAGAATTCTTTCTATATTCCTCCACTTTATTCTTCTGTTTCAAAATTATTTTAACTACCTTAAGTGCTGTGACTTCCATATAAATTTTAGGATAAAAACTATGTCTTAAAAACTTTACTGAGATTTCCATTGGAATTCCATTAAACCAATCAATTTAGGGAGAATTGACATCTTTACTACACTGAGTCTTTCAGTCCATAAACACAGTATTTCTCACAATTTCTTTAGGTTTTCTTTGATTTCTTAAATCAGCATTTTGAAATCTTCAACATACAAGTCCTGTATATGTTTTGTTAGATTTATGCCTAAATATTTCATTTTCCTTGGAGATATTTAAATGTTCTTGTGGTTTTAATTTTGGTTTTCACACATTCATTGTTAGTATATACAAATGTAATTGATTTTTTTGTGTTGGTCTTGTATCCGTAACCTTGCTGAACTCACTTATTAGCCCTAGGAGCTTTTTTGTAGTTTCCTTGGAATTTTCTACATAGACAATTATGTCACTTGTAAGTAGGAACAATCTTATTTCTTTCTTTCCAATTTATATGGCTTTATTTCCTTTTCTTGCCTTATTGCTCTGGCTAGACTTTCCAATGCTATGTTGAATAGGATAGTAAGAGAGGACATTCTTACCTTGTTCTTGATCTTGGGGGGAAAGCTTTCAGTTTTTCACCATTAAGGATGGTGTTAGCTGCAGGCTTTTTATAAATGCTTTTCATAAAATTGAGGAAGCTACTTTCTCTTCCCTAGTTTTTGAGAGATTTTATGATGAATGGGTATTGGAATAGTATTTTTATTTTATTTATTTTTATTTAAAAAAATTTTTAACATCTTTATTGGAGTGTAATTGCTTTACAATGTTGTGTTAGTTTCTGCTGTATAACAAAGTGAATCAGCTATACATAATCATATATTCCCATATCTCCTCCCTCCTAAGTCTCCCTTCCACCCTCCCTATCCCACTCCTCTAGGTGGTCACAAAGCATCGAGCTGATCTCCCTGTGCTATAGCTGCTTCCCACTAGCTATCTATTTTACATTTGGTAGTGTATATATGTCCATGCCACTCTCTCACTTCACCCCAGCTTATCCTTCCCCCTCCCCGTGTCCTCAAGTCCATTCTCTACGTCTGCGTCTTTATGGAATAGTATTTTTAAAGTGGGCTTCAAACAGCTATATCAGAATCCAAAAGCTGGACACTGACCCCTTGGTCATGGCTGGGTTTTACCTCCCTCTAACGCGGTGGTGGCCTCAGCCATTAGGCACTGGATACAAAGAGCATATTATCCTGTCACACACATGTCACATTTCATCAGAGTCGGTATTGGTCAGTCCATAGCCAAGCACAGAATATGTGCTTTAATGACTTGGAAATTAACAGTCGAAAAGATTCATCATGAAAACTCCCTGACACAAGTCTTCTCCTTTAAGATTCCCTATTCAACATGTGCTTTTCAGTTCTTTAAGTTCCTAAGTTTCTTGTGCATTACAGTTTTTCTTTTCTACACATTTTCTCTCTTTTTGGCTCAACGATTAGTGTAGTCACTTTTCTTTACATGTTCTTCCTCCTTTTTTTAAACATTAAATTTAAATATAATGCCCCCCTCTATACTTTGAAAGTCATATCACATCACAATAGTCTGGCACAGGTATCAGTAACTGCCACTGTAGAAGAGAACTGAGCATCTTTTAGTAACTTACCACCTTACCAAACCATAGGAATATTTTCATGACATACTAAGTTATTTGTTTCTTTCTAGACAAAAGCTCTAATGGACAAGCTTCAGAAGACTATTTCATCTGAAGGAAGATTTAAAAATCTCAGAGAAACCCTTAAAAAGTATGTCTATCTTAATTATTAAATTATTCATAATTCACAAATATGTTTATATAATTTTTATAGTGTACAAATAGTCACTTACCTCCTACTTTGGCTTGAAAAGAAAAACAAATGGGAACAACCTCCATCACATAGGTGTTTTTCTGATTTCCCTTTTCATTTGGAATACTGTGGATACAGTAAGTAAATAGCTTATGGACATACTCGTGGTATGCAGAGCTTTCCAAATAAGAAGAAAATATCACCATAGTAAATCAAACCACATAAAGAGTAAATAAAACTCTTTTACTATAAAGAGTTTCTTGACTTGGTATTTCTTAATCTAAACACAGTGATTTCCTGTGATTTTTTTTTTTTTTTTGTGGTACGCGGGCCTTTCACTGTTGTGGCCTCTCCCGTTGCGGAGCACAGGCTTCCGGACGCGCAGGCTCAGCGGCCATGGCTCACGGGCCCAGCCGCTCTGCGGCATGTGGGATCTTCCTGGACCGGGGCATGAACCCGTGTTCCCTGCATCGGCAGGCGGACTCTCAACCACTGCACCACCAGGGAAGCCCTCCTGTGATTTTTTAATTTAAATATTCCAGTGCCTATTGATTATTGTTATGTATTTTTGACCTTTTATTGCTGGATCATTCTCTCTTTCTACAGACACGCACACACACACACACACACACACGTGCACAGAGACAGAGAGAGAGAGAGAGCGAAAGAATAAAATGTATTCTCCTGCAACTTGTTTTCTTATCATCTACTGCACATACTTGCCTTACTCTGGAAAATATTGTCCTGTGATGCCCTGAGAGAAAGAAAGACTCATAGTAACAACAGTGACAACAATAGCACAAGAACTATTCACTGAATACTTGCTAAATGACAGACTCTATGTGAAGTGCTTGATGTGTCTAATTTAAGCCTCACAGCAAACTAAAGAGATAAGTTTTATTGTCTCCATTTTACAGACAAGGAAACTCCAGTTCAGAGAGTTTGGCCTGCATCACTTAGTAAGTGGTCAAGCAGGGACTCAAACCCAGTTCACTCTGGATCAAAAGGCCATATTCTCAGCCTCTAGACTCCTTGAGAAAAACAAGTTCATCCCCCTTCCAAACAGCAAAGGTCTCACTTTAGCATGTAGTTGTCATATTAATTAAGTCTATACCTTCTAAAACATTTAAGTACTAACTAAAACAGAAAACAAGTTTTACAAGCTCTAATTACATTGATGTTTTTTTCCACCCACTTCTTTAAGGTTGAATGTTTGCACTTTAATGAGGTGAGGGCATGGGGTTTTCCTACATGCTTTTACCCCTCAGAGAAGTGTGGCCAATGCAGATAAATACTGCAAGCAAGTCTCGCTAGCAAACGTTAGTATTTGTCTGTAAGACATCCCGTTGTTTGAAATACCATTGTCTCAAACACATAGTAAAGCATGGGCGGTAATTTTGTATCATATTCTATTGTGAGGCATATTTAAAACTCTGCATATCATAAGTGTGCTTCTGAAAATGGAATTTAAAAACTTGATTCTTCAGGGTGGGAGCAGCACATTTGCTTCCTATTTATTTTAAATGGGGAGGTAAGTGGACACTTGTGGGAATGAGCATGACAACAGTACCTCTTGGTCTTGCAGTTGTAACCCCCCTGCTGTTCCTTATCTGGGAATGTACCTGACAGACCTGGCGTTTATTGAAGAAGGAACACCAAACTTTACTGAGGAAGGCCTCGTCAATTTCTCCAAGATGAGAATGGTAGGTGAGAATTTCATACAATCAGGCTGTCTCAGTGACATCAGTGGCTTACAGAGAAGAGGCGACATCATGGAAGGTCACTGCTTTTTATGCTCGAGGTGAAGAGGTGGTGGACACTGGTGGTGGACACCTGATGTTGGCTGATTCAGGAGATTTTCGCAGGTCCATTTCAGCTTGCAGTCTGGACAAAGAGGGTAGGGAATAAAGCTCCAGGGATGACTTTCTAGGACTGACCAGTGATAGACGGGTGCTGAGGCTTCTTGCTGGACAGCTGGGTTCTAAGCACCAAGTTAGAAGCAAGGAGCCCATGGACACTAGCACCCAGGGCTTGCCACTCCTGAACCTGAGGCCGCCCCATGCCAGCTGTTTCCCTGATGGTGAATTCAGTATTTCCTTGCTGTTAACATTTTGTGTGGCTCATTAAAGGACAAGAAAGTCCTGGGGCCTGGAGCATGATGGGACAGGGCTCCAGATACCTCACTGGAGGAAGGGACTGACTTCTCTGGGACGGGCTTCCAGAAGAATGTGCTGCAGCACAGGGGCAGTACTTAGGCTTTGCTCTTGTTGTTTCTCTGTCAGATATCACACATCATCAGAGAGATACGCCAGTTCCAGCAGACTTCCTATCGAATAGACCATCAGCCAAAGGTAATATTGTGTGGTTGTAAGAGAATTTAATGAAGAAAAAAGGGGAAATTAATTCATTGGAAACAGCAGTAGAGTAGATCAATAATACCAAAAGCTGACTCAAAGAAAAGACCAATAAAACAGACAAATCTTTGGTAACTCTGAGTAAGAAAAACAAGAAAGAAAGCAAAAAGAATATCAATTCATCATCAAATTCTATCTGTTTTACATCCTGTATTTCTTGTGAAGCTGGAACCACCCCTGGTCCAAACTACCAATATCTGTTACCTGGTCTACAGAATGCAAATCCATTCTACAAATTTACAGCCAGATAGAACTCTCTGGAACACACAGTGGAAGTTGTTTGCTTTATTGGCTTTCCTTTGCTCTTAGGATAAGGAAAGAAAAAAATCTTGATATGTCCAAAAAGTCTTGCATTATGTGGTCCCTACTCATCTTTCAAGATTCATATCACGTCTTATACCCCCTTCCTCTCTCCATCCCAACCATAACTGGCCTTTATTACCTCTTTCTTTCTTTACTTTTGTTCCTTCCTTCCTCCCTCCCTCTATCCCTCCCTCCCTTCTTTCCTTCTTTTCTTTTCATTTTTTAATAGACATTATTTTTTAGAATCATCTTAGCTTTACAGAAAAATTGAGAAGGTGAGACAGAAGATTCCCATATAACTCACAGCCAATTATCCCTATTAGTCATGGAACCTGACATACTTATTATGAAACTCATAAGGAAGGTTTAATAGGCCAAAAAAAATAAGGACTTTTTGAAAAATAAGAAGAGTAAGGGAGAGCTTACCCTACCAGATACAGACACTAAAACTGTACTGAATAAAACAGGACTATATTGGCACAGGAATACAAACTCAATGGAGCAGGATAAAGTCCAGATGCAGATTTTGTCTATATGAAAATCTAATATGGGATAAAGGAGACGTTTAAAGAAAGCGCCAGAAAGAAACTGACCATTGTATAAATGGAATAGGAATTTTGGCTCTCTGTCTTATACCATTCACAAAAATTAATTCCAGATGAATTCACTACTTAAATATTAAAAAATATTAAATTATTTAAATAAAATATAGGACAAAATTTCATGACCTTTGGGTTTGAAAGACCCTAAACACAGAATGCAAAATCTGTAAAAGACAAGCTTGATAAAGTTTTTGCTGAATCAAAATCTAAAACTTCTATATGACAAAGGGCAATTGTTTAAAAAGTCAAAATACAAGCAGTAGACTAGGAGACAATGTTTGTAACATTTAAAACAAAGAGACAGAATAAAAGTATTCCTATAAATCTATAAGAAAAGCATAAACAACTCAATAGGAAAATTGGCAAAGCTATAAGCAGGTAACTCACAGAAGAAGAAACAAATAAATATTTGGAAAATGTTCAACTTCATTAATAAGAAAAAATGCAGATTATGAAGCATCATTATCAGCTATCAGAAAGACAAATTTTTAAAATATTGATAACAGCAAACATGAGTTAGGGTATGGGATAACAGGTGCTCTTATGTACTATAGGTACAACAGTTTTGGAGGTCATTTTATATTACGTTTTAAAATTAAAAATTGACATACCAAGTAACTGGAATTCTTATACACTGCTGGTGAGACTAACACGGTACAACCTCTTTGGAAAAACTGTGTCATTTGGAGATTTCTTGAAATGTTAAATATGCATCTACCTTATGACCCAGGTATTTATCCAAGAGGGAAGTGAAAACATGCCCATTAAAAGTCTTGTATAAAATGTTTATAGCATTTCTTAATAATAGCCAAAAATTGGAAACAGCCCAGGTGTCCATAAATAGATGAATGGATAAACAAATTGTGGAACATCTATACATTGGACCCACTACTCAGCAATGGAAGAGGACAAACCACTGAAACACGCCACAATATAGATGAATCTCAAAACATTATGCTGAGTGGAAGAAGCCAGACACAAGAGAGTACATACCGTGTGATTCCATTTACATGAAGTTCTAGAGCAGACAGAACATGTGGTGGTAGAAATCTGAGCAGCGATTGCTTCTGGCAGCAGGTCAATTGGGAAGCTGCATGAGGGAACTTTCTGGGCTGATGGAGTTATTTTCTAGCATGCTATATATGTAAGTTACATGGGTGTTTACATTTGTCAAAACTAATCAAGCTATTAATTTTACTTATGTCTGTTATATCTCAGTAAAAATAAAGAAATATTTTCATGGAGCTACCCCATGTTCCAACATGTTCATCTCCATATCCTTTCCTTTCATTTCATTTCCAGTGTCTAGAGGACCATTCACATGTGAGCACTAAGAAACATGCTAACAAGGACTTCACTGTAACTTTGTGTCATAGTGAAACACTGACAGCCACCAAACACCCATCGATATGAGATCATTAAATAAACTCTGACATGTCACACTGTTAATGGTGCACAGCAGTTAGAGCTCTTTGTACTGACATGGGGAGCTCTCCACAACTTCTAGTTTGACAAAAGCAGAATAAAATGTATCGTTTTGATACCACTTATAAGGGGAAAAAATGATTTCTGTTAAGTGCATGGTAATGTCTAGAAAGACACAGAAAAATGTCTGGGAGAATACAAGCCAACTGATAACAGTGGCAATTCTTGAGGGCAGTGCCTGGGGGTGGGAGTTGACAGAGGACTAGAGATGTGTGATTTTTTTTTTTTATAGTAAGAATATATTCATAATTTTTTTAGTTACCTAAAGTATTTCAATGCTTAGGAGAAAACGTTGAATTGTGTCAGGTTCCATGCAGAAAATGTACGTACTGGTGTTGTGACAAAACTCAAAGTGGGGATTCCCCTTTTTTCTCCAGGTCACTCAGTACTTGCTTGACAAAGCCCTCATCATAGATGAAGATACACTGTATGAGCTGTCTCTAAAAATTGAACCTCGGCTCCCAGCTTGACGATCCAGCCTTGCCCTGAGTCGGTGGAATTTTCGTGGAAAGCAGAAGGGACAGAACTGTGCATGCCACGCCTCCCACAGTGCAGGGAGGACGGGGGTGATGGAGACGAAGCCAGTCTCCTTTGTCCCCCGAAGATGATGGAACCAAACGGGAATTCTGTCTCCAGCCAGGGGAGCCCAGTTGGTTGGAGTGGAAGACAGATGCTTCAGACTTGGGTGGGAAGGTGAAGAGATTGATATTTGGTAAAGCTGAGGGCACATTTGCATGAGGGAATATAAGACGGGAGGTGCTGGTAGCCATTTTAATGAAGCAGGTAAGAAGGGGAATTTGAAACTCTGCTGCATATTCTATTAGAACTCGGGGACGAGGGTCCGTAGAAAAGGCTTGTGATGTTTCGCTGGCACTTTACTGGCCCGGTGCACCTCCCAGTCTTCTCCTAGGGTTTAACTGCTTCTGTTACATTTCCTTTGTTACAGGCTTCCAGAAGAGCTGCCTCTGTAGGGATGGGCCGACACATAAGCAATTTCAGTCCTCAGCATGTGCATGGTCCTCAGTGCATCATAAATATTTATATTGGAGGAATGGCATGTTCTGAAACTGCTCTTTCAGTCTTTAGGCAACAGGACAGGGAAGACAGGTTGAAAGTCAAGTGGATTTGTACGTAACATTTCCATAATTAAAAACTCAGTAGCCGTGCCCCTGCGGAGCCCAGCCAGTGGCTCTCTCGAGGTGGAGGAGTGGGGGGCTTCTTCCTGAGGCTGTGGAGACCAGGAAGCCAATGCCCTTGGAGAGACAGGTGCAGGCTTTGCAAAACGATGCCCACGCACCTCACCGGCAAAACTGTGGAATACGACAAAAGGCCACAAAGTGCTACAGGGAAGAGTGGGTTTCAATGCTAAGTGAAAAGATATACTTAAAAATCATCTCTGCACCTTGCTGTGCTTGTTTTCTTCCCTCCCCCGCCCCGCCGCCCCCCACCATTGGTAATGTGGGAATCCATTCTGATTTACACAAACCATTTTTAGCCTCACTATGAACGTTGATTGTATTTTTTTTAAAAAAAAAGCTGTTTAGTGGGATTTTCTTTTTAAAACCCACCCTTCCGTGTGCTGTTGGTAGACGGTTCTTCCTCAGTCTTTAAATTTGGAGACATTTCTGAGTGAAAATATTGTAAGTATATGGGAAATGGACCCAACCACTCAACAGCCCTTGTGTCAGAAAACCAAATGCAGGGGTTAGTCCTCCTACCCTAGGCTGGGAAAGCAACCTTGCTTCTCCCAGGATTGTTGGTTGTTGAAGAAATAGGGCTATCTCATGTTTACCTCCCTCTTCTCTTCTCAGGGAGACCTCTGCTTTCAAAGAAGAGAAAAGATATAGAGTTATTGTTACCTGAGCCTATGGCATCTGGCAGGCATGAAGCATATTGATGCAGACAATGAAAACAAAATTGACCTGGCTGCTTTCTCTCTTTCTTTGCACTTTAATTATGTTGTTAGAGCTGACAGCTGACTAATAAATTCAACTTGCTGGCTCATAAGACCCAGGGAACTGATAATGTCCCACAGAGGTGGAGAATGTACATTTTTCCTGCATGGTAAGGGCCATGTCTGTACATAACTATATAGTGAAATATCAAGTTAAGTAAAAGAAAATACTTATCATATTTGAAGACCATTCCAAAAATATTTTCAATAGCTCATATTAGCCAACAGGATAGCACTAAACCCAAGGAGGGTGACTTATGGATGCTTTATTTTTCTTTTTTAATAAAAAGTTGCTTGTTTTTTCTCTTTAGTTTCAAATAAGAGGTTGATGCATCTTGATGCATGATAAGAAGCATGGGTTGTTTGGATCCTAACAACGCATAACTTACCATTTGTTTCTCAATGTTCAGAAACAGAGTTTGAACTAATATATGTCAATTGCACCAAGCACCGCAAAGTCTTGCAAAAGAATAAGAAAGTCAAGGTGAACTTTCTTGGTGCAAAAACATAGTTTTGAAGGTGAACTAAAATCAGGACAAATCAGTGGAAGGACCACACACATAGTAGTTTCAGGCAGAGCAACATGCAGAAAGCTTGATGCATCGGACTCTGCCCTTAGAATCCCCAAAGTCTTCCAGAAGGGAGGGTGTGGTTCTGTGGGCACTGTCCCTGGAAGTTTGGACCCTTAATTCTCTGACCCAAATGTTGCAGAGGCAATGCAGCCATTCTTTTTTTTTTTTTTTTTTTTTGCGGTACGCGGGCCTCTCACTGTTGTGGCCTCTCCCGTTGCGAAGCACAGGCTCCGGACGCGCAGACTCAGCGGCCATGGCTCACGGGCCCAGCCGCTCAGCGGCATGTGGGATCTTCCCGGACCAGGGCACGAACCCGTGTCCGCAGGCGGACTCTCAACCACTGCGCCACCAGGGAAGCCCAATGCCATTCTTATTAGAGAGAAATAGGAACTAGAGGAATTTCCAAATACTTCTCCCCTTTTGGCATACAGGTTTTCCTCAACTAGTGACCCAAAGCTTTCAGGCCTATTTCCTGCAGAATGTTGGAAGCGCCCCCCAGTGGTCAACTTTGGGCACTGTCAGTAGTCTATGCTGACCTTTTGCATTTTATTGAGTCACACACCCCTCCTTCTGCTTCGTAGAGTCTGAAGCCTTGCTGGAGCTGCAAGAGAGAGAACTCCACCTCCAAGGGAGTTGCTTTTGATGACCTGCACTATTTGGGGGCCAGCTGGGAGAGGAAAGTGCATTTTTCAATTTGGTCACATTTAAAATCCCCAAGAGCAATTTGTGGTTTCTTTTTGATTGTTTAAAGCACCCATCCTCTTCTGCCTTGCAAGCTTTGTGTGACTGTTGGAGTGTGCACCCCTGGCTGTGTCTGCTTATATTCTATTATATGAGACCCATTTCTATGAGTAGATGGGAGGTCAACCCCTAACAGCCAAGTAGGGAACACATATTCTTGCAAAATGAACCCAGAAAATCAGAAGTAAAATCCAGTTTCTTGCTTTCAGATGAATACCCACATTTTGTACTGTCAATGAAATTATCTTGGGGATTTTAGGAGATGCCTTTGGTTATTAACTAAGACATCCAGTTTTGCTACAGGGACAAATCTCTTACATAAGCCAATATATTACACAGATTTAGGAATGAAGTAGAATGTTGTCACTTTTCCTTAGTGTTTCTCTGAAGGAATTTAAAGAGGGAATTTTAAACAACTGTTGCAGTATTTTCAACTGGCTTTGACACCAAGTCCCCACTACTGTTTGCTAAATTTCAGTACAGATACTGAATACCTTTGCAGAGAAAACTCCCTTATGTTCCAGTTTGGAGTGTGGGTGATGATGGACCCGCCCCTCTTTTTTTTTCTCACAGTGCTATAACAGACAAGACCATGGGTCAGCAATGATTGGGCCACTTTTAAATTCTTAACTAAAAAGAGTAATGCAATAGAGGGGTTGTTCCTAATAAAATTAACTTTCATTTTAAAATAAAGGATTTTATTTAGCTTTTCTTTTCAAAGTTTTATTTTCTTCCCCCTGGATGGGAAAAAAAGAAGAAAAAAACCTTTCCCTTCACTTTATAAGATTTTTTAAAAACCAGCCTGTGAAGTTTATCATTTTTACTGCTGTTGAAATGGTATAAAAGATAACATATTATTTATGGCTAAAGGATAGAGCTAGGCTAATGTCCACAGCCAGAAGGAGTAAGTGAATAGGATTCATTTTCATTTCAGAAAGACAACAGATTGTAGCTTTAAATAATGACTTGATTACAGACACCACTGTGTGAATCCTGGTAATAAGACTTGAGTCAATGAAATCTAATCAGAGTGTCATTTCTCCATGTCTGTCAGTGACTTAAAATTAAGGCAGGGCAGAGCTAAAGTAGAAAACAACCATTTTGTTGTAGGTATAAACACATGAATGATTCAGAAAATTATTCATCTTGGCTACCACACCACATGACGTTAATATTAGGGTTGATTTGATTGTACTTGATCTCACTTGCTCAAGAAAAATAATAGTTCATCAATAAATGATGTTGAACCACTGTCTTTGACACCACCGTTGAGTTTTCCATGGAAAGGCAGTTGTGAAAGAGCACTGGACTAGGCATCCTAGCCCTGAGTCCTAGGCTCAGATCTACATCTAAAGCCTTAGGCCAGTGCTGAAACCTCTCTGATCCTCAGTTTCTTCATCTGTGAAATGGAGCTAATAGTGATTCCTGTGCTGCCTACCTCACAGGGCTGTCATGAGGACAAAATGGATTAGACTGTAAACCGTAAAGTGCTGTCCAAATGTGAGGTAACTTGATTACCATCCTCATCTCTCTTCTGCAGAGGATTTAAGTGTATTTCTTTGTGATTTGTATGTGTGTGTGATGGACAAACCCATGTGTTACTTTGAGAATTATATTGTTTGTGTCCAGTTGCTTTGCAAATCTATGGACATTTGTGACTCCGCCAGAGGGGTTTGTGCTGTGGCCTAACACTTGCCGGGTGAGGTGTGGGTTATGCCTGTATGCAAATTAAACTTTGCCTTTCTCGAATTCTCCAAAATCTCCTTAGTCTCTTCATTTGATTCTTTTAGCATTTTTCTATCTTGTCTCTTTCGTCACAATGGGCTCCTTCAGATATTCTTTTGTTATGCTTCTGAAGTTCGGTGGGGGAAAAGGTTTAGAGGAAGCCATGCTGCAGGTACCAAAATATTAGAGAATTTGGAGGACCTCAAATAAATATTAAGGGTCATCTAGTTCCACTGTCTTTCCAGGGCTTACATCTTTCCTGTGCCATCGTCAACCCAGGTTTGACCACCTCCAGGCACAGAACTCATTACTGTCCAAACAGCTCTGTTCACCTAATGGCAGCTGACAAACAGGCTGTGGAGAGAAAAGGTGCTGAGGCCTGGCCCAGCCGTCACTGGCTCCAACCCTGGATGAGCCCCTGAGCCATCTAGAATTACTGCAATAGTTACGTGGAATAATACATAGGAAAATACTTAAACTTTTTTCAAGTAGATGAAGTTGTCCTAACATTTAGAGCTGAAGGAAACGTGACACAGCTGTTGAGCACAAGAGAGAACTGAGGAAAGGAAGAATGTAGGTCCCTCCTGTCCCATTGGTTTCCTTTTCCATTTCTGAAATGAGCAATCAGCCTGGTGGGGATTCAGGAACCCAGGTTCCTTTCCTCTTGTTACTTGGTCATTCCTTACGGCATCGCCCTTGCCTGCTGGTCAAATCTGTGTCCTGCTAAATCCAGGCTCCAGCTGGATTCGGGAACAGAAAAGAGAATAAGCCCACGACAGGAGATCTCCTTTAGAGCAAGTGATAGGGCAGTTAAACACTTCACTTCTATTCCTGTCCCTATGGCAAGAGCAAGCCACATGGCCACCCTGGCCACTAGGTGTGGAAAGAGCCTTCACCCTCTGAAGGGAGTTGGCAATGATAAGAAAGGAGTACGTGTCATATGACAGAGATCACATCTGAAGGATTTTCGGAAATCTGGAATTTCTGTTGAGTCACCTGTGGAGGCTACCATCCCATCACACCACATTTATCGTAAGCGTGAGGATGACTAGGCCCCCAAAAGAAGATACCACACCCCTTTTCTCGATAAGATCCCAACGTCTCTTCTGACCTTACTTACTAACTTATGTAAAATTACACTGTAAAAGATGAGGGGTTGAGGTAAGGTGTGGGAGGTGGGGGGAGGCTAAATGTCCATTAGTAAGGAATTGGGAAAAAAGAAAGATGGCAACTGCCATCCTATAAATTCTACACCTCCATGCTCTTCAAAAGCCTCACCATCCTCCGGATCTGGGCTATTTCAGGCTCACTGGATTTATTTCATCTGATGCCTGAACTGCCATGAAACAGCAAAATAGTGAAACAGCAGCTGGTGAGCCCCACAGACCTCTAGCTTGCTGCCTGTTCTGCCAGGGGAGCCGGAGGGACCATGGTCCATTAGGACAGAATGTGCACACTGGGAACTCAACTCTTCAGAGGAACAGTTTGGTTGGTCCCAATCTGCAATTGTTTAATGAAAGAACATAGGAGAGCCTAGAAAATATCTGAGTATATCATATGCAGAAAGAGTATCACTTTGTAAAAATTTCAATTCATTGTAAGCTAGGTTATAATGATGGCATATATATTAACTGAGGTAAGACCAATACACAGTAAAGTGCTAGAATCTTAAGTGTACAGCTTGAGGAATTTTTACATGTGTGTACCCCCATAAAACCGCTCCCAAATCAGGAAACTTTCCAACCCCAGAAGGCCCTCTCATGCACTCTCCCAGTCAGTACCCCCATGCAAAGGTAAAATATTCGTTTTTTGCTTTGGGTCATATTTAAAAGAGGTGGAGACTCTGAAAGAGAACCTCTCTAGGTGGGAGGTTATTCCTGGGCTCCATCATCCCCTCTGTACATGGATTGGGTCCTGAGAAGGAAGGGAAAGGAATCAGCAGGTGATGTGCACGTGGCCATAGAAGCTGGGTACGTGACCATCACCAGAGGCCTGGGCAGCTCCCTCTGAAATACAGGGCTGCAGTCCAAGGTCCTGGGGGGTCATTGCTATTTACAGTCAACCTTTCTGGTTTGTGGTGTATGTTCCAAGGAGGGCTATTTTTAAGCAGGGCGATGGCCTGCAGGACCTTCTGGGTAGTAAATTAAGCTGGTGTGGATATAAAGTGAGATTGTCAAGCAATCTACTTCAGAGGGCCTGATCTAGAAGAGACGGGTGATTGTCCCTGAATCCAGGCCCCAGACAACAAGCTGGAAGGAGATGTCCTGGTCCCTGGTTCAGAGCATGATTAAAAACTGGAGAGAGGGAGCTTTACACGTCTTCCTTAGCTTGGAGGGGAGAGGGGAGAGGGGAGAGGGAAAAGGGGAGGGCCCCGGGAAGAAGGGACCATCCTCCACAGCTAACCGGGGCCCCAGGGATGGGCTCTTGAAGGAAGATAGGTACAAATTCCCTAACAGGTGCAGCAGTTTCCAGACGGTCCTTCCACCCCGAGGCCGGGGCCGGCAGGCCTGAGCAGCCAGTCAGCTGGGCTGCGGGCCCAGGAACCCCTCGCAGAGTTCGGGGAGAGGCAGCCTCCAGCACCGGATTTAGGGGAGGGAAACGTTTCAGAGAAAGGGCAGATGCTAGAAAACGGCGGAAGAGTTGGAGTCCGGCCTTCAAGGGCAAGGCTCGGGGACCAAGTGCGTCCCGAGGCCTCAGACGGGATTGGCCGAGACGGGCCCCGCCCCGCCCCTCCCGGCCCCGCCCCGCCCGGGAGCCCTTTCAAGGCCGGGCCCCCGCCCCTCCCCTTACAGTCCCGGGCTGTTCGCGAGAGGCAGGACGTGGGAGACTCCCGGCTCCAAGGTCAGTGAGGCAGTGAAACTCGGCTTTATTCCTCCAAAGTGGGGTTACTGCTAGAGCCAGGGTGGGGCCTTGTGAGCAGCGGACCCAGGGCTGTAGGCCGGAACCTGGGCACTGCTCCTGTGTGAAGACTTCATGGTGACTCTCTAAAGAAGCCGGCAGAGCGTCTGTCCTTGGCTGAGCCATCCTGCACGCAGGCGCAGGTGGCCATTCCGTGGGACAGCTGCGCTCGAGGTGCTGGAACCGTGTCAGCACCCTGCCTGCGGTGCCTGTTTTTCATAGTGAATCAGGACTTTTTCTTGATGGAAAAAATCTAAATGCCACTGAATTGGGAACTTTAGCCTTCAACTTCCTTTCCCTTGTAATTTGTAGAAACTAGTTCATTAGTTTTGAGAATGGTTTCCCTAGCAGCATCAAAAGAGGTGCAAATCAGTGACTTGGGGTAAGCTAACTTAAAAATGAACATTCTGGAGCCCTGGAAAGGAGCTAATTACTGATTGGGCCAGTAGCTAGACCTGATTTAAATTGGTTAATGTTATTGCTAGAGATTTTTTTTGTTGTTGTTGTTGTTTTTTGTGGTACGCAGCCCTCTCACTGTTGTGGCCTCTCCCGTTGCGGAGCACAGGCTCCGGACGCGCAGGCTCAGCGGCCATGGCTCACGGGCCCAGCCGCTCCGCGGCATGCGGGATCTTCCCGGACTGGGGCACGAACCCACGTCCCCTGCATCGGCAGGCGGACTCTCAACCACTGCGCCACCAGGGAAGCCCCTAGAGATTGATTTTTTTTTCTTTTATTAGCATTTTGAGATTGATTTTTGAAATCACTAACCCATTAATCATGAGCCAAGGAACTGTTTTCCCCCCACTGGAGGTAAAGATGCTGTAGAATTGACCTACATGTGTTTCATCTCTGGCAAAGGACTGTTCTTTGCTTGCTTGCTTGGGTTACTGTCAGCCCTGTTCCTGTCCCTTGAGTGGGTGACATCTCTGCCTTCGAATACTCTGCTGGGTGTGGAGAGTGACATTCACCAGAACAAGGCAAAACCCTTCGGCCCTCCTCCGCGCTGCCCTTCAGACCTTCCCTTGAGCATTGCCCTGTCTCTGACCCACACAGGGTCAGGTGAAATCACCAGAGGTGGCAGTTCATGGCCTCATGACAAGGCTACGCTAGTTCACCTGGTGGGCTGTTTCCAGAAGTGCCACTTTTCCTATCTGCAGCTATCATGCTTCCTCTGTTTCTAAGCTAGTGTCCTTGGTCTGTTCTCTCTGTGCTCATGGAGAAGAACATGACCACCACCAGAACTTGGCAAAGGGGCTTCTTGAGCCTCCCAAGCAGGCTCTTACAGGATATCTGGGCGTTATTAGGCTGTGTGAGCACTCCACTTCCTCTTCTGCTTTTGTAGGCACCTTTCCCAAAACCCCAGCCTTTAGAGCTAACCCTTCTGTGGGTTAAGGCACTGTTCCAGCAAAGGGCACGAGCGTCACATGCACCCATGTCACCCACTCAAGGGACAGGAACAGGGCTGACAGTAACCCAAGCAAGCAAGCAAAGAACAGTCCTTTGCCAGAGATGGAACACATGTAGGTCAATTCTATAGCATCTTTACCTCCAGTGGGGGGAAAACAGTTCCTTAGCTCATTATTAATGGGTAAGTGATTTCAAAAGTCAATCGCTAGCAATAACATTAACCAGTTTAAATCAGGTCTAGCTACTGGGCCAATCAGTAATTAGCTCTGCCAGCTTCATGACCAAATCTTAGCCTTAGACAGTGGGCCAGAGGCCAGGTCAGTTTTCCTAAAGGGCTGGATGAGGCAAGTACAGGAAATGTGGGGTGAGGGTGAGATAAGGAATGGAGAGTCCTGGGTGTTCAGAGGCAAGAGGAGGATTGCTTCTGAGACACACTTTGCCCCTGGCTCAGAGGCACTGGGTTTCCATCTCTGCCACAGCTTAGAGAAGGAGCCATTTGTCTTCCCAGAGGGAATCACGTGGGACCCTGCATCAGCATTCTGGGAGTTCCTGCCCCTGAGCCAGGAATCCCACAGGGAGCCTGTCTGAAGGTGACTGCTGGAGGTCACACCCATTCCTGCCTGGGAAGCCACAAGGGCTCCTTTCCTTGGGCAGGGAAGGAGGGTCCCACTCCTTTACAGCATTTCAAAGGACTAGATGGTTCCTAGCTTCCTACTTTCTTGTAAACAACTTACCCTTGAGAGGCGAACCCGGTCATGGTTGTATGTCTTCATCACCAGGAGGCCTAGGAAAGACCTCTGTTTTGCAGGGAAGGACCATAAAGCCCTCTGCTTATGACTTTCTACTTGTTGAATGGAACGGGAATGCCCAAGGGTGCCTCTTAGGGTACCAGTATAGCCGGTGGTGGCGAAGTAACTTGAACTCTTTGCTCCCTTAGAACTGGGAAGGAAAGCCATTCTCTGCTGGCCACGAATGGCATCATAAGAATTTTTTCAGAGTGTTCTGTGGAGCTGGTCCAACCCCAAGGACATCTTCTGTTTTGGGGTGTCTCTCTGGAGGGAACGCTGACACGTGGTCCTCCCCCGGTCTTCCTTTGCCCTCCAAGGAACTCAAACACATGGACGCCATTTACAGCTGGACCAAAAATAACTCTGAGTCAGCAGAATGGTACCTATGGCATCTCCATCCAGGATACTCAGGACGACCAGGAAGCTCAGAATTGAGGCCATGACAGAACCTAAGGCCTCCACATCTTAGGATGTCACAGAACCAGACAAAACCCTTAAACCAGGACCCAGACTCCCAGTATGCCTGCCTGAGACAGAGATATAGAGCTCTTGGGCACAGTGACAAAGGGGCTTAATGTGGTGGTTCTTGTGTTTTAGTGGAGAGGGCAAGTGTAGGAATACCACAACACTGTTGCTTTTGGCTGTGATCTTGCACCCCGTACTGAAATCTCCCTGGCTTGGAGCCCAGCAGTTCTGCCAGGTTTTAGCCCTATTGCTGTAAACAGTTATTTTCAAATCAAGAGTCATGAGGTATTCCAAGTTAGGGAAGCTGAGGCAGACAGCTTCTATGGGGTGAGGGCTAGAGACTACCTCCCTCCTCACCCCTGCAAGCCCTACTTCTGGAGGAGAGAGGAGAGAGGAGGGGAGGAGAGAGAAGAAAAGTCCATGCCCCGTCTCCTCAAGAGAAAGGCAGGCTGGCGCAGCAGCCCCTGCATGGCTGGCAGGCGCTTCGGGCACCTGGCGTCAGAGTGGAGAGGGTGAAGGAGCACCTGGGATCTGGGCCACTTCAGCAGAAGCCTGAGGACGGGAAAGAGAGCAGGCTTATAACATCTGGGACTCTGGGGGAGTCACATGCCCCGAGGTGATGGTCCTGTGTCTAGTAGCTGCTGTGGTAAGTGCATGTCTGCGGTCTTGGGAGCCTAAGTGGAGGGATCTGTGTCACTCCCAGGTCCTAAACCACAAAGGTGGTTTCTCTCCAGTTGCTGGTCTGTGCAGGGCTACCTGTGAGGTGCTGTGGTCTGCAAGGAGCCTGCATCCAGGGCCAAAGACAAGCCTAGGTTCAAATGCCAGCTTTATCAAGGTGCTGACCCCAAGACCTGGGGCAGGTCCCTTAACCTCCCTCTGTTTTCCCCATCTACAGAATAATGCCTACTTGGAAGGATTGTTTCAGAGACTGAAAACAGTGTTTGTAAGGACCTCTTGCAGGATGCATGGCTCATGCTAGGAGTTTAGTAAATGATAGTTAAAAAGAAAAAAAGACAGTAAGGTTTGACTGGGCATGTAGGGATGGAAAGGACATTCCAGGTGGAAGGAAAGGCCGGGTAAAAGGTCAGAGTCTGGAAGAACTTGGGAGCCCAACTGAATAAATCCATTTTGCGAACCCTGATGCTGGTTTTCAGAGGATGAGCAGTGGATCGGAAAGTATATGATGGGCTCCTTCTGGAATCAAGTCTTGTCCTCAGATTACAAAACAGAACAATTAGGTGAAACACTTTAAATGCTAAAAATGTAAACTAAAATCAACATTCAAAGAAGGGGCAGACCAGTCTGGGATGACCAGGGGTGGCTGTGGGGAGAGAGTGATAGCTGTCCCATAGGCTTAGGGTCACTAGGGGGAAGGGACTCACATTTATTCAGTGCGTACTGTGGCCTGTCACTTAGTCCTCACAACAGCTCAGGGAGAGGTCTCATCAAACCCATTATAGAGAGGGAGTTGCTGAGGCTCAGGTAGGCAATTCATGGGCTTCCCAGACCTAACAGGGCTTGGGAATTGCCTGTGCAGTTTATACAACATACCTGTGACGGTCCCATTCTTGCCACTCATTCAAAAGATGGAGCCTGGAAATCTGGATTTTTAGCACACTTCACAGTTGATTTTTTTTAGCTTTTAATTTATTTATTTTTGATCATAAAGGCAACCCATGTTGATTTTTACAAGTGATGCAATACAGAATTCTATTAAGAGAAAATTAATAATCTGCCTACTCCAAGTCTGTTGCTCTGAAGTAATGCTTTTTGCAGTTTGAAGAATCACCTTTAGTACTTTTCTTGATGTTCTTACAAATATATGCAAATACATATATACGTATATCATTGTTACAAAATTGGAACCACTCATATTCATTACTCTGCAAGTTTTTTTTCCCTTTTAACCTAAGACTATGGCAAGACATGCATCCAGGTAAAGTGGAGGCAGTTTTAACTGATTCTTTAATAGCTGTGGAATATTCCATTGTCTGAATGTGTCACATTTAATACAACCCTTCTCCCTCTGATAGACAGGTTTCTTCTAGGTTTTTTTTTGCCACTACACATAGTGCTTCACTAAATATCCTTGTGCCTCTCTCCTTGTATACTGGCAGCTCTATTTTTTTTTTTTTTAGAAATTTAGCCTTTTTTAAAAAAAATTAAATTTATTTATTTTATTTTTGGCTGCATTGGGTCTTCATTGCTGCGTGCTGGCTTTCACCGTTTGAGGCGAGTGGGAGCTACTGTTCGCTGCAGTGCACGGGCTTCTCATTGTGGTGGTTTCTCTTGATGCGGAGCACAGGCTCTGAGAGCGCGGGCTTCAGTAGTTGTGGGTCGCAGGCTCAGTAGTTGTGGCGCACGGGCTTAGTTGCTCCGTGGCATGTGGGATCTTCCCAGACCAGGGCTCAAACCTGTGTCGCCTGCATTGGCAGGCAGATTCTTAACCACTTCGCCACCAGGGAAGCCCTGGCAGCTCTGTTTCTGCAGAACAGATTTCCAAAGTGTGATGCTGGGCCAGCGGGTATGCACATTTTTATGTTAATTGACGTTTCCTGGTTCACTTTCCAAAATGATTGCGGCAGCTCACAGAGCAGTCCAGGTGATTCTGATCACAGACAGGGAGAGAGGAGAGGGCCACGCAGAGCTGCTCCCCCCTCACCTCCTGCCCCTAACTCTCCCAGCACTACTCAGCAGGAGCCTTTTAGGACCAAAAGAAGACCCCACCTTGCCCTCTAGCTTGGGCCTTTATTTACCTGTCTCCCCAAGAGCAGAATTCCTGACTTGGAGCAGCTAGGTGTAACTTGTCCTGCAGAAAGGCTCTTAGAAGACATCAGGGCTGAAGGAAGGGAGGGTGCCTGGGAGCAAGCTGCAGGCGCAGCGGGGCTGTGGGCTGGAGAAGAGAACTAGGGCTGGCCTATCAGGGATACACATCCCTGCAGGACCAGGCACCCCTGCTTGGCCGAGTACCCCACTCTGGACTAGGGGGCACCTGCGTCCTCAGGAGAGAGGGGGGCTGAGGGAAAAGGCTCTGTCTTGGGTGAGCAGACCCAGAGAGGCACTAGGAGACGGCCTGGCCCAGGAAGTGGCCTGATTAAGGTGCAAGACAGAGGGTCTCAGGCAGAAGCATCCCAAGGAAGAAGCCTGCTGTGGATCCAGGCAGGCTCTGCAATTGCCCCACACCCAGGAGGTGCGGGCTTCCTGAGTCTCTGGGGGATGCTCTCAATGTGTTCAGTAGGTAACCCTCCATCTGTCAGAAGGAGCAAGGGAGCCCTCAGCCCCCCTGCCCTTGAACGAAGCCGAGTTCCCTGCTGCTGAGGTGAAGGGAGAATGTTCTCAAACACGCTGTGGGCAGCCTGTAGAGTTGACCTCTCAAAAGGAGTGCACAGTGATAGTAACAGATGTGAGCAGATTTTCAGCCCTTCATAAGTGCCAGGCCCCGTTTGGATTTGCCCCTAGTAGCTGCAGGTGTTCTGGAATCTAGAATCAGTCAAGGTTGTCCCCACATCATGGGTTTTCTCTGGACCTTTGGGGACAGGCAGCCACTACACATCCTAGGCAGATTCAGTCCCAGTGTAATTCAACTCTAAATTTCAGGGGAATTATCTGCTATAGAATCTCCCCAGAGCCAAATTTGGATGAGTGACAGTGGTCCAGGACGCTTTGTCCTCATCCAGAAGATTCCGGACCTAGGCATAGAACAGGGCGTACAGTTAGCCTTTCTTCCTCTCTTCCTTTCTGCAGCATTCCAAAGTAGATTAAGTGTGGTGTGGACTGAGGGCAATGGCCATTCTCCCACCTGGAGGATGGCTGGAAGGCAGCCGGCCATAGAGAGGCGATGCACCAGGCCTCTATAGTCATCTGTTTATGGATATGGGTGTGCGGTGTCTAGTCATTGTTTCTGCTCTGATCTTTTGCAGTTTGTGTCCGGGTACTAGTCCCAGGGCAGGTGGAAACAAGTAATACCTCAGTCTGATTAAGACCAGGCAAGCTCCCTCAAACAGTATAGCTGAGTGATCTGGGCCAGCTCCAGGCCCTCCCAGGGACTCCCATGGGGCTCTGGTTCCCCTCGAAGAACACTTACCCTTTGCCTGGTAGTTGCCCAGGTCGGGTGCTGGTTAAGAGCATGGACTAGGAAAAGAGACCACTGGTCTTGAATCCCAGTATTGCCACTCACAAACCGTGTGCTTCTGGACAAGTTATTTTACCTTTCTTTACCTCCATTTGCTCATCTGTAAAATGGGGCTAATAAGAGTATCAACCTCATGGGTCTGTTGTGAGGATTTAATGAGGTAATAACCATAAAGCTAACAGAACCATGTGCCCAGCATAAAGTAAATGCTACACGAGAATTTTCCCCTCAGACTGTGAGCTCTGTAAAAGCTGCCACGTAGTAGGCACTTAAATATTTATCAGACAAATAAGTAAAAAGATACCTATCCTCACCATCTTATCATCCTGTCTTGCCTCTCCCTCCATTATTGCCCACTGTGACCCCTCTCCCCCAGAGCACATCAGTGTCATTCACGGTGACCGTGACCCACACTGCCTGATGACCTCTGGAAGTCTGTGGTCACTGGTGTTCCTGGAAGGTGGAGGAAGCCCCGAGGGCACACCCTCTGGTTCCTCTGCCCCTCAGAGCTGCCCAGAATGAGGCCTGTGTGCTGGTTGGCTGTTTGGCCCCCGCAGTTATCCTCTCTCGAGCCCTCTCTGGAAACCCTGATTGAGAGAAACGATCCAGTATCCCTGAGAGAGCATAAAGAACCAGAGGCAGCTAGAAATATCTGGCAACTCCATCCAAACATACTGTAATGTTGTTTGTTATTAAACCTGATAAGTAAAAACAGGATCTTCATTTAAATAAGAAACTACTACTGAAACTCAATACATGTGATTTCTCTTTAGCTGTGTGACCTTTGGCTGTCAGTTAACCTCTCTGTTTTTGAGGTCCCTCATCTTTGACATGGGGCAAGATATCTGCTTCTTGGGGTTGTTGTAGAGAAAATACTTGGCACTTGAAAGTACTAATTTTCCCCCCTTATTAAGATATGAAATGATTTTTAATAATTCCACTTATTCTACAGTGAAATGGGTTGCTCTAGGAAGTGGTGAGATCCCCAGCACTGTTGCTATTTAAGGAGGGCTGAAAGGAAAGGATTCCTGCATTCGGGCTGAGCTACATGACCTCTAAAGTTCTTTCCCACCCCAGTGTCTCTATGGCTGTTCATTCACTCACTCATCCAGCATTTTCTGAGAACTTACCACATGCGGGCCAGTGGGCTTGAGAACCAAGAAAAACTATGACCCAGTCCTGTGGTCTTTGGGTCTTTTCTCTTACATGTGCCAAGTGCCAGGTCAGCTCTGAGTGATGTCCATCCTTGACCTGAGCCCTGCTGAGCTCCCGACACCGTCCTCCCCAGTGTGTGGGAGAGGGAGATAACAAAATGAATGCTCCCTTCCCTTTTCTTAGAGCATTTCCTTTAGAAAACTTGTAAATTCTGTCTCTGCCCCTTTGAGATGTATTTAAATGTTTTTCAAAGCTAAGTAAGCTTCCATCCAGCTTAACAACCCAGGACTGTCTTTCTCCAAGGCCTGGGAGCCATCTCTTTGAAATGTAAACACCAGGAAGATAGCACCCCAATCTCCCAGGCTCGGTGGTAAAGACCTGCTGTCAGAGAGATGGGAACAGCTCATTTTCCCTTTGGATAAAGGCAGTTAACTAACACAAACGGCCACCCCAATGATCAGGTGAATTTAGAGTGAATTCTGTGTGACAAATGGTGCTGTCATGTCCTCTTACTTGAGTTACCTGAAGAACAGGCGTAGGTGGGTCCTATCAGCACGGCTCTTTAAGAGGGTGAGATTTTGTTCTGTCTTTCCAGTCTCTTTAGCTGATGTGCATCACAGTCTGGTTTCGTGCTTAGTCAATAATCAAGCTGTTTTCTTTCTCTCCTCTGTCTTTTGGAGAGAAATTTCTGGGTGTCGGGAGACTTAAATTTCCCCGACACCTAGCACTTTTCTCTTCATCTGACCCCTCCTCCCCCACCTACTGCTCAGTCCGAGAAGGATCCCTGGAGGAAGGAAGGGCATGCAGTGGTGCTTCATCTGTTATCTGTGGGGTAGCATCTGCTGGATCACCCCTGGAAACCGCCGAGGATGGGCTCAGTGGGCTCCCAGCGGGGCAACCAGCCTGTCATGGCTGAGAGGTCAGGAGCCTGTGCTGGGCTACCCTGGCTCAGAGGCAGCTCAACAGAGACCAGGAGCCTGAGCAGGGAAATGCTGAAAACCTGCCTACCAGCCTCACTCAGTTGCTTTTATGATAGGATTTCAAAATCAGTAGCTGAAAGGGACGTGTTTAGTGTTATGTAAGTAGATTTTTTTCTCAAGTTTTGATCCAGGAAGCTAGCTCACAAAATTGATTCTATATTGGCTTGGATACCAGGCCTGGGGCTTCATAGCAGATTAAAAGTGAGAAGTACTTGGGAGTAAAGGAGCCAGGTTAGTAAGGTGCCCTGGAGAATAGCCCAGGGAAAAGGACCCATTCCCTTAGACCTACATGCATTTAAAAGGAGATACATAGGAGGCTGGTATGATATCCTCCTTCTGGAAATCAGGCAGAGCACTGCTCACAAATAATTATGTAAAGCCTGGGAGGAAGTGTTTACTGAGCAGCTACTATGTGCAAGGATCTGTGGCAGATGAGTTCCTGTCCTTGAAGATTTTACCCATCAGCTGGGAAGATAATCCGAACATAGTGGGGAGTTCCCTAACATGACAGGAGATACAGGACAATTGAGTTCACCAACAAATGTCAAAAAACTACGCAGCTCAAGTGCAAGTGAGTGAGCAGCCCGTGAATGCTTTGGGAACTCAGAGAGAAAGCCATCACCTGAGGCTAGAAGGGCACAGGGAGATTTTGTGGGGACAAGGCACCAGGCTGTGGTCCAGTCAGACAGGGAAAAATGGACGGCAGAGTCCTAGTTGAGGGGCAGTAAGAAGCAATACTTTTACTAAAACAGTAACAATAATTTTACTAGAACCAATTAGTGTGGTTTATTGCATTAGCACAAAAGTACGGACAGAAAACTGATATCTTAAAAAGTAATATCTATATTAGAATATATATATATATGTGTGTATATATATATATATGTATATTTTCAAGTTGAGATTGTACAGGCTCTAGAGCTGTCAATCCGAATGTCGGGCCAGCCCACTGGGTCCTAGGTGTTCTGGGCCCCCATGACAGTCCCTGAATGTATGTGCACATGTGCTTGTGTGAGCCTTCACAAAATTCTGAATATGAGCTTCTTTAGTTGACATTTGCCTCTTTCCCCCCAAATAGATCAGGATTCCTCTCCCAGGGAACACTGGCTGCTGGTCTCACAAGGCTGAGGGAAGCTGGCTTCTCAACTTCTCTGTTGCCCATGTTCCTCTCCCCCCAGCCCTCTGCTCCCCCATCTGCTCAGCTCTCTGATCGGCCCCGTTTTCTAGCCTCACATCGCCCACTCAGTTGACACCTGCTTTCCCACATAGATCTGGCAAAGAGAAGAGCAAACGCCAAAGCCTTGATGTGGCGCCCACAGTGAGGGTGTCTGGATGCTGAAGCTTTTGTACCTGGAGAAACACCACAGCTGTTCCAGCCCCTCATCTCCTCTCTCAAGTGATCTCTTGACAAAAGAGTTCAGTGTGTTATGCTAATACTAGGGGCATGGAGGGAATGAAAAAAATTAAAAAGCTTGTAAGGGAGCTTCAGATCTCTTATGCTCCAAACTTTTGTTCCAGTGGTTTCACACAATATACTGATTTATGGAACTACTATCTGTGGAAACTAGGCAAAGCCAAATACTGACCCCTTCGGTGGACACAGATTACCTCTCACATACCTCTCTCCAACTCCACTTGTTTATGCCGCATGTTACCATCTGTGCAAATAACAAATCAAGTCTCTCCTGAGCAGGAATTTTAGCTGTAGATGGTGCTTATGTAAGATTGGGGCCTCCTGGGTAACAGAGGAATCTGTAAGACAAAACAATGTCCTGCCTGTGCAGCTTTTCAAAGACTAACTTTTAACATGCAAGAGAGAGTTAGTTTAGTCATGAGGAAAAGTGATTTCATTGCAAGCCTGGCTTTGGGTCTTTGGGGAGCATGGCTCAGCCGTTGCCAAATTACTACCCTGTTCAATGAGACCCTTGTTTCAGTCTCATACCCAAGTTTATCGATTGGGACCTCAGTAGAGAAATTCTATGTCTCACTGTATCTTGGAGAGAGAAAAACATAGAGTCAAAGAAACAGGAATTCTTCACCAAAGCTTTGAGTCTGTGTCAATTCTCTACAAGGAATCAAAGCAGGGGTGCTCTGAATTTCAGCTCTAGGATTGCTCGTCTTGCTGCCACCAAAGCCTCCACGGGCTTATTACCATGAATCATGCATCACTGCCCAGACACCAGCATGATGTTAGAACTCTTGGATGTTAATATTATTTCCAGAAACTAAAATATTTCAAACATTAATATTCTGAGTCAGACACCTACCCACAGATCACCCTTACAAAGAGGAAGACCTTTAAAGACCACCAGTGGTCAGTGGGCTGCACATAGACACACTCCCTCCTCTTCCTCCTGACTCTACCTCTTTGGATTTATCTTCTCAAACATGCTGATGTGAACACCTGTCAGTGCTAAAGCCAATTAAAGAAAGAAAAATAAAAGTCAAGCTATTGAGCCAAACTCAGAAACCAACGCACTTCTTATTAACTTAGGGCTGGCTTAAATTTTGACCCATATAGAGTCTGGAAAGAATTCAGGCAACAATTCCTTTACTTTGGTGAGTTCTGTGGTAAAACTCATAGAAGACAGTATTGCCTCTCTGCTTGAAAAGCAGATTGGAGGGTCTGGAAGCAAATAAGACAGGTCTGAAAGATGTAAGTTAGTGTCACCTGCTGTGTACGAGAGCCAGGAAGCCTGAGTGCTGTTCGTTGAGGAACACTAACCTACTCTTGGAAGGAGATGGACAACAGCCCAAAGTCTAGTAGGGAGCAAAGAAGTACATGTGATGAGATGAATGTTGGGCCATTACACATCCCTAGAACGACTTTGAGAAATGGCCCATTTATCTTGCCTGCTGATTACTAAAGTAATTCCTGTTGTCTTTACGATGGAGGGAATTGTTTTTAGAAATGACACCGAGGAAAGGCTGTCTGATAATCTGATTTCCTGGGCTAACGTAGAAAAATAACTTCCTAATTTTTTTCAAGGACTTTGATGCTTTTAGTTGAGATGTTCGAATTTCTCCCTAGCTCAAAAAATGTTAAGTAAAGACCTCCAGGTGGGGATCCTGGAAGCACAAAGTTGATGGACCCATCCCAGTTCCCAAAATGCAATCAAGGAAGAAAGTGGACCTCAGAAGGCTACTCTTAGAATTGTGCGTAAGGCCATGTCGACCTCACCTTATTAGAGGAGTTTATCGTCTGCTGGATAGCCCAGGTTTTCATACCACAACCATACTCTCAACAGGCTCATTGCAGTCATCCAACCCACCTGTGCTTGGAGAATCTTGTAGCAGAGCCTTGGTAATCTTCTAAATACAAGGGGAAAAAATTCCACCCTTCCTTTATTTGGGCATCACAGAGACCAATATAATGAGAGAGTACTAAGAGTTACCTGCTCTATTGTTCTCCACTCAACAACCCATGATAAATAGCTCCCCACTGGGTGATACTGTGGATTAATTGTCCATTCTGATTTCTGGGCAGTAGCAGACACAGCAGGGTATCTGATTTTCATCCCTGGTGATATTATATAAATATTTATCTTTTAAAAATATATTTATTTATTTTTGGTTGCATTGGGTCTTTGCTGCTGCACGCGGGCTTTCTCTAGTTGCGGCGAATGGGGGCTACTCTTTGTTGCGGTGCACGAGCTTCTCATTGCAGTGGCTTCTCTTGTTGCGGAGCATGGGCTCTAGGTGCACCGGCTTCAGTAGTTGTGACTCGCAGGCTCTAGAGCACAGGCTCAGTAGTTGTGGTGCATGGGCTTAGTTGCTCCACGGCATGTGGGATCTTCCCGGACCAGGGATCGAACCCATGTCCCCTGCATTGGCAGGTGGATTATTAACCACTGCACCACCAGGGAAGTCCCATAAATAGTTATCTTGATTTATACATGTTCTCAGTTTTGAAAGATAGTTTGACTGTGTCCCCAAGTCTGGTTGATAATTATTGCCTTAGCCCCGTAAGGACACCATATCTCTGGCTTCCATTATTCATTGTTGAAAAATCAGCTGATGCTTTTTCTTTATAGATGAACTGTCTTTTCTCGCTGACTGCTTTTGATATCTTTGTTGCTAATATTCTGCAGTTGACTGTTATTTAGGTATGTGTGGATTATTTTAATTTTGCTTGACTTATGTCATGCCTCTTGAATCATGGATTTTTGTCTTTCATCAGTTGTGGAAAATTATCAGCCATTTCCCTTGAAATATGGCTTCTCTGTTTTCTCTATTCTGCCTTCTGAGGCTTCCATTAGATGTGTATTTGATCTTGTCATTCTATCCTTTATACCTCTTTTATCGCATATTTTCCATTTTCTTATTTACCTGTGCAACATTCTGGATAATTTCTTAAGATATATCTTCCAATTCATTTATCCTGTCTTCAGCTGTATTATATCCATGGTTCATTCCAGTTCTCTTTCAAATCAGGTTTATTATTCTTAATAGTCTCTTGTTGCTTGCTCGTCATTGTGATTCCATCACTTATTTCTTTAAACATTCCGCATAGAGCTAATCTATATTCTTGTCTGACAATTCCAGTATCTTCAGTCATTGGAGGTCTGAATCTGTGGCCATTTCTTCTGCTGACTCCCATTCATGGTGCCTCCTTGTGTGCTTGGTGATCTTTGACCAAGAGCCTATTGCTTGATCTTACTCTGTAGGGAAGCAGGGCCTAAACTGAGTATACCTTCCTCAGAGCAGATTTGAGTGCATTTCTGCTGGAGGGCTCCTGACCCTGGACCACTTTAGCCCCTTTCAAGGGTCCTAGCTCAACTGGGTAGTCTTAGACTCGATTCCCCACCTCCCTGCTGGTATCCAGACCTTAGTATTCAAATGGACATCCACTCTCAAGATAACCCAAACCTGAGCTCCAACACCAACTCATTTGGGGTGAGCAAAGTAGGAGAATGGTCCTTAGAGACTTTGCAACTGCCAGTAATGATTAGTCAAATCCATTCCACCTGCCTTCACCAATCAAGGTTGTCTTAAGACTAGCATCTCCACCAAGCAGCTCCTAGCCTAAACAATAAGATGTTTGCCTGAGTTATTTTCCAGGAACGTGGACTCAGCTGTGTCTAGTTTAAGCGGAGCTGGTTATAACTAGATAGGACCAGCAACCGTCCAATTGGGCATACATGGATGTCAGTGACCTTTTGACATAGGAGGGCTGAAAACTCTACCCTCAGAACCTGCAGAGGTGTGTAGCTTTATTACACCTGTGCAAAACAACAATTACCAAACCTTTTCCCAATCATCTTTCCCCACACTCCCAGACCACCCTGCTTCTTTGTTATCCCATAAATACCCCAAGCCCATTGCTTTCAGGGAAGTGGTTGTGAGATTTGTTCTCCCATCTTCTCCCTTGGCTGCCTTGTGAATAAACCCTCTCTTTGCTGCAGACCTTAGTGTTTCGGCATTTTGGCTTGCTGTGCGTTGGGCAAAATGAAGCTCGTTTGGTAACAACTTCCTCTATGCCTTACAAGCCCAGCAGTGCATTCTATTCAGGGTCTAGTTGTGTAGCGGCAGAGTCCAAAAGAGCACCTGGGCTGTCAAGCAGCCAGATGTAGAAATCCTCTGGGTTTTTCCCGCTATATCATATTAGTGGAGAAAATGGCAAGGACTGCAAACAGTTTGACATTCTCAGTGTCTAAAAACTACCCAGGTAGGGGCTCCCCTGGTGGCACAGTGGTTGGGAGTCTGCCTGCTAGTGCAGGGGACACGGGTTCGAGCCCTAGTCTGGGAGGATCCCACATGCCGCGGAGCAACTAAGCCCGTGAGCCACAACTGCTGAGCCTTGCGTCTGGAGCCTGTGCTCCGCAACAAGAGAGGCCGCGACAGTGAGAGGCCCATGCACCATGATGAAGAGTGGCCCCCACTTGCCACAACTAGAGAAAGCCCTCGCACAGAAACGAAGACCCAGCACAGCCAAAATAAATTTTAAAAATAATAATAATAATTAAAAAAAAAAAAACTACCCAGGTTTTCCTAAGCAGTGTGAAGGGGACTGGGGAGAAAGGAAGAAAGAAAAACAAAACAAAGAAACAGGCTAAGTCGCCTGCAGTTTTTCTCTTGCCTGTTGGTCTCTGTACTGTGGTTCAGGGCCATCCTGTGAGGCTAATTCTCAGCTTCTCTGGAGTTCCCTGGTGGTTCAGAGGTTAAGCATAGGCACTTTCACTGCGGGGGCCCGGGTTCAATCCCTGGTCGGGGAACTAAGATCCTGCAAGCTGTACGATGTGGCCAAAAATTTTTTTTTAATAAAAAATAATCTTTAGCTTCTCTGCTTTCCAGACACTCATCCAAGAGGAAGGATGGCCAGTACCTTCTCGAAGTTGCTAACTGGCCGCAATGCCTCTCTGTTATTTGCTACCTTGGGCACCAGTGCCCTGACTACTGGGTACCTGCTGAAACGGCAGAATGTGTGTGCTGAGGCCCGGGAACCACACAGGCTATTCCCTCCTAGGTAAGTCCTCCTGGCTTTAAAACGACACCAAAATGCCAGCCAGAAATATGCTTTCCTCTTCTGAAACTGTCGGTAGAGGCCCCTCTTTTTGCCTCTGAGGGTGACTAAATCAAATGGACTCATTAAGCACAGTGACCTGTGGCAAATCCAGGGATGTGTAGTGTCATCATTCCTGCCCAGAGCTTGAGCTCTAGTGGAATAGTAATAACAGTCGGAGCTAACCTTTGTTGAATATGTGTAGGCGTGTTGAGCACTTTACGCGGGGTATTTTATTCCTCTTAGCATCCCTTTGTGATGAAATGGAGGCTTAGGAAAACTAAGTCGTGCCCAAGTTCACGCAGCTGGTGCAGCCAAATGTGAACCCAGGGACCTTGATTCCAGACTCATGCCTCACTCATGCTGTACTGCCTTCTGGAAAACGTGATGCGACAGCACTGATTTTAAGTATCAGCTTCTTTGCTTTTTATTTTATTTGTTTTCCGGCTGCACTGTGCAGCATGTGGGATCCTAGTTCCCTTACCAGGGCTCAAACCCATGTCCCCTGCAGTGGAAACGCAGAGTCTTAACCATTGGACCGCCAGGGAAGTCCCTAAGTATCAGCTTTAAAGGACCTTGCAGAAGGGAAGCAGAGAAGTGGCATGAAGATGGACTGTTTTCTCCACCCTGGGGACCTTGTCATGGCTGAGACGTCCCACACTGGATAGAGCTGGAGTGGATGCTGACTTTAAGGGATTCTGTATAGGCAGCTGTGCCTGAAAGAGACAAGGAAAACCTGAGTTATTTCTCAGAAACATTTACTGGCTTTCATGAGAATTAGGAACTCTGAGGGAATTACTGGCACCTACCATATACCTCAGGAATTCCTTATGTGAGATTACCTGTGTTTGAGCCTGTGGTGGTCTTGAATCCTCTATTCTTCAATCAGTACATATCCCAGGGTAAGGTAGCAACCCCCCATTTGATTTCTTTCTATGCATTATTTCAACAACTATTTACGGAATGCCTGTTTCTATAGGCAGGCACTGTTCTCAACAAAGCAGATAGTCCTAGAGTTTGCATCATAGACAGAGGACAGGTAAATCAATGAATTTCTGTGTAGTTCTACCCACAGGGTTGTTAGCCTCTATCACAGACCTCAGGGACCAAAATGTAGTTGTTGCAATTTACCCAAACTTCTGGGTGTAAAAAAAAAAGTCAACATACGATTTCAATTTCTTTTCTAATCGTTTCACTCTATTTCCTCTTTACGTAAACATAAGCCCCAGTCTGTGGGCTCCTGCTGCCAGCATAATGGACTCCTTAGGCCGGGCCAGGTCCATCCCTCTGGCAGTTCAGGGAACTAGTCTTTAAAATCTGGCTTACTTAAATCATGACCTAGCCAGTTTTCCTCTGCCCACTGGCTGAAGAGAGCCTGGTGGAAGGATGGCTGCCCAGAAACAAAGCTCTTGCATAGGCCCCTTGCCTCAGGGGCTGCTCACTGAATACCCCTCTCCTCCTCATGCAGTGCAGACTACCCTGATCTGCGCAAACACAACAACTGCATGGCCGAGTGCCTCACGCCGGCCATCTACGCCAAGCTCCGCAACAAGGTGACGCCCAATGGCTACACCCTGGACCAGTGTATCCAGACTGGAGTGGATAACCCCGGCCACCCCTTCATAAAGACCGTGGGCATGGTGGCTGGTGACGAGGAGTCCTATGAGGTGAAACTCTTGGCTGCCGGTTCTGTAGTGTGTGTGTGTGTGAGGCGGGCTTTGGGTTCTCTCTGTGGGACCAACTTGCTGTTTTCTCAGGAAGGGCACTCAGGAAGCCAGCTTCAACAGAACAGCTGCAGTGCTCTCTAGAACAGTGAGGTCTACAGCTTCCCAGGGACAGGGTTTCCTTTGCTGCTGCTGTAGTATCCCTCCCCACCGAGGAATGAGTTGCATGACCCAGCTCTCAGAGCTTGTCAAGGGAATGAGTTAGTACAGAAAAAATACAACCTTTTAATGTTTTTATTGTTTGTGTATTCACCGATAAGGCATTAGGAGATGATGTGTTTGTGGCTGAACTTTATTGAGGCTGGAGGATGGTTCCATGTGTGTTTAGTTTGGGAATTACTGATTACACAGCCTCCTGTAGTCTTACTGAGTTCACTGAGCCTCTTGGAGAAATCCCATGATCTCTGCATCCTCATCCTGGGTCAGAAGCACAGGATGGTTTGCTGATCTGGAGCTCAGCCGCCAGAGCAGCTTCTAAATTACAGTAAAAAAAACACCCTCCAGCCCATCTCCCTCAGGTGTGCCCCCTTTGCACCTTCTGTTGCAGGGAGCTGAAGGTGATTCCCTGGGAAGGCAGCCGTCAAGAGGAGGGAGAGGGCCCCCTTGAATAGACTAGGCTAGCAGCTCACTCAGGGACAGCAGTGCCCACCTCTGGGCTCCCAGAGTCCCAGACTAGAGCTGGCTCCCAGGACCCACTCCCCACAGCTCCCAAAGGCGGCACGGTGCTCTGTTTGACTTCTCTGAACCTTATTTTACCTAAAGGATGTTCCTGCAGTTTTTGGTTTTTTAAAAAGTAGATTTCGCTTGAGATAGTTTGTGCTGGGGAAGGTCCTCACAGGGTAACAGGTCCCCCTGCTTTGCCTTAATTGCTGCTGTGCACTTTTCTTTCTATGCAGCTGGTTTTCCACAAATTTATTATATTGCTTAAAGTCTAGAACCCGACCATCCCTTTTGACCACAGAACTGCTTAGCTTTGAGCTGGCAGCTTCTTTTATCCCACAAAAGCAAGAGCTTCTGGAGAAAACCCTCAAATTCTTAAACACAGGATTTTCTTGCTCCATCTGATGGCAGTGAACTTGGCAGAATCGCTAGAGAGGAGGTTACTATGACAGAGTTCTGTAGCCCTGCCCTCTCCCAAGGGGCAAGGTGCCTCAAAGAGGTTTCCTCTGGTATATGCGACCTACTAGTACTACTACTATAATTATTATCATTATTATTAACCATCAATCCGGTCTCACACCTATTTCCTGCATGGTTGCACTGAGAATTTCAGAGAAGGAGGGCATCAGCTTTGGCCCTTAAGATAAATAGGAACAAATGATGAACCAATTCAAGTATTGATAGATGAACCAATTCAAGAGGAAACAGGAGCGTCGTCCCTCCTGCAGGTGTTTGCCGACCTTTTTGACCCTGTCATCAAGCTGAGGCACAATGGCTATGACCCCAGGGTGATGAAGCACCCCACGGATCTGGACGAATCCAAGGTAGGCTCCAGCCACCTCTGTACCTTCCCATGAAGCCAGCACTCCAGAGACCAAGGTGAGGAGAACTGGAGAGAAGGGCCCCTGGGTCAGATGCCCTTGAAAGTTCTGTGATGGCCCTCCCACACCATGCTCCCTAGAGGGCCACTGAGACAGTCAGGAAGGTCCCAAAGTCTGTTTTTCTTACCTCCTACCACCAGCGTAGTGGTGGTCACTGAAGACTTTAGCCTTTCCCAGAACAATTCCTTTTTTCACCCCAAACCTAGCCAGGGTAAAGGACTGCAGACAGCGCTGTGTAAAGTAGCTCCTCCCTTGACTTCCCTCCAAGACCCCTCCCTGCCCCCAGAGTTGCCCGATGTGTCCAGCATGCACACGCGCTCAGTGCCCGGGGGTCCCCTGGTCAGCGGGTTGGAGGCCACTGTGGCCGTGGCGCTGCGGTAACCCCGCACTCTGCTCTGCAGATCACACATGGGCAGTTGGACGAGCGCTACGTGCTGTCATCTCGGGTGCGCACGGGCCGCAGCATCCGCGGGCTGAGCCTGCCGCCCGCCTGCACCCGGGCCGAGCGGAGGGAGGTGGAGAACGTGGCCGTCATGGCCCTGAAGGGCCTCAAGGGGGACCTGGCCGGCCGCTACTACCGGCTGTCCGAGATGACGGAGAAGGACCAGCAGCGGCTCATCGATGTGAGTGACCCCGAACCACGTGGGCTGCCCGGGGCGGGGCTGTGCCGAGAGAGCCCTGACCCGCGCGGGGCGGTCTCCCGCGGAGCTCAGACCCCTGCTCTGGTTGGGAGCTTGCTGGGGCTTCAGGCTGGTCAGTCTAAGGAAGGAAAAGCAGGCCTTAAAAGCTTAGGTCAAAAGTGGAGGAGGTCTATGGATAAAGTCTGCCGAGGAAACAATGGGGTGGTGGGTTGCCATTGCTGTGTGGGAGTGAGTGGAGGATCCCCGGGCTTGTTGATAAATAGGAACAGTTGGGTGTGGAAAATCCTGTCTGTGCCTGGAGGATGGTCTCCATTACCACACTCAAAGTCCAGGAAGCTAGGAGCTTCTGGAAAGGGAATTATCCAGGTGGAAGGCCTGCCCTGACTCACATTGGAGCTGGCCTCTGGGGTTCTTGCTGCCTCCACGGGGTCTCCATGGCTTCCCTCTAACACTAGGGTAGGCAAAACTCAAGTCCCTTCCTTTTTTCCCTGTAACAAAGTTGAAACAGAATGGCATTTTCAAAGGTAACTTTTAACTCCAAGGAAAAGCGGAAGCAAATTTCTGTCATTTCAGAAGATGTGATGCCACAAAATATGCCCCATTTCCAAACCAGGCGGGCAACTGTGTGGTCTAGAGGCCTCAGTCTCCTGGTCCCCTCCTCTTGTTCTGGTACAGAACAAGCCCTCCTCTGCCTCAAGTAGCCACTTCTGGTTGCCAGGTTAAAGGGCATGCTGTTTCCTGGGCAATGATAGTCCATAAGCCTGGCCTGGCTCAGGTCTCCAACCCCTTCCGCTTAGAGATTGTAGATCTTCCTGTGTCCTCTTTTCTGACTTAAGTGTAATATATGGTATCCATAGTCATATTCTTACTGTGTACACACAGTATTTTTTTTTTTTTTTTTTTTTTTTTTTTTTTTTTTTTGCTGTATGCGGGCCTCTCACTGTTGTGGCCTCTCCCGTTGCGGAGCACAGGCTCTGGACGCGCAGGCCCAGCGGCCATGGCTCACGGGCCTAGCCGCTCCGCGGCATGTGGGATCTTCCCAGACCGGGGTACGAACCCGTGTCCCCTGCATCGGCAGGCGGACTCTCAACCATTGCGCCACCAGGGAAGCCCCACACAGTATTTTGATCTGATTTGGGTCTGCACAGTAGCGTATTGTAGCTAGAGGCATACTTGGGAGTCATGCAGGTCTAGGTTTGCATCTAGGCTCTGCCACTTTCTAGCTGTGATAGGTTTCCTCTCTCTCAATCTGTTTCCTTTTCCTACCAAAGAGAATGATGACCTTTACCTCAGAGTGTTGTGAGGATTAAAGGAAATAAAAGTACATAGCATAGAGCCTGGCACATAGTGACCATTAAATGAATGGTGACTTTTTTTATTTACAGATCATTATTTTACATCTCTAATATTTTTTAATGGAAGGAATGATAATAATAAACCAGCAATGCTGGTAACATGGAGAATGCAGCTGTATACAACACTTTTCAGGATAGCACCCCTCAGTCACTGCCCACTCTGCCCTTGCATGGGGTTGGTGCTGGTGGGGTAGACACACTCCATAGTGATTAAGGATCTCCATCTGGGCTAAGCCAGCGGTTTTCAACCTTAGCTGTACACTGGAATCACCTGAAAATAACTGATGTCCAGGTTGCTGCACCCAATAACAAGTCGGAATCTCTGAGAGATGGGAACTGGGCATTAGAATATTTTAAGCTCTCAGTTATTATAGTGGGCAGCCAATGCTGAGAAGCACTGCCTGAGAGACTGCAGCCATTATTAGTGAGCTGAAAGTTGATCACCTGATGTTTGCCATTGTGTCTGATCTCATCAGTTTCTTCTTTTTGCTTTGTCCCTTTGGGCCTGCAGGACCACTTTCTATTTGATAAGCCAGTATCCCCTTTACTAACTTGTGCTGGGATGGCCCGTGACTGGCCAGATGCCAGGGGAATCTGGTATGAACATAGCATTTTCACATTTGCATTGTGTGCAGATGTTCTCCTTCAGATCGCTGCTTGTCCTAACCTGAAGTTGCTGTGACCTGCGCTTGACAGCATGCCCAGCTTGAGCTAAATGGAGAAGATAGAGTACTTAGAAATTGGGGGTGGGTGTCTGTGTGTGTGTGTAATATATAAGTATAATGATGTTTCCAAATGTACGGGAATGTTAGCTGTTTTGCATGAATTGTGCATGAGAAAAAAGACTTTCTTTTTAAGAAAAACTTAGCTTCATATTATTTGACCTCCCGGAGAATCTGTTTCATGACATTAAAACAAAAGAGCAGAAAATGAAAAGTAAATATTGAGGATTTAAGCAAAACTCTACAAGGAAGAGTGGCTATTGAGTGTACACATATTTTGTCTTGGCCAAGAGTCCTCAGGCCACTTTGATTCCTAAACCTTGGTAAGTTATTATGACACTATCCGAAGGAGCCCAGATCAAAGTGTTTGGGAGCAGCTGCTCAGTGGGGGTGGATAGGCGGGATCTATACAGCAAACATATGTGAAATCTTCTGCACCCCAAACAAGTTGAGCTGCAGGTAAAATCTTTTTTTAAGTGCCACAAGATTTTGGTTGAATCTATTAGGAGGCAAAACACTCTTGTTGGCGTCAAAGCCAAATGTTATCATGGCTGAATTATTGTCATCCTAGTCTGAGGAATGAGGGAGATTATGTTCTTGTTGGGTGAAAACATGACATCTTTGAGGGTTGGAGTTGGTCTTACTCTTCATTCTGTCAAGGTAACATTATTTTGCAGTACTTGTTCAGGCACAGTTAAGAGATTAGGACCATCTAAGGAAATGAGGAAGGTGAATGAAGCAATCAAGCTACAGAGGTAATGGGAATTTTCATGTGTTGAAACAAATGTAATTAACACTCAACACAGTATTTCTCTCTTCATTAGGCATAATAATGACAAGACATTTCTCATCTGGATTAATGAGGAAGACCACACCAGGGTAATCTCTATGGAGAAAGGAGGCAATATGAAAAGAGTATTTGAGCGATTCTGTCGTGGACTAAAAGAGGTAAGATGTCATCAGAGAATTCTGAATAGTCACTAAAATAAAATCTCTTTGTTTTTCATTCTTGAAAAAAGATATTATGGTGACTTCCAAGATGGGGCTAATCTTTTCTAGGGATCATGGCACTCTTTTGGGGTGGGACTTCCAGGGCAGTGCTCAAAAAACAGATGACTTTTTTTGTTATTAGCAAGTTCCTATGCTTCCCTTCCCAATGCAGGATGGTTTAGAGAAGTCTGTGGATCATTAGTTATTTTCTGATTTCTTTAACAGAGATCTTGGCTGTTCTAAGCATAGAGACAGTATAGGATGCACCTATGTTCATATGTGACCTGACCACAGCCATACTTGATGAGAATTCCTATTTTCTCCTACTATGCTCATGTGGAAAAGCATAACAACTGACATTTATTGAGTGTTTAGTATGTGCTAGGTACTGTGTTCAGTGCTTTACATGGTTGATCTAATTTAATTGGACCATTTTAATATTGTGATAGAAGAAGTTTAATTTTCTATTAAAGAAGTACTGCAGAATGAAAGAACGAAATTTTGCCATTTGCAGCAACATGGATGGACTTGGAGGGCATTATGCTAAGAGAAATATCTGACAGAGAAAGATAAAAATACTGTATGATCTCACTTATATATGGAATCTAAAAAAATACAACAAACTAGTGAATCAAACAGAAAAGAAGCAGCCTCACAGCTATAGAGAACTAGTGGTTACCACTGGGAAGACGGCAGTGGGGAGGGGCAGTATAGCAGTGGGGGAAAAAGGGTTATTACGAGATTATATGAAATCATGTGAGTGAAACTTTTGAAAATTGTAAAGAACTATAGAATTTAAAGAATCTTTCATTCAATAAAAATAAATTTTTATAAAAACTGCAGATAACTTTGCTTTTTCCTTTCCAAAAAAAGAAGCAGTACTATAAATTGACCTAAGTTTTATTCACGGCAAACATGCAGTACACACATCTTTCCCTGGTGTTTGGGATGTGCTGAGTGAATGGATATCTGAGAACTTCCTCATTTGTTCCCTGTCTTAGGTAGAACGCCTAATCCAAGAACGAGGCTGGGAGTTCATGTGGAACGAGCGCCTGGGATACATTCTGACCTGCCCTTCGAACCTCGGCACAGGATTACGGGCTGGTGTCCACGTTAGGATCCCAAAGCTCAGCAAGGTAATGTCATGCAGCCAGTGGCGCTGTTGGGTTCCACCAGGATCAGCTCACCTGGGACTGCTTTGTGGAGGGAAAAACGTCACAGCCCAATTCCTTAACCCTTAGTTTCTGCACTAATGAAAGAAAATGACGAGAAAACATTGTTTGTCTCAAAAACGCTTGTATCCGTAGGATAAGAGTTTTAACGGGCTGTAAAAAAGGGCAGTGGCTTCAAGAACAAGAACTTTATTCTTTTTTTTTAAGATTTTTTTTTATGTGGACCATTTTTAAAGGCTTTATTGAAATTGTTACAATATTGCTTCTGTTTTATGTTTTTTGGGTTTTGGGCCCCGAGGCATGTGGGATCCTAGCTCTCTGACCAGGGATCAAACCCATACCCCCTGCGTTGGAAGGCAAAGTCTTAACCACTGGACCACCAGGGAAGTCCCAAGAACAAGAACTTTAAATTCTCCTTCATATAACAAGTCGGGATAGTTAGGCCGGCTGCTCCACTCTGCTCTCTCTCTCCCAATACAGAGGTTCTCAGACTCGGGCCTGCAGCAAAATCACCTGGAGGCTTGTGACAACACCTGCAGCACTTGCATTTCTCACAGATTTCCCGGTGATGCTGATGCTGCCGGTCAGGGAACTGCACTTGGAGGGTCACTGCCTTAGAGCGTTGTCCCCTTAGCGTGGTCACAGTCAGGCCTCACGCTCTAGCCTGTGGAAAGGCGAGAGAGCACGTGGGAGTGTCCGTGTAAAGATTTAAGATCTAGGCCTGGCAGTGGCACCCTTCACTTCTGCTTGTTCCATTAGCAAGAACCTAGCCAGTGGTTACTTCCTCAGCTCTCCTGTGGAAGAAAGGAAAAAGGATTCTGGTGGGCAACTAAGAGTTCTGCCACAGCACACCAAGTGAATCAAATACTTTAAAACAATTTTAGAAAATGTGCTTTTGGCCAAAAAAAAGGATGGTAATATTTCTTATTCAAAATTCCAATGCTAAGAAAATTATTTTTTTTAATTTTTATCGGAGTGTAGTTGCTTTACAATAAGAAAATTATTTGCTATGATTTAATGTCATGATTTTAATTATAGCAGTAACAAGTGTTATATAGATGAATAATAAACTCACCAAAGCTGGCACCCAGATGCCAATATAGCAGTATAGAAGTTAATGACAGCTCTGCTACCTTCTACCTGTGTGTCCTTTTAGGCAAGTTAATTCCTCTGAGCCTTATTTTTCTCATCTGTGAAATGGGAGTAAAAGCAATACCTTCTTCATGGGATTGTTGTAAGTTCCAGCACAGGGCCCTGGTACATAGTAAATATATGCTTAATAAATATTAACTGTTATTACTTCTCATTATGTGTCTTTTCTAAGTGTGCCAAGAATGACAAATCAAGTTTGATTCTTAGGACACTAAGTATTATCCTTTGTCCCAGGATCCGCGATTTTCTAAGATCCTGGAGAACCTGAGACTCCAGAAGCGTGGCACAGGTGGTGTGGACACGGAAGCAGTGGCGGATGTGTATGACATTTCCAACATAGATCGAATTGGCCGATCAGAGGTAACATCTCTCTAACTTTCCGAACGTGAACTACCAAAATCAGCCTGGAGGAAAAGAAGCAAACTCAACAGCTTTTCCTTATTCACAAAATTCGAGAACTCCTCTTTGCCCATTGAGTCCTGATCATGTTAGCATTTCATTCTGTAGTACTTGTCCTCCACGCATAAAGGTAAGCAGGATGTAAGCTGAGGATGTATAAGCAAGTGAAGGAATTCACAGTGGGACGGTTGTCACCTGCCTGCCCCCAGAGCTGTCCCAGCAATCCTGAGCAGCGGGAGTTCTGTTATGCTAAAGGACAACAGTCTTTCATCACTGAGTCAGAGAACACTGTGCTCTCTCTGAGGGGGATGAAATAGTGGATTTTCTCTTGATTCCGAATTTCCTTTGGTGAAGGTCACATACTATCATCTTCACGTTGACGTTTTTAGACACTTGATAGTTTGTAAAATTTTATGTTTAGGGCTAAAGATGGCAAATAAGGTATGCATGAGGTATGTGTGAGATTGTGCTCATCAAATAATCCTTAGGATTCTGTGAATACACAGGATAAATGGGATTCATAAACTATAGGTAGACCTGGAGTGATGCATGAGAAAAAGCACAAAGAGCGCGTTTAATGAACATGGAAGCAGAATCCTCAGCAAATCCTGACCTCATTAAGTCATCCCAGCTTATCTGGATGTGGTCCCATTGAACGTATTGTGCCCATCATTAATTTAAAAGCCGCTTATAAAACTCTTAATAACTCAGTGGCTGGTTATTAAATCTGTGGATTATTGGTGCTCGTTCTTCTTCCCTGCCATCTTTTGCATATTTCATTGCCAGTTGGTACTCCTACCAGTAAACTAAGGAAAGGAAAGAAGAAAACACTCAAAACAATTAAATCAGCTTGAGTGCTCCCAGCGCTGGTAAAGTATTGATACTTGAGGAAGAAGCAGATATAAATACTACACCTTCTGAAATTTGCTGAATATGGTGTAGTGAATAAAGAAAATCTGGGTCCTAGCCCTGTCAGCTTCTAATATTAACTAGATTTTTAATACTGGAAAGCAAAGTACTCATCGTTTTTAGAAAACTGTAAGTCAATAAGTGATCATCTATAGGAGCTAGAAAAATTCCCAAAAGTGTTAAAAAAAAAAAAAATAAAACCACTTGTTCAACCTAACAGCCCTGAGATAACCATTGTGAACATTATTCTAAATTGCCTTCCATTCTTACAATTATTCAAAAAATGTTTTTTACAGAATTTAGTATTACAACATATTTGATATAACACAGCTTTTCCCAGTATATTATAACATGAGCATTTTCCTATAATTTTATAATTCTTCAAAGAATATAAAATTCTTATTTTATAAATAAGATATATATAAATATTTTATAAATAAAATATAAATATTTAAATAAAAGAAATATAAATATTTTATAAATAAAATTCTTATAAAAGAATTTTTATAATTCTTCAAAACATATTGTTTAATGACAGCATAGTAAAGGTGGTCCATTATCTACTTAATATCTCCCTGATTATTTGAGATTTTGTTTGACTATCTCTGTACATAACTGTATGACCATCTCTATACATAACTCTAATCACAACTCTGATTAGTTAGTTAGGATATATTTCTAGGAAAGGGATTCCTGGGTTAAGGATGAGGGTCCCTTACTTATGACCAAGTTTCCTACCAGAAGATTTATACCAAGAGAGTTCCACAGGCAGTGAATGAGAGACCCATCACCACACCCTCATCAACACTGAGATAGGTCAGTTGGCTAAGTAGAAAATCAGTGTTTCTTTTATTAGTAATGACTAGCTTTCTGGCCCAACCCTTTCATAGGACTTCAGTTTCCTTATGCATGAAAGTAAGTGGGGAGTGTACTAGACTCTGTCATGCCTAAAGTATGTTCAGCTGTAACACTTAACCACCTCTTCCATTATTGCCGTGCATTCTTGAGTTTTATCATGTATTTTAGTGCTGTCTAGAATTAACTAGTAATTCCTTTTTGTCTTAGTTTGGGTCCCTTTAGGAGCAGTGCAAATAATTTATTTGGGAGATGATTCCCAGGGAAAAATTCATAGGTAGATGTCCTCTAGTTTAAGAAAAACCAATATTTGTAAACAAAAGTTCTAACATATATTTTTTTAAAGCAGGAATTTTAAAAAGTATATCTTAGTATAATTCACAGTTTCCTTTAAGTAGCACACTTGCCTGGTACAATACAAGCATTATTTAATTGCCAAACATTTGGGTTTAAACAATTTTCAGAAAGCCGTTCATTGTGTAAATGATAATATCTGAACTATAGCATGTTTAGTACTCAGGTAGCTTAGTGGAAGGTCAGAATTCAGATCCGGGTCAGAGAACATCACAAGGGTGTCACTGTGTAGTTTTACTTTAAGACAAACTGTTATAACAGAGATTGATGGGGGAAGAAGTGCCTGAGATGCAAACTAATGGTTTTCATATTTTTAAAAAGTCCTTACACACAAAGCAGTAACTCCATCTTAACTGCAGAAAGATTGAGAGAAACCCTGTAACATCTCCGCTCCCCGTCCCTGGTGATAAACATCAGACACCTCTCCTCCCATAAAACGTTAGGAAAATAAAGAGAAGAAATTGTTACAGTCCATGTAACAGGGCAAGTTTTCATTTGTCCCAGTATTGTTCCTACGGATCAAAGCCTTGCATGTGTCTTCTATGCAAATTAATCTTTCATCTTTTTCACTGTCAAAGGTTGAGCTTGTTCAGATAGTCATCGATGGAGTCAATTACCTGGTGGATTGTGAAAAGAAGTTGGAGAAAGGCCAAGATATTAAGGTGCCACCTCCTCTACCTCAGTTTACCAAGAAGTGAACTTTCCCTTCCCTAATTTATGAATAATCTGTCTGCTGGTATGACAGACATAAAGAAATTTCTACTCTGAGAGTTTTTGTAGACTTGGAAAAATGTAAAACTGTAGGTCCTGTCTATCTTTACAATAAAACTCTCCTTAATATCTTCAGTTTGTTTCTCTGTTTTTTTTTTTTTAATGCTACTGAGATGGGCAAACACATCCAATTACAAGTAGTAGGAAGTAAAAATATTTTAGGACAACGATAAAACTAATATTTGTAAGGCGACTTTCACACAAATGTAGAAACCCTCCAACTATCTAGATGCTACTATAGTCAACCCTTCAACCAATCCCTACAGACACCATTGGAAAAGAGGAACTAATATAATCAATTTTCTGGCAAGTAGAGCAAGAGAAGATTCATTTCTCTTGAAAGTGTGGAAATAAAGACTATGCAAATGAGGACAAACAGAGACTATAGCAGAGGCTATTTAGGGCTTGCTATAGCAAGGGAATCAGCCACCAACACCTACTTGAATCTGGCAGAAACTCAAAGGCAGGCACAGGAAAGCTTTCTGGTGAAAAAATGGGTATGCTCGGGTGTGATCTGAGCCGGGTGGTAGGCATGGGGAAATTGGAGGCAGACTAACTAGAAGCGGGGTATCCTGGGTAAGTGGTTTGGGAAGCATATTTGGCTTTCTCTGGCTGGTCCTGAACTGGAAGCAGGGGCAAAAATGAGGGGAACTGGGCGTCCCTGACCAATGCCCAATCTCTGGGCTGATTGCTTCAGAGACTGTGGTTTGGCTTCTTGAACTGGTTGCTGCAGAGGTTGTGGGTCAGAGTTCTGTTGTCATGTATGGTCTGGCCATTGTGTATTTGTACATTCAGTCTCTCAAAAGCAATCCAAAGTGTGATGTCTCAAACACTGAAAATGTATTTAGTATAATTTGAAAGCCAAATTCGTCCCTCAGCACACAGATAGTTATCTCTCGAAACTTGTTATCCTCTTCCATCCATCCTGTGTTGTCTGTAACCTGAAGGGGCATATGACAGACGAGGTGGCTGCAGCTAATTCTGTAACTCTAAAAGTGTTCCACATAACAAGAAAGATACTGTTATCTAGAATAATAGGAGTGAGATCAAGTTCTGCATTTTGTGAGTAAATGAGTACTGTAGATGCTACTGTGAAAATACATCACAGCTATAATACAAGCAATTGTCTTCCCTCCTACTATATTGAGAAAAATAAAGTATAAAAAGAATACACTTGTGCTGGTGCTAATAGGCACCATACTAACTTTTGAGTGACAAATTAATGTCTTTGAATTATAGAAGAGGAAGCCACACCCAATATAATTCAGGACATTGTGCTAAACACCCTGAATGGGATGGGGTGGAGGGCCATTCTACCAACTAATGCCTGTAAACAAAAGAGGGAACAGAACCTCGAGCAGTGACTGGCATTCTGGGGACGAGGGATGGAGGGTTGAGAGGACTGGCATCATGGCCAAGCATGTTGACTCTACAGCCATACTGCTTGAGTACACGTCCCAGCTCTCCCACTATATGACGTTAAGTGATGGACTTAGTCTCTAAGTTCCTGAAGTTCCTTTGTATAAAATGAGAACAATGATAATGCCTCTCTCATAGGGTTGTTTGGAGGATAAAATTAATATTTGTAAAGTTCACTTAGAAGTGCTCAACACATTTTAAGTACTATGTAAGGGTTTGCATGTTAAATAATAAAAAATGAATCACTATTATAATATGATAATAATCTGTCTTTGACTATCCCTTAAACCCATCCTTTAGGGCAGGGGTCCCTAACCCCCAGGCCATGGACTGGTGTCAGTCTGTAAAAGGCCACTGGTATCGGACTGATACCGGTCCGTGGCCTGTCAGGGACTGGGCCACACAGCAGGAGGTGAGTGGCAGGTGAGCCAGCGAAGCTTCATCTGTATCTACAGCCACTTCCCATCACTCTCATCACCGCCTGAGCTCCGCCTCGTGTCAGATCAGCAGTGGCATGAACCCTACTCTGAACTGTGCATGCGAGGGATCTAGGTTGTGCACTCCTTATGAGAATCTAATGCCTGATGATCTGAGGTGAAGCTGAGGTAGTGATGCTAGTGCTGGGGAGCGGCTGCAAATACAGATTATCATTAGCAGAGAGGTTTGACTGCACAGAGACCATGATCAATTGCTTGCAGACTCATATCAAAACCCTATCAGTGAGTGGCAAGTGACAATGAAGGTGCGTCTGGTGGCAGGCTTTATAGTGGCAAGTGAGTTGCTGTACTTCAATTGTACACAGCTGCATCTGGTGGTAGGCTTTAAGTCAGAATCTGACACTTATTTTTGTCCGCATGTGGCCCACCCGTTATTTTATTTACCACTTCCGTCCACGCCTCTTTCCCGCACTGCACACTTGTCTCAGTCGCAGTTTTGGTAAGCCCGCAAGCTAACCCTAGCCAAATTGAGTAAAAACCAAACGTTGCTGGAGAGCTTCTTTGAAAAGGGGGAAAGACCCAATGATGAGACAGCAGAAGACTCTAAGACTGCCAGCAAAAAGAAAGCTGCATTTAAAAGAAGATACCAAGAGTCCTACTTAAATTATGGTTTCATTGCAACAGGTGATTCACTTTCTCCAAGCCCGCTCTGTATAATATGTGGCGACTGGCTATCCAACAAAGCTGTAAAACCTTCAAAACTGCTTCGCCACATGGAGACCAAGCACCCTGCCTTAAAGGACAAGGCTTTGGACTTTTTCAAAAGAAAAAAACGTGAACACGAAGAACAGAAGCAATTATCGAAGGCCCACTTCATCAAATGTGTCTGCACTGAAAGCATCATTCTTAGTGGTTAGCATTGCTAAGGCTAAGAAGCCCTTTACTATTGGTGACGAGTTGATCCTGCCTGCTGCTGAGGACATCTGTCTTGAACTTTTAGGAGAGGCTGCATGCAGTTCAAAAGGTGGCATGTGTTCCTCTTTCGGCTAGCACCACAACTAGATGAGTTGATGAAATAGCAGAGGACATTGAGGCACAATTGTCAGAGAGGATTAATGAGTCACCGTGGTATGCAATCCAGGTCAACGAGTCTACCAATGTTGACAACAAGGCAACAGTGCTTGTTTCTGTGCAATATATTTTTCAGGAGGATGTGCATGAGGATATGTTATGTGCACTTTTGTTGCCAACCAACACCACAACTGCAGAACTATTGAAGTCTTTGAATGAGTACACATCAGGAAAACTGACTTGGTCATTTTGTGTTGGTATATGCATGGACGGAGCAGCTGCCATGACTGGACGGCTTTCTTATTTCACTACTTGGGTCAAAGAGGTCGCTTCTGAATGTGAGTCTATGCACTGTGTCATCCCTAGAGAAATGCCGGCTAGCCAAAAAATGTCACCTGAACTTAACAACGTTTGTAGGATGTGTTTAAAATTATCAACCACGTTAAAGTACATGCCCTTAACTCACATCTGTTCATGCTGCTCTGTGAGGAGATGGATGCAGAGCACACGTCTTCTCTTATACACAGAAGTGAGATAGCTTTCTAAAGGTAGATCACTAGCCAGAGTTTTTGAGTTATGAGAGCCACTCCAGAGATTACTTTTAGAAGAACAGTCACCACTGGCAGCACATTTCGGTGACACAGAATGGGTCACAAAACTTGCTTATTTGTGTGACACATTCAACCTGCTCAATAAACTCAATCTGTCAGTTCAGGGGAGAAAGACAACTGTGTTCAAGTCGGTAGATAAAGTGGCTGCATTCAAAGCCAAACTGGAATTATGGGAGCGACAAGTGAACATTAGGATTTTTGACATGTTTCAAACAGAGATTTTGAAAGGGACTGAGCGAGGGCCTTCCTTCTCCCAGATGGTGCATGATCACTTATCTCAGCTTTCAAAAGAGATTGAGCATTGCTTCCCAACCACAAAAGACCCCAGAACTGGGAAGGAATGGATCTGAGACGCATTTGTGAATAAGCCAGGTGAATTGACTTTGTCGGAGCTAGAAGAGGATCAACTGCTTGAGATCACAAGTGACGGGGGCCTTAAAAGTATGCTTGAGACAATGTCAAATCTCCATACATTCTGGATTAAAGTCAAGGAGGAATATCCTGAGATTGCCACAAAGGCACTGAAAAGCCTGCTTCCATTTCCAACATCCAATCTTTGTGAAGCAGGGTTTTCTGCAGTGACAGCGACCAAAATGAGATCACGGAGGAGACTGGACATAAGCAACACACTTCGGGTCACTGTCTCCCATCACCCCCAGACGGGACCATGTAGTTGCAGGAAAACAAGCTCAGGGCTCCCACTGATTCTGCATTATGGTGAGTTGTATAATTATTTCATTATATATTACAGTGTAATAATAATAGAAATAAAGTGCACAATAAATGTAATGCACTTGAATCATCCCGAAACCATTCCCCTCCCTCCCCAGTCTGTGGAAAAATTGTCTTCCACGAAACTGGTCCCTGGTGCCAAAAAGGTTGGGGACCACTGCTTTATTTTATCACCTGGAATGTACTCATGTGTGACTTTACTCTTTCAGAGCAAGATATTCATAACTAAATGCAGTCATTTAAACAAAGTCTGCAATGGATTCCTAAATACTCAGTCTGGCACCTCAGGTTTTGTTAAAACCTTCCATATTCATCAAATATCCTTCCCTGACAGCTCTTCAATTTTCAGAGCATGGACTAGCACTTAAATTGGATACAAGAATATTCTTTCTCCTCAAACATTGCCGGGTATTTGAATGATGTGATCCTCTTTGCAGAAGTTGTGATTTCTTTTGTTACAGGAAACAAGCACATGGGCGATGTTACAGTGAAAATAAGAGATCTTTTATGTAACAAATGGGTCAATTGAAAGAGATAAAAAGACTTAAATATTAGTTAAATTCTAATTGAATGCCGTATCTTTCAGCCAAAGTAGTCACAGCATGCAAAGAGTTCCTGTTTACTAAGGTCTCGTTCAATCAATATTCATTGAGCAATGATGTGAACAAAGCATGGTTTTGTGTCACAAGACTTAAAATTTGCAATATTCCTTGTGTCTGGGGCAGAATGCAGCTAGATTAGGCTTTGATGGCTAGGAAACCATTCTGGCTATCTTCCTTGGGTCTTTCTCTTTGACTTCTGTGCTGCCACAGTATGTCTGCTTATGTGGAAATGGCTATGCCCACTTTCTGGAGAGTTTTTATTATAAATGGGTGTTGAATTTTGTCAAAAGCTTTTGCTGCATTTACTGAGATGATCATATGGTTTATATTCCTTAATTTGTTAATGTGGTGTGTCACAGTGATTGATTTGTGTATATTGAAGAATCCTTGCATCCCTGGGATAAATCCCACTTGGTCATGGTGTTTGATCCTTTTAATGTGTTGTTGGATTCTGTTTGCTAGTATTTTTTTTGAGGATTTTTGCGTCTATATTCACCCGTGATATTGGTCTGTAATTTTCTTTTTTTGTAGTATCTTTGTCTGGTTTTGGTATCAGGGTGATGGTGGCCTCATAGAAAGAGTGTGGGAGTGTTCCTTCCTCTGCAATTTTTTGGAAGAGTTTGAGAAGGATGGGTGTTAGCTCTTCTCTAAATGTTTGATAAAATTCACCTGTGAAGCCATCTGGTCCTGCGCTCTTGTTTGTTGGAAGATTTTAAATCACAGTTTCAATTTCATTAGTTGTGATTGGTCTGTTCATATTTTCTATTTCTTCCTGGTTCAGTCTTGGAAGGTTATACCTTTCTAAGAATTTGTCCATTTCTTCCAGGTTGTCCATTTTATTGGCATAGAGTTGCTGGTAGTAGTCTCTTAGGATGCTTTGTATTTCTGCGGTGTCTGTTGTAACTTCCCCTTTTGCATTTCTAATTTTATTGATTTGAGTCTTCTTCCTCTTTTTCTTGATGAGTCTGGCTAGTGATGTATCAAATTTGTTTATCTTGTCAAAGAACCACCTTTTAGTTTTATTGATCTTTGCTATTGTTTTCTTTGTTTCTATTTCATTTATTTCTGCTCTGATCTTTATGATTTCTTTCCTTGTACTAACTTTGGGTTTTGTTTGTTCTTCTTTCTCTAGTTCCTTTAGGTGTAAGGTTAGATTGTTTATTGGAGATTTTTCTTGTTTCTTTAGGTAGGCTTGTATAGCTATAGACTTCCCTCTTAGAACTGCCTTTGCTGCATCCCATAGGTTTTGGATCGTTATGTTTTCACTGTCATTTGTCTCTAGGTATCTTTTGATTTCCTCTTTGATTTCTTCAGTGATCTCTTGGTTATTTAGTAACGTATTGTTTAGCCTCCATGTGTTTGTGTTTTTAGGTTTTTTTCCCTGTAATTGATTTCTAACCTCATAGCGTTGTGGTCAGAAAAGATGCTTGATATGATTTCAATTTTCTTAAATTTACTGAGGCTTGATTTGTGATCCAAGATGTGATCGATCCTGGAGAATCTTCCGTGTGCACTTGAGAAGAAAGTGTAATCTGCTATTTTTGGATGGAATGTCCTATAAATATCAATTAAATCAATCTGGTCTATTGTGTCATTTAAAACTTGTGTTTCCTTATTAATTTTCTGTCTGGATGCTCTGTCCATTGGTGTAAGTGAGGTGTTAAAGTCCCCCACTATTACTGTGTTACTGTTGATTTCCTCTTTTATAGCTGTTAGTAGTTGCCTTATGTATCGAGGTGCTCCTATGTTGGGTGCATATATAGTTATAATTGTTATATCTTCTTCTTGGATTGATCCCTTGATCACTGTGTAGTGTCCTTCCTTGTCTCTTGTAACATTCTTTATTTTAAAGTCTATTTTATCTGATATGAGTATTGCTACTCCAGCTTTCTTTTGATTTCCATTTGCATGGAATATCTTTTTCCATCCCCTCACTTTCAGTCTGTATGTGTCCCTAGGTCTGAAGTGGCTCTCTTGTAGACAGCATATAGATGGGTCTTGTTTTTGTATCCATTCAGTGAGCCTGTGTCTTTTGGTTGGAGCATTTAGTCCATTCAAATTGAAGGTAATTATCGATATGTATGTTCCTATTACCATTTTCTTAATTGTTATGGGTTCGTTTTTTTAGGTCCTTTTCTTCTCTTGTGTTTCCCACTTAGAGAAGTTCCTTTAACATTTGTTGTGAAGCTGGTTTGGTGGTGCTGAATTCTCTTAGCTTTTGCTTGTCTGTAAAGCTTTTGATTTCTCCGTCGAATCTGAATGAGCTCCTTGCCAGGTAGAGTAATCTTGGTTGTAGGTTCTTCCGTTTCATCACTTTAAATATATCGTGCCACTCCCTTCTGGCTTGTAGTGTTTCTGCTGAGAAATCAGTGTTAACCTTATGGGAGTTCCTTCTATGTTATTTGTCTTTTCCCTTGCTGCTTTCAGTAATTTTTCTTTGTCTTTAATTTTTGTCAATTTGATTACTATGTGTCTTGGCGTGTTTCTCCATGGGTTCATGCTTCCTGGGCTCTCTGCACTTCCTGGACTTGGGTGGCTATTTCCTTTCCCATGTTATGGAAGTTTTCGACTGTAATCTCTTCAAATATTTTCTCGGGTCCTTTCTCTCTGTCTTCTCCTTCTGGGACCTCTATAATGCGAATGTTGGTGCATTTAATGTTTTCTCAGAGGTCTCTTAGGCTGTCTTCATTTCTTTTCATTCTTTTTTCTTTATTCTGTTCTGTGGCAGTGAATTCCACCATTCTGTCTTCCAGGTCACTTATCCGTTCTTCTGCCTCAGTTATTCTGCTATTGATTCCTTCTAGTATATTTTTCACTTCAGTTATTGTATTGTTCATCTCTGTTTGTTTGTTTTTAAATTCTTCTAGGTGTTTGTTCTTTAATTCTTCTAGGTCTTTGTTAAACATTTCTTGCATCTTCTTGATCTTTGCCTCCATTCTTTTTCCAAGGTCCTGGATCATCTCTACTATCATTATTCTGAATTCTTTTTCTGGAAGGTTGCCTATCTCCACTTCATTTAGTTGCTTTCTGGGGTTTTATCTTGTTCCTTCATCTGGTACATAGCCCTCTGCCTTTTCATTTTGTCTATCTTTCTGTGAGTGTGGTTTTTGTTCCACAGGCTGCAGGATTGTAGTTCTTGCTTCTGCTGTCTGCCCTCTGGTGCATGAGGCCATCTAAGAGGCTTGTGCAGGTTTCCTGATGGGAGGTTCTGGTGGTGGGTAGAGCTGACTGTTTCTCTGGTGGGCAGAGCTCAGTAAAACTTTAATCCACTTGACTGCTGATGGGTGGGGCTGGGTTCCCTTCCTGTTGGTTGTTTGGCCTGAGGCAACCGAACACTGGAGCCTACCTGGGCTTATTGGTGGGGCTAATGGCAGACTCTGGGAGGGCTCACACCAAGGAGTACTTCCCAGAACTTCTGCTGCCAGTGTCCTTGTTCCCACGGTGAGCCTCAGCCACCCCCCACTCTGCAGGAGACCCTCCAACACTAGCAGGTAGGTCTGGTTCAGTCTCTCCTGGGGTCACTGCTCCTTCCCCTGGGTCCCCGTGCGCACACTACTTTGTGTGTGCCCTCCAAGAGTGGAGTCCCTGTTTCCTCCAGTCCTGTCAAAGTCCTGCAATCAAATCCTACTAACCTTCAAAGTCTGATTCTCTAGGAATTCCTCCTCCCATTGCTGGACCCCCAGGTTGGGAAACCTGATGTGGGGCTCAGAACCTTTACTCCAGTGAGTGGACTTCTGTGGTATAAATGTTCTCCAGTCTGTGAGTCACCCACCCAGCTGTCATGGGCTTTGATTTTATTGTGATTGCGTCCCTCCTACTGTCTCATTGTGGCTTCTCCTTTGTCTTTGGATATGTGGTATCTTTTTGGTGAGTTCCAGTGTCTTCCTGTCGATGGTTGTTCAGCAGTTAATTGTGATTCCCCTGCTTTTGCAAGAGGGAGTGAGCACACATCCTTCTACTCCGCCATCTTGAACCAATCTCTATCAGCAATTCTTTTACAAGTGCCCTGATTTGGATCAAGAAATTGTTTTGAGGTCAAAAGATCTACCTTAAGTTCAAGCTCAGCCACTAACCAGGTGTATAACCAAGGGCAAATGATTTAACTTAATAGAGTCTTCGTTTCATTTGTAAAATGGAGATAATTTGCCTTACAAAGTTTTTATGATGATTAAATAATATAAGGCAGTGACTTGCATTTTTTTCTTTCACTGTAACCTCTGGGAATAAATATATTTTACATTAGAATCTGGTACCCACATATATGAGTAAGCAAGTGAGTATGTATGTGTATGTATGTAAAACCCAAATAAAAGTTTCAGGTAATAATAGTTACTTGTACTATGTGAGATGCACTTGATGCTTTTCTATTCTATATTAACTTATTCTATTTCAGTTAAAAAAAAATTCTGATTGTGATCCTCTAAACTGATGTCACATTTATGGGATGAAATTCACATTTTCAAAGACACAGACCTAGTTACCTGACTCAATAAACATTAAATTCTCTCCTTCCCCCCCACCCCACGCCTTCTTTCAGTTCTAAATATTTTGTTCCACTACCTTCTGATTTCCATGGTATTTGGTGATTACCCTTTTCACAATGATGAATCTTCACCTGCTGGTCCCCAGACATAAGAAGTCTTTTATTGCTTTTTGAATGTCAAAAATATTTCATAACAACTTTTAAAAATTTGACATTTAATCATGCCTAATTTTTTTAATGTGAAAGGATACACAGTTGCTATTAATTTTAGTGGAGAAAAACTTTGGTACAAAGTATGCAATATCTACTGTATTTAATCCAATAATCAAGGTAGAAATGAAATAATCACCATCTCTCTACATTAAAAATATTCATTCTTTTTATCATCTGTGTAGGGAACTATACAAGGCTTTAGAATTTTATTGGGGAATAAAACATATCTGAGGGAGCCTCAAAACCCTCAAAAATGAAAAAAAGTAAATTTGCCATCTGACAACTAGAAAAATTTGCACATAATGGAGATTAGCCACCTGGAACACTAAATCAAAGAACTGCCTGGGATCTAAGACTAAACCAAAGAACTGCAAGACTGGAATCAGATGATTCAGAAAAGGAAGCCAAATTAACTACATTTTACCCTTTCTGCAAAAAGCCTATGTGAAGAGAAGGCAAATGGTTATCATGGAACTTAGAAAAGGGGGATGAAGAGACCACATTTAGTGAAAGTGCCTTTAGCATCATTGGAGAAAGCCCCACTCGGGTGCTACTAATGTCCAAATCCTCTTCAGTTAGTTCCTATGGTGGGGATGGGGTTAGATTGTTTGATCTTCTTGCTTTGGGTCTATATATTCAGAGAGTCACTTATGCTAGTACCGCGAAAATACTTGTACTAGAGGTCAAGGATTAGAGGTGCCCCGTAATTAATTGTGTTTTCAATCTGTAAGCTAAACCTGTATTTGACAATGAGTAAATCTAGTTTGAGAGATGTAATTATGGAATTCTAAGAGGATTTAAGAAGAGGTTTTTCTAAAAAATTAGTTTTATGAAACAGTTACAGTGGAAATGCAAAACTGATATTCATTTACTTTCTAACATATACATGAGACTCCCTACTTTTCAAAAATGCATTTGTCTCATATCTATATTCAGTCTGAAGATCTGAGGAAGAAATGTCATATTTTGGCATCTCCACAAAATCTTTTTTCTGTTTGCACAGAACTCGGTTGTTAGTATAAAAGCAGCTCTGAAAATAGAAATCTCTTTAAAATAATGTAGGTAAGGTCAAAAGGGAAGATGCTGGGCTCCTGGAATGTAAAAGCTGTGCTGTTGAAGACATGGGCAAACAGGCATAGAGTAGATGTAAATAAAGACATAATTTGTGATCACTCTGCAAACATGGCCTGAATTACTTGGAACTCATCAGTACTGATGAGGCACTAACTGCATTCAGGTGCACTTCAATCAGAACTAGATTACACCATTAAAATTAATGAAGCACTAGAAGACTTTAATGAGTAAAAGAGGGTTGGTTTTAAAGTCTTTTATGCATTTTGTTCACATGACAACAATTTGGTTCACAGTGCAATCACAGCTCTCTCTGGTAGACAGGTAAAAAATTTTGGTTATTAAAGGTTTTAAGTAACACATTATGTTCAACATACTCCCTGGCACATCTCTTCAACATTCATTTAAATGGCCTATAGGTTTAGCTTAATTAAAACAGAAGCTGAGTTATCTGTCTTTTGCTGTCCTGTTTTTTTTTCTTAAATAGAAACTAAATAATTGTTCTCTCTCAGATTCCAAATTTTCTCATTATATTGCTGAGATGTCAATTTTCCCTCTTTTAAGCTGCTAGCACTTTTATAAGCCAATGCGGCCCCTGCTATTTTTATCTTTTCTAGGAATGTATATATGTGTGTGTATGTGTGTGTGTGTGTGTATATATATATATATATATATGATGCTTGGCGAGGGAATCTGTGCAGTCAAGCATATATCTTGGTAAAAGATTAATGATAGTCACAAAGAACAGGTATCTCAAGTTAATGATTTCAGAGTTTCTCTATGTATGGGAAGATGCAAGAATCTGGGTTCATTAAAATTCTTCCTGAGATATACATCTAACTATGTATGGGGCCTGCTTGTCCAAAGCACAGAGCATACTATTATGGTCTTAATTTCCTCTCAGAGTGCAGTGTCAGTCAGTGACTGCCGCAGGTTACGACTTCATCCTTGCAGAATTGGGTGGTGAATAAAAACGCTCTTTGTTTATTCTGGTAATTAAAAGGCAGACATAAGGCAGATTAATAGGAAAAAAATCAAATGTATTACATATGCATGGGAAAATCCTCATAAATATGAAGAATTCCAAAGATGGCAAGATGAGGTATACCTGTTATTCTGGACTAAAGAGAAGTAGGTAAGGGTCTAGGACTTCAAAGGGAAGTAAGGTAATTCACAGGACGGTAAAAAAGAGTTAACGTTTGGTAAACAAATATTTGCTGGGCCATCCAAAGGCAATGGGGCACAGAGACGACTTTGATCAAATGGACCTTGCTAGGTTTCTTCCTGTCTAACACTTTTAGTTCATATTTAAAATAGTTGTTATTTATGGTGATAACTCCTTCCTGGGACAAGCTTCCTATATTAAATTCTTTTAGGCAGTATGGGGGATGTTCAAACGGTCTTCTCGAGTATTCTGGGGCTTGCTTGTTTTCAGCTGAAAATAATCAGCATGCCAGAGTGGCACATCTTGGAGCAACCTGCCCTGAGCCCCATCACTGTACATTCGGATCAGTTCTTGAAAGAAATCCCTCTGTTTGGTTTGCTGTCCTGCTCCAGGACATGGTTTAGATATCTAAAGCAACATACACCCAATATAGGCAATTTCTATTTGAAAACTTGCTGGTGATTTCCATATTGCGCTGCCTTGGACATACCCGGGCACACCTCCATATTTGCTTTCCTTCATTTACTCCTTGGGGGTATTATTGGCTTACTTTCCTGAATCCTCCACTAGATTACAGATTCTTCTGGGGGTATGGATGGTGCCCAGTTCATCTTCATAGAGCTCACCATCATATACTCACACCTTCCACAATAAATGCAATATGACTGTACATTTTACTGGTCCATAAACGTTTCTTAAAATAGTTGTGGGACCTCTTTTCCCATGATCATTTATTTGCTATGCCATAATTTTTGGAGGGCTAACTTTTTCCTACTATGTGGTATTCTTAAATTAATTATTATTATTTTTTTACCCAGAGACTTATAGGTAGATTACTTATAGTAGTCACTAAATCTGTACTAAATATTTTGGCCATCTGGTTGTGTTCACTTTGGTCTTTTATAAAGTATTACCTTAAATTCGTGCATATATGTGTGTGTGTGATCGCGCCCTATTTACATGAAGCATTTCAGCTTATTGAAGTGGATGGTTAGATTTTTTCTTTTTTATTGACTCCTCCCCATAACCTCCCAAATCCCTCTTTCCAGTTGTCTGCAACACATTCTATTGTGAGGTTTTCCAAAAATCTCCCAGGAAGAATGACTTTATCTGTAATCTGTACTGCCAGTGTAGTTCCTTCACTTACCACCTTACTAGTGGTTTAGGAGTCTGCATGTCTTACCCTCACAGGCTGTTGGCTGCGTAAAGGCAAGGACTGTCATTTTTATATATTATATCTAGTGTTTAACAAGGTATTGGCAAACAGTAGATATAAAAAAATGCTTTTTCCTCACCTACCTCATTTTATAGAATTCCATTTGTAACTACAGACCTCTCACTTTTCCCTTGGAAGGGACAATCTAAGGCCCATATCAGGTAGCATTTCCTCAGGCCTAAGGAGGAGGGGAGAAGTACTCACTTCAGAGAAGAGAGCTTGCAAATCTTACCACTTACTTGTAATTTAGGTTTAAGTATTCATTTGAAGCACTTGACACTCTAACCACTAAAATGCTTGATTAGGAACTCAAACTTGAGAGACACACCAGAAGAGGGTGAGATGAGAGTCAGAAGACCACATCATTTTTGTGATTAATGTTTCCAGTGCTACTCTTTCTCATGTTTAAGCAAAGAATATGAAAAAGATTCAAGCGGAAGAACACAAACTTCATATTATTTCTATTCCTTAGCCCTTAGCAACCTCAAGCAACTTCCACTAACAGGTTTCTCCTGTTAGGCACTTCAGATCTTGCTTGTAACTTTATTATTGAGAAAACCAACAATCAAATGAAAAACTAAAAATATAAGGCCATCTCTGTGTGCATATCAGGTAATAAAATTCTGTGTCCTATGGCAATCACTTCTCTGACCTGTAAAACAAGATTTTTAAAAGTATGTATTTCTACGAATCTATATGTAATTGGAAATTCTCATGTGCTGTCTCAAAATATCCATGGATTAAAAAAGCTCTTTAATAATGATTTTAAAGGTAATTTATGCTCATTAAGGAACATTTGTAAAAATAATATTTAAAGAAGAAAAAAGGAACTCATAATTCTATTACCCATTGGTGTTATTCTAAGGGCCCTAAAGCAGATTAAAAAAAAATCACTGACAGATTTTTAATAAAGAAGCTGTTAGAATGTCACTGGTCTGGATCTCATTTTTATTTCCAACAGTAGAATCACTAATTCTTTTTCTCTCCTGTGCTATTTTTCTGTATATTTAATGAAGTTCAGCAAGTGCCCAGAGGGTCCTGAGCACTGCATAAAGTACATTTTTCTACATACAACCCTCTTATGTATAGGTCTTCATTGCTTAAGCTCTAAAGGATAAAATACAAACACTTTGATTTGGCATTTTTAAAAAACCCTTTAATTTAGTAAAATCTGGTGCCAGCCCACCTTTTTTAGATGCACTAACCCTTCATTCCAAATTACTCTACAGCTAAATAGGTGTTCGAAGCTGCTCGTGCTATGTGACTCAACTTGAGGGCTGGCTCATCCGGGGTGGGTCTTGGGCACTCCCAGCCCTACAGCACCTACTGGTGACTATAGCCAGGCTGACAAGCGCTTCTTACTCTGAGAGAATCCAGGCAAGAATGAGGATTTAAAATTCTCATGGTAGTGGTTCCAATTCCAGGTAAGATGGAATGAGCACACCTCCACCCTGTCTCCCAGTGAGTCCAGCTATAAAAGATAATGCATACATCAGCTATTTGAGCACTCTGAAAACTAGTAGCAGGTAAATTAGGGAAGATCAGAATTCAAAGTACCACTGAATCAGTGCTAAATTTACATTCTGGATTTTATCCTGGACATTATGGATGTTATTTTATATATACTCTGAGTTCTGTTTTATTCCTTAGGGAAAAAATTTTTAAGCAGGCAATTAACTTGTGTAGGCTTGGGTTAAAGGTTTGCCTCACTTTTTGTCAGTGGAAATTCAAATCTCAGTTTATTCTTTTAGCCTCCAAGTTTGTCTTGTGCATGTGGGTTCAGGGACCACCTTGAGATTTGTGAGGGATACATACACATACATCTACATCTACATCTACATCTTCATATACATATATATTCGAATACAAAGAGGGCTTCGTGTGGCCCTCTTCCTTCCAGGATCTTCTCCCCTCACTCTCCAGGGATGGCTGTTGCCTGCTTCTTCCCCTGGTTCCTCCAACCAGAAAGTTGATGGTGGGGTTTCCATTGCAGTTTTAGCTGTTCATGTACTTTGTGACTGTGGCCCACTCTCATGGCAAAGACACAAACACACAAACGAACACACAATCATGTGCCAATTGCTTCTTCATATTTTGACTCCCCTCCACAAATGTCTGCTTTTACTTACTCTTCAGAATCCTCAGGTAATTGTTTTTTATATTTTATCCAGAATATATAGTCATCAGGATAAGAGATGGTTTGTAGAAAGCTTATATCATTATAACAAACTACTTTTGTTTGAAACATTAAAATGTATTACCTCTGCAAAAAAAATTAATATGATTTGAAACAACTGTCAGCTTCTTAAACTGGGCAGTGTTTACATAAACATGTGCTTTATGATTACTTCATATGTCATATACTTTTCTGTATGCATCATACACTTCACAATTTTCTAAAAATGAGGTACTTCAGCCCTTCATAACCAGAACTTCAGTTCCTCACTTAACATTTATCCTGTGGATCATATTGTTTTGAAAATAACACATTTACAGTATTTTAATGATATCTGAATGAAAAAATTTAATAAAAAGATAGTCCATTGAACTGTAAAAGTGAATACATTCTAAAAATAAATAAATAAAGTCTCATATGGGCAAGGCTAACTGAGTAAGTCTATTTTAAAGTGGGTTCAAGCTGGCAAAGAATCCCCTATAGTATTTCAACATAGTGGAGCTCACACCTTTGGACTGAGCTTATGGTTCAAATTCTGACTCTGCCTCTTACTAAATGTGTGACCTTGGATAAGTTACTTTAGCTCTCTGAGCTTGTTTCTTCATTGTAAAGTGGAGAAAATAATAGTTTCTACCTCTCAGGATACTGGGTGGATTAATGAGTTAATGAATGGAAAGCATTAAGCACAGAGTCCTAGGTACCTATAAAACGTTCAGTGGAAGTTAGCTATAATTAGTACTAATACTTTCTTCTGAATCCCAAAGAATTTCTATGGCTGATTTGCTCAATTTCTAATTTTTATTTGATGCATTTCCACAAAAGCAAATTGAGATCATGTTCCTTCACTTCCAGGAATATACAACCTTCTACAGATTAAAATTCAGCACAATACTAAAGACGAGTTTTAGTTGAATGCACCCTCTAGTGGCATACATTATGTGCAAGAACCTGGCATCTACCAAAGAAAACCTCTTTATGAAATGTCAGGTTTTAGGTTGGCACTTAGAGCCTGAAGCCAGCTGGTTAAGAACATGATGGTATGAGTGGCACTCTCACATCTTTTAGGAAGCTCCCTCTCTTCCAGAGCTGGAGGATTTTTAAAAAAAAATCTTTTAAAACATTCCCCACCATAAGACCTAGGATATTTGTGATATTTACCATACCAAATTCCAATATTCCTATAGCATTGACTTTAATCTTTCCTCTTAAAATAGAGTCATTTTCTAGCTTACTTTAACAAGCATTGCAAAATACTTATTCTTCATTTAGCTAACAAACCATACTGAGCATCAACTATGCACCAGGCAATGGGGATATAACAAACAACTTATTACACAATTCATTATGCAATTACGAATTTGAAAAGCGCCATAAAGAAGTATAGAGTGCCATGACTGTATACTAGGGATTGATCTAGTTTGGGGAGGGGGCTTTGGAAGGCTTACTTGAGGATAAAACGTTAAAAACCTTGAAGGGTGAGTAGAAATTAATTGGAAGAAGAGAAGGAGGAGTGCCATACAAAGAGAAGAGCATATATAAGGGCTTGGAGATAGCAAGATGCATGTGGCATTTGACAAACTGAGGAGACTCCTATGCCTGGAGCTCAAAGAAGAGGCGGAACTTGTGTAGCGTGAGGCTAGAGAAATAGGCAGGGACTTATCTTGTTAATGAGTTTGAACTTCATCCTAAGAACAATGGGAAACTATGGAAGGGTTTAAAGCAGGGAGCAACAATCTGATTTACATTTCAAAAGTTTGCTTCGCTAAGGCACGGAAAATGGATTTGAGGGAGTGCAACAAGAACGGATGCCTAGATCAGCTGCCAGTAATCCAGGCGAGACATGATGAAAGCTGGAACAAGGGAGGTAGCAGTAGCGATAAAGTGGACAGATATTTAAGAGGTAAAAGGGATCGAGCATGATGATGGGGATGGGAGCAGTTGTCCTGGTAACTGAGTGGATTGTCAATTTTTCCACCAAGCACAAATGCTGGTGGTAGCCGGGTTTTTTTTGTTGGGGGGCGCGGGGGGAGGGGTGGCTAGTTGAGATATAGAGTTGCTCAGGAGACTACAATTTCTCTCTTAAAGGAGAACGTCTTTGGCTCCACAGGGTGGTATTTCAATTGAACGCTGAACTAGCATTGGGCAGGACTATGGGGCACCGCCCTTCACCTAGTAGGGCCCCAAATGTCCTTTTTTACACTTCTATCACAGTGATCCATTCCCACTGCGCTAATAGTTTTACTTTACTTCGGATAGAAAAACGTAACTCCCTCCCGCCGCCAATCTCAAGAAATATTTGCTTTATCTTTCGAAGTCCAGTACAAAGATCATTTCTCAGGGAAGTCTTTCGGGCCTTTCCCACCCCACGGATCCTTCCATCCATCTCGCCCACTATGCTGTGCGTTCCATACAGCACAGATTGCGCACTCTCAACTTCGCGTCTCCGGGATCCAGAGCGGGCCCTTCAAACACTGCGAGCTTCACATTTTCTAATTAGCCACATTTACTGGCGCTGAGAGACAGCATAGCGCCTGACAGCAGCACCTCTGCGTGTGAACCAATTGCCCCCCGGAAGTGACGCGCTGTCAGGGATGACGTGCTTCCGCTCCCGACTGTCGCGCCGCCGCAGCGTGACGGGTTTCTCTGGCCTGCCAACTCTGCTGCTCTGGAGGATTCGTGCGTGGTAAGAAGCTGCGCGTGGGGGAGTAAGGTCGTGGGACCCCCCCCCTCTTTCGTTCCCTGGGACGCGGCGGGAGGGCGGAGGGAGTGGCAGCTAGGTCCTCGAGGGCCCCCAGCGCCAGGTGGGGCTGAAGCACCGGACTCCGCGGCGGGACCAGGCCGCCGGTGACGGGACCCGCCTCAGCTGTAGGAGGTTGGCCGCTTGGCCGGCGCGGGCCAGCCCCACTGGGACCCGTCGGGTCGAATGGATCCGGCCGACCGGGTACTCAGAGCTTCCCCTGTTCCATGTACTCAGGGGAAGGATAACCTTTCTCCTTTTGAACAGCTCCAGTCCCCACTGTGACAGTCACAGGATCTGCAGCGACGAGTGCGCGCGCGTGGTGTAAAGTGGCGTGCACAGCACCACACCTGTTTATTGGCTCCGCCCCGCAGCTTGTGCTGAAGGGATGTAGTGGCAGGAACTGAGGTTTTCCGCACGGGATGCTGCCCTAAAAGAGGGGCGTCTTAATAACTGAAAATTATTTGAAACAGCTGGGCTGGAAGTAGCTTACGCTCTGATTAATAAAAGGAAGACTCGGTATTATCACGTGACTGCAAACACATGTTTTGCTTATCAGTCTGACGGAAAGAGTTGTCATGACAGACTTCAGGTCAAAGGACAGGAGTTGTGTATACTTACTAATTTGCTGTGCAAATTATTTGCGATGAAATGGCAGACTAAGCAAGAAGATTGGAAGAAAGTAGACCTGGGACTTAGAGATAGGAAAATAAACCGCTAAGAAAACTGCAGAATTTGGGAAAAGTAACTTCATTTACTATTACTATGTGATTTAATTTTGGAAATAATTTGGTTTCTTAATGAATTGTTTTCCAGTTTGAAGCAAGTATTTATATCCTTGTGTTTTTTGTTGTTGCTGTTTGTTTTCTTACTGGTGTGGTAGCAAGGGCTAGATTTACATTACAGGCATATCTCTGCAGCATGTTATAGAATTAAATATACAGATATATAAATTAAGTTAAAAAGTGTTTTAATAATTAAAACTGTAACATATGGGTACAGGTTATATAGTGATATAGCATGTATCTTTTTTTTTCATTTTTTAATTTGAGATGGTGACTAACTGGCCATGCTTGTCTTAAAGACGGATAAACATCTGATGAAGCCATGACCAGGTGGGCACGAGTTACTACCACACAGAACAAAAGACCCTTCCCTGCAACATCATGGGAGGACATGAAGAAGGGGTCCTTTGAGGGAAAAAGCCAAAACCTACCAAAGAGTAAACAACTTGAAGCCGATAGTCTGTCCCTTAAAAATCATGCACCCCAAGCAAAACACAAAAAGAATAAAAAGAAAAAGGAGTATTTAAATGAAGATGTGAATGGATTCATGGAATATCTAAGGCAAAACTCACAGATGGTTCGCAATGGGGAGATGATAGCAGCAGACAGTCAGGAAGTCAGGGAAGAAATTGCAGTTGCTTTAAAGAAAGATAGTCGCCGGGAAGGAAGACGATTAAAAAGACAAGCAGCAAAGAAAAATGCAATGGTAAGATTATCACTTCTACTAAAATGTTACTTTGTATGGCTAGAAACTATTATTCATACACTCAGATATGTATTTTAGCAGAGTCTGATTGTGGTTATGTACTAGACTTATATGGCATCTTTTTGAGGGCTAGTAATGACACTAGGACTTTTTTTGAACACCTTCTCTATGCTAGACACTTGATGTACTGATTAATTATCACAACATACAAAGATGGTGGCATTATTTCCATGTTTTGGGTAGAAAACACTGGTGTGCAGCTAGGTTAAGTATCTTGCTGAAAGCCACTTAGCAAGTAGCAGAGGAGAAATTCAAACCCAGGAAAAGGTGTTAATATTTGATTACTTAGAATCATGGTTGGCACTTTATAAGTATATGCGTTATTAAATAAATGTGAACCTAAATGAGCTGCTAACTCTATGTAGTTCAACCAAAAGAAAAAAAGAAGATATTTAAACCCAGAGTCTGACTTTAAGACCTATGTTCTCACCCCTTCCAGTAGCCCTTTTTCAAACAGCCATTTTTAAAAAAGATCAAAATAAGGGGGAAGGTTAAGTACAACAGGTTAGATATGTGTGGTTCCCATTAGTTGGAAAGGATGTCTCCTTTTATCTTTATCCATGAAAAACTGATTGCACAGGAAGGAGATCTAATAAGAATCATACTGGTTAGTAACAGAGCAGAGTAATAGCAGAGTTAAAACTCCTTGAGACTCTCCCTAGTCATTGCTCCCCTTCCCCATGTTACACTGAGAGGAGTGCTGGGGGCTACAGGTTTATTTCCGTGGTGCCAAGACCTAGATTTTAAACTGTGTCAGACACAGGAAATGAAATACTTGGTATAATTCTTTCCCTTCTCTAGCAAAGGATTCTTCTAGCAGGATACTACATAAGAATCAGGATTTGTTGCTATTTTACAGTTTTATTTTTTATCAGAATTACTACTTGTAGAGCACTGTTTGCACCAGTGTAGATTTGAAATGTTACAGCCTCCATAAATGTGGCTTCTGACTATTTGCAGGATTAGTTTTATGCAGTGTCATATTTAAAGATTCTTTTGTGGAGATAATACTGATAAAATGTTCCTTATGGATAAATTGGGATAGAAAAGATAATCATTTCTATTTGGATCAAGAGAGTTTTGTTTAAATTATACAATTTTTAAATATTTTAAAGTCAAGTTAATTTAATGTAAGGATAGTGTAAAGATAATTTCATTGACATAGGCGGTGTGGTGAATTGCATACTTTTTGAAAAAGTTTAGTATTGTGACCTTTTAAGAGAAGTTTTATGTTTTTAATTAAGGGGAAGGACATTGTTTTTCCAAAAAAAAAAAAAAGGAATTCTTTATATTAAAGCGTGTGCTTTTAAATAGTATATGGCTTGTTGAGACCCTTCAACTAATTTTCTTGTTTTTCTTTTTAATACCTCAGACTAAGCAGACTAAGCATCAGTTCTGTTGTTAATAAGTTGACATCTAGAAATTTACCAGTCCGCTCTCCACAATCCCATCTACATTAAATTTAAGGATCATTCAAAAAGTTTGTATTCGGTGAAGATTAGGTTTTACAGATAAAACCCCAGTCAGTAAGCTGTCAGGTTACTAGAGACAACTTTGACTTCACCAAGAATACAAGGCTTCTTATGTTGGTGATCCAGTTTTGGGTAGTAACTTTTCCTGCAGTTGTAGAATAAATGAATTCTCTTTGTTTGCACTAGCTCATTTTAAATGTAAAAGTTAATAAAGACTAAAGGGACTCATTCTTTTCCAGTATGTTATTAAACAGGAAAAAAAGAAAGTGAGGGCACAGTTGCAAAATATTATTTTGCCTACTGAATTTGCTTTTTAAAAACCTTGTGCTTATTTCGAAAAAAAATTAAATGATGAAATATTTGTTATCCAAAAAATGTACCTTTTTCCAGTTTAAATAAAATACTTTAGCTCTCTACCATCTTTGATTATGACTGATATTCTCATTCATTGCAGCGAAAAATATCCTGCAAATTGCTAGGTAGTGTGTAAAGAAACCAAACCATTGTTCAATGTTAGGCTGGAGCCAAATAATTCATCTTAGAATTATACCTTGAAAATGTGCATATATTCTAAAATGAAACATCTATCTATTTATGAATACTAAGGAATATGTATGAAAGATATAAAAATTTAAGTATACATTTTGGTATGAAATATATCTTATGATTCAAATCATAATTTCAATGGAATCACTTGACCCAAATTCATTCAATTATGTGAACTTTAAAAGTGAAAGTATTAATTTTGAGTGATAATTTCTATGGTCATTGTCCATCTCCTCCAGAAAACTCGGTGTTTCTAGGTACAGACAGCCACATTAATGAAATGAATAGTCCATATTTGCTTAATTCATTTAAGCAATTACCTCCTACAAAGACATTTATAACTTGTGTCTGAGACTGAGAGATTGATGGATTGAGGGTTTTCAAAAGCACTGAAACTCTCTGATGGAAATGACATTTCTTATGGTTTAGGAATATGTGAAACACTTTTTTCTACAGATAAAATACTGAGATTTCAAAAAAAGAACTAGATAACTTTAAAATGAGGAATGTTTTAAAGACATTTTTGATGACTAGAATTAATAAAGCCAGTGTAGTGTTGCAGTGTGGAAACTCACATTTTTGTTTTCCTAGGTATGTTTCCATTGTAGAAAACCTGGCCATGGGATTGCAGATTGCCCAGCTGCCCTTGAGAATCAAGAAATGGGCACTGGAATATGTTACCGGTGTGGATCCACAGAGCATGAAATAACCAAGTGCAAGGCTAAAGTAGACCCAGCTTTTGGTATTAATGTATCTTTTTTTCTATCAATTTTTTATTTGGTTAATGGGGAAAGTGGCCAGTAAGTAACCAACTTGTTTTTTTCATTGTTGACAGGGTTTGTTATGAGTGTGTCACTTAATATTTTGAAATCAAATGAGATTAAACTTTAAATCATGTAAAAACAAATATGTTTTTTAAACACTCTGAGAATACAGTGTTTTAAAATAATATGAATTACATGATGTGTGTGTGTGTGTGTGTGTGTGTATATATATATATATATATATATATATATAAAACTAACTTAACAGGAACTGTTGATTATTACAGGTGAATTTCCTTTTGCAAAATGTTTTGTTTGTGGGGAAATGGGACATCTGTCCAGATCTTGTCCTGATAATCCCAAAGGACTCTATGCTGATGGTGAGTACTTTTATGTCGAAAATGGTGAGTCATCATGCAGTTGTGATTTAGTTTATACTTAAACTTACTCAAGAATTTATTTAAAAACTAAATTTATTTAGTTTTTAAATAAATTCTTGAGTAAGTAGCAAAATCTTGAGAATTTCATTATCTTTATCAAGCACTATTCTATGTACTAGACTTTTTGTGTAATGTAACTTGGTATTATTTTTAATACATCAAATCAGAAAAAACTGACATGTATATTTCAAAATATCTGTGCTTGCTTCAGCATCACTTGTGAGAGTATAAGTATCTACTTTTAAACATAACAGAAGCAAAGGGATAATTTCTCAAACTAGGAGAAGATTTAAAAAATAGTGTTGTGAATTTAATCTCAGTCAAGCATACCATTTTGGGTAGAAGGGTTGGTACACACTATACATATTTGTAGTAACTTTTGTTTTTGAATGTTTTCCTTAGTTAGTTGTCTGGCATGGGAATCAAGTAACTTTCTTAACTTTAGCTCAACTAATGGCTTAAGGTGCCCGCAGTAAAGTCTGTGATGTTTAAAGCTTTAAGGAGGAGGTTGTCATCTGTTAATGTGAGTCATTTGTTAATGTGATGCTGGTACCATCAGATTCTAGAAACCTTGTGTTGTGACTGGGTCCCCTTGCAGAAGTCCAGTGAAAAAGCATAGCTTTGGAGTTAGACCAGTTATAGCCTCAGCACTACCACTCACTAACTGTGGGACTTTGGCCAAGTTAACTTCTCTCTTCTCAGTTTCCTTACCTGTAAAATGGAGATGAGAAAATTGTATTTCATTGATTCTAAAATGCACATTTTGTTCACATTTTAGTATCTCTGAACTCATTGTATCTTACTATTGGGGCGTGTCACATAATTGGAAGGGTTTTTTTCCAGAGAGCAATGTAAAATAATGATACATCTTATAATCAGTGGTATCTTAGATTTGATGAATTATGGTATTTTACCTTGAAGAGTTATGAGGATTAAAATATATTATTCAAGTGCCTCTTCTATTTCACTATGGCATCTACAATAGTAAAGAGTCCTGGACCTGGAAGATGCTCAAAAGTGCCTTTCAGTTTTGAACTTAAGAAACAGGTCATATAATATGACTAGTGAGCAAAGATGCCTTTGTATGGTCAACCAAAATGACTAGATATAAAAAAGTGCAGCAAGGGGAGTAGGTCACATAGAAGTGAGAACTCATCCTATTAGGATCATTTTTCTGAGTGAGTCACTTAACATTATGAGCATGATCGTGATAATGCTTGACCGTTAAGCAATAGTGTTCGACCATTCAGTGAAGACTCATTTTAGAAACCAAATGTGTTGTAATTCACAGTCCTGGAATGTTGCTTAAAGAAGGGCAATAGGGATTTTTACTCGAGTTGGGATGCCTGGCAGATAGAAGGTACTGAAACAAAAGTTAATTTCATTCCTTTTGTAATTGCTCACCCCCATCTGACCTGTACAGCAGAGCAGTGGTTCCTAACCCTTTGGGGACCTCATAGCACCTCATGGTTAAACATTCTGATCATTAAAGAATCTGATTAAAAACTGTGGGCATTCTCCTCAAAAAATGCATCTGCCCACAGATTTTTCAGAGTTCACAAACCCTTCCCTTTCTAACCGTGGTTAAGATCCAGGCTTCTGTGCAGTGGCTCTTGGACACTCCAGAGGACACGTACCTTCCGTCATATCTCACTTCTTTTTCCCACATATGCCCTGAAGGCCAGGGGCAAGAAGTGGTGGGTAGGTACAGTTTAGTGCTCTTTGAAGTCAAGAGGAATGGAGAATGGACTTAATAGGAGTAAGTTCCTGGCTCCAGCTACCTTTGCAACTAACAAGGTTGTGAGGACCAAATAAGATATGGAAGTGCTTTGAGACCTTAAAAGCCCTATGTAAGTATTAGAGGTTTTCAATTACTCTGTTCTTTTTATAGGTGGTTGCTGCAGACTTTGTGGCTCTGTGGAACATCTTAAGAAAGATTGCCCCAAAAGTCAGAATTCAGGTGAGATCTCTGGCCCTCCATTTAGAAGGGGTAAGATTAGTATTCCTCTGTGTTTTTGCTGGATTTTGTTATTAATAACTTGTTGATATACAACTGATTTTAAGGCTGCCTGGTTTCCTACTGCAGTAATGACTTCATCATTTTTTTATCAGCAGTACTAACTGAGCATCAGCTGCTGTTTCAGGTGGGAAAAAAAATGACCAGTAAGCCCCAGAGGACCCTGATTTTATAAAGCATCTTATTCATAAATATTTTTATTTGCTAACCCATGTATTTAATAATAGAGCCAATTCTGTCACTTGAAGAAAAGTATGAGAAAAGTATTTCTCACTAAGAGAAAATAAGAAATTTGAGAATAACTTACAGTATTCTTATGATTGAGTATCCTCATGTATGCTGTGAAACCAAAAGGATTCAGTTAGTTGCAAAAACTGCCGAAAATATTAAAATTGTGTTCTCTACACAGCATCTGGCCAGTTATATTTTCTTCCCAGTGAAATACTACCCTCGGTCATCGAAAACTTCATAAATGTTCACCAAACCTAAGGCAGATTTTTTTGGGATGTGGAGACCATTATTACATTAGTTTACCTAGCTTAAAATGATGATAATCCTGAGTGAAAGAAAGCAAGACAGTAGGATAGCCCACTAGTGCTTCTTGGGGAAAAAGCACATTTCTATTTATATCATATAGTCATAGTACCACACAAATAAGTCTGCCCATTCTTACTTCCTACCCCTAGCATTTGAATCTGAAAACCAAGAGTTCTTGTTTACAGTCTTGTCTAGAAGAAGATAGTCTTTACTACACTGTAGGCAGTGAGGTTGAAATGATGAAGTGGAATTTGAATTCTCCCTCCTGGGAGGATTGCCTCTTCCCAAATGACAAGACTGACAAGCAGATGTTGTATAATTTCACAGGTGGAATCTTGTTCATTTGAAACTGATGCTTCATAAGTCTTGCTGTTTACAGACTCTTGGAATTCATTGACTCTATAATGATGAACTCTGGAAAAGAATGAAAGAGCTTTCTCATCAATTTGTGCATTGCAAAGCAGTTGCTGCATTTCCCTAATTGGGATGAGAAATTGCCTGTGGTACTCTGAAATCAAGGGTTATAATCAATTACAGAATTGCTCACTTTCCTTTAGTGATGGAGTCTTCTCTCTTTGTGATTATTCATGTCAAAACTAGTTCCTTTGCTAAACCAATACCAGTCTAGGTGATGTATTTGATGACTGTTTCTCTTACATTCTGACTTTTCTGTGTCTTTACAGATCGAATGGTCACGGTTGGTCGCTGGGCAAAGGGAATGAGTGCGGACTATGAAGACATTTTGGATGTGCCTAAACCACAGAAACCCAAAACAAAGATACCTAAAGTTGTTAATTTTTGATTAGTGTTATCGTTTGTTAGCACCTCATTGTTAAACATTCTGAACTGGGCCTACTTCGTAAGTTGGAGCTGGACTCTCCCTTGGAGTCCTGTATTGTAGATATCAGTATGATCTAGGAGTGGTCAAACCAGTTCCTGAGTTCTGTCCATCAGGGAGCACTACTACAGTTGTTTGGAGAAAATCACTGAAAAAAAGTATAATACGTTCAAAATGGATTTTCTAAAAGAATATATTTTTAACCAACAGAACTTAGGTGTAACTAAGTGGTTATATACCTGATTGTAACAATCATCTTTTTCTAAAAACAAAATTATGCATTAATATGAACTATCCCTAAACATGGGGTACCTGCTTTGCATTTGGAAATGAATTTTTGTTATATTGTTTTCTTGGCTCAAAGCATCAATATATTGTTATATTAGAAATTAATTTATAATTGCCACAAAATCTGTATTTTAAAAATATTTAATAAAAACTCACTTGCTATTTACTTATTTTTCTGAATACCTAATTTTGGATTGAATGAGCCATTGTCCATTAATGTCCATGTAACAATCCCTTTGGAAACACAGTCTTTATGAATCCTAGATGAGCTTAATTTTTATTAATTTTTGTTTTAGTTTTGACATAAAGAACAAATTAATGAGGTTAAAATAGAAGAGTATCTCAACTTAACAGCAGCTCTTTCTTTGCCCCTGATTTTCAAGAGAAATTCTAGCCAAAATTCAGTTTGTGCTATTTAACCAGAATGATGATGGCACATAACAGATTGTCTGTCAAACTTAATAGCATTTTGTTCACATGTTTTAGTTGAGTCAGGATGAGATGCAAGCATCATCATCATCAAAACAGAGTTAGAACAGTAATCAGAGACCCATTAGCTTCTTTGTTTGATTTGATGAATACATGCATACTTAATACATATATTTCACAAGGCTTAAGCCTCCCATTGTACTGTATAATGGAATGACTGTTGGATTGTGTGTTTCATTTGGAATTTTACCTGATTGGATACATTTGTAATGAAAGGAAACAGCTGTGATTAGTTACTGATGTTTCAAAAGCAAAATATTTACCAAATAAGAAAAGGAACACTTTTCTGTTTTAATGTCTGTACCTCTGAACATTTCTAATCTTAATAGGAGCTGTTCTTTTTTTTTTTTTCAGTGACAGGAAAACATGAACAGACTATGGCTCAGCATCCCAGAACTTAAGGAGATGAGTGCCATTTAAAAGGAATGGTACAAGTCATGCAGCTGGAAAAGGACAGCAGTGCTGCCCTGGTCATTTAGTCTGAACACACCCAGATTTATTTCACCTGTCCTATCAGGAGCAAAAGTCTCTGGAAAGTCAAAAACCTGTCAGCTGCAAGTTAAGTCTAATGTTTTTTATGTAGTCTTCAATGCAGGGATGTCCATTTTGTCTTCTTTGGGGTTACTTTGTTTACATTTTAATGGTCTATAAAGTAGACAGTGAAATCATTGGAAATAAATTGCAGGTGCTGAATGTAACATTGGAAAACTATGTGGACACTTTGTTAAAGAAACTCACCAGAGACAGAAATTCTGACATCCTGAGAGATTGTGTATTGCTTGATGTTGGTTATTTTCTTAACTAAGAATGCCAAAAGAAGAAGGCACACATTTACTTTATTCATTATATATTTTCCAAGGACCTGCTGTGTTCCTGGTACTCTTTCAGGCACTTGAGATTGTGGCAGTGAATAAGACAAACAAGGCCACATGCATTCTGCTGGGGCTGAAGAATGGAGAGGAGACTTAGGAACAAAAAATACATATCAGAAATATCAGTAAAAATAATATCAGAGAGGGATATTTTATTATTTTATAAATATTTTGTTGAATCCCCTAAGACTTAGTGGTTAGCACTCTTTTCTTTCTCTAGTCCTTTGGAAATGTCATCTCTCTTTACAAGCTTATCTTTCACTTTTCCGTGGCTGACTCCTAAATCTCCATCTTGCCCTAAAATCCCTGGTTTCGGTTCTGTCTTCTCGCCTGCCTGCTGGACATTCTTAACACCTCAAACTCATAACAGCTTTAAATCTCATCACTTCCCCTGAGGGAAAAAATGGGCTAATTCCCTTTGTCTCCATTTTATTCAGTACAATTATATTCCAAGCCTGTAGACTCGCATCTCAAGTTACGCTTTTCTTGACATTCTCCCCACCACATCCCAGAGTCAACCCTCTCTTACTTCATTCAGGCGTCTGCTTATAATCTGCCTAATAGAGAGTCTTTTATGACCAACCTTATAGGAAATAGCTTTTTCCTCATCCCAATAACTTTTCATTCTCTTGCTGTCTAAATTTTCTCCATAATTTATGTCCCTACATAACACTATTTGTCCCCTCTCCACCGGATTATAGGTTACATGAGGGCAGGAATTTTGTCTTATTATCCTCAGAAGTGCTTGGTGCATACAGAGCATTCACACTGTTGAATGAATGAGTGAATTAAATGAATATGTGATAGAATTAACACACAGATGATACAGGAGGCTGGGTAGCTACTTCAGATTGGATAATCAGGGGAAGCCCTCTGAGAGGAAGACTTTTAAGCTGAAATCTGGATGACAAGAAGAAATCTGTTGTGAAGATAATGAGGAAGAGCGTTTAGGGAGAGAAAATAGTCAAAGCCATGAGCTTGCCATATTTGAGGGGCAGAAAGAAGATGTGATCTTTTTGACTGGCTTCCTTCACTTAGCATGTTTTCAAGGTTCATTTGTAATGTTACATTGTATAGTACACAGGGAGGTATTAGGGAGAAAGCCTTGGATATCTTGATGTGAGGTAATAAGTAAATGCAATGATACTGAGGAAGGAGCCTGCCTGGTATAGTTGGAAAACAGCAAAGAGGCGAATATGGTTGGAAAAGAGAGGGATAAACTAGTAGAAGATCAGAGAGTTAACAGGGGTCCTATCTTACAGCCTCTACCAGTTTCTGCCACATAAAAACCACAAACTCTCAGAAGCATACATGAATAAGCGGTTATTTAGCTCATGCCTATGAGTCAGATCTAGACTGGGCTTATCTGGACAGCTCTGCTCATCTCACTTGGGCTTGCTCACATCCATAAGAAGTTTGGTTTGGGGTCAGCTGATCTAAGCTAGACTCAGATGAAGAAGCTCTGGGGCCAGCAGGCTAGCCCTGACATGTTTTTCTCAGGACAATGGCAGAGATGTAAGAGGGCAGGTCCACTTGCAAAACCATTTTCAAGCCTTTGGTTGCATCATGTCTGTTGATGAGTCACACAATCGAGCTCAGAGATAAGAGGTAGAACAGCGTGCTCCATTCGTGGAGGTGGGGATGGTGGTGAGGGAGTGAATACTTCTGAAAAATAATCCAACGTACCACAACATACCCCAGACCATTGTAAAGCTTTGACTTTCACTCTGTGATATGCAAAATTTTTCACATGTTTGGGGAGAAATGTGACATGATCTGATTGCCGAGTTGAGAGCAGAGTGAAGGGAGGAGTAAGGATAAAAGCAGGTTATAATTCAGGTGAGAGAAGATGGTGTGAATGAGGGTTGTTGTGGTGGAGTTGTTAGAAGGGGTCAGGTTCTGATTATGTTGATATCTTTAACATAGAGCTAATAAGATTTCCTGAAGGAAGGAGAATTTATGGAGGGAAAGGTGGCAGAATTAAGAGATCTATTTTGGAAATGTGGACTTTGAGATGACGATTATCTTAGTGGAAATGTCAGATAAGTAGTTAGATATACAAGTGTGGAGTTCAGGAGAGTTTAGGGCTTGAGACACAGATTTGGGAGTTATTGGCAAGTAGATGTCTTTTAAAACCCAGAGGCTGGGTGGACTCACTGAGGAATGGAGATAGAGGAGAAGAGGCCAAGAACAGAGCCCTGGGTAGTCTAATATTTAGAGGTCTGGTGGAGGAGGAAGAACTTCAAGAGGATTTAAAAGTGTGACTGGTCACACAGGAGGAAATCCAAGAGTGTGACATCACGGAAGCCAAGCGGAGACAATGCTGCAAAAAGAAGGAACTAGTCAACTTTGTTAATGCTGCTCAGAGGCTAAATAAGCTAAGAACAGGTCCATTAGTGTGGCAATGAGAGGTCTTTGTAGAGTAACGGAGAAGTACAGTTCGGTAAATGAAATAAGGATATGAAGACCACATTTATAGATAATTGGAGTAGAGATGGTGGCCTTTAGGAAACTGCATCAGGTGAAGTGTTGTTTTGCTTTGTTTTGATTTATTTTAAGATAAGAGATAATAGTGGCTATGAAAATAATCCAGGAAAGACTCCTGAAATAGAGAAAAAAAGAGAATTGGAGGAGGGAAGCCTCGGAGAAGGTTAGAGAAATGGTTCTTTGCTAGGGTAGAGATGTTTAATTCATTGTGTTAGGAGGGATGACAAAGATGTGGAATGTACATAGATGGGGAGATGAGACAACTTCTGCCTAATGGTTTATATTTTCCTCGAAGTATTTTCTAAATTTCATTAACTGAGAAAGGGTAAGAGACATGAGAAACTTGAAGGAAGAGAAGGCAGTGTGAAATAGCAAACATATAGGAAATGTAGTAGTATTATCAGAGCCCTTTTGAAATCTGTGGTCATAAATTTCAGGTGAGACCCATCCACAATTTTCAGATGCTTAGTGCAGGGGTGAGGTATTACAAATACTTTAACCACAGTTTTGAGTTTGCCAGACAAGTAGAATGAAAGGAAAAGGTACAGGTGTTTTCCAGGGTGTGATATTAATGATAGACCATGGAATCTAAGCCAGATGAAGAAAGAAGGGAGGACATGGAGAGGGATAATGAGCTATGGAAATGATCGAAATATTAATTTTGAATCTATTTTCAAATGTCCCTAAAAATGTCACAAAATGAGGAAGGGAAAGATGGCATCAGATGTGTAATTTTTATATGGTACTTTATACCTTCAAGTACACTGAGAAAGACATTTTATAATATTTCTTTGACTTTTGAATCTGGAGGTGGGTTACTATCAAGAACTGTGAAGGGTCTGAGGTTCTTAATACACTAGTCTGTTACTGTTTCATGGATGTCGACAAGGCATGAGAATCCTGGTTCAGAGACAAAAGATAGTATTCATGGCACAGCAAACACCGTGAGTATCAACTTATTTCTGTTGCTTCCCTTTTTCCCTTAGTCCCCACAGGGTGACATGATGGGCCCAGATGGATGCTATAGACATAGCCGGTTTGTGTCACAGCTGAGGAACAAGTTGCAAACGCTGTAGCACAGAGCAAACAAGCCAGCCTTCCCGCGCCCCAGAGAGTGAGCCATTACACTGAAGTCAAGCTGTGGTCACCTTGACCTACTTAATTGCCTATGGGACTAGCATTTGCCTGTGGATAAATAAATCTTGCAGTTTGGCACACTCAGCAATAATATGCAGGACCCCTCTGGGCCCATGGTGAACTGTCTGTCCCAGTAGTTACACTACCTTCAAATGGGTAAAATGAGTCATGAACAAGGTTCATAGTTTACATTTCAATAATGTATTCTAAACATAAAACTTTCCTTAACATACACATTTTCAACATATATTTTCAAAACTACTCCTATATATATACCAATAAAAATTTCCAAGGTTGTCTCTGAAATGTGCAATAAGAAATATGAACAAAACCATGTGATGGTATATATAAAAATACTCTGGATTTCTCTAGGTTTAATTAAAATTGTTCATTATTTCCTAGAGGTGTTAGACCATAACGGTAAACTATATTCTAAACTGTATAGATCAATTTTTACATTTTTTTCCTCTAGAATTCTTTAAAAATATGATAGAAAAACTGAATATAAATCAGAAACTCAGTTGCATTAAAACCAGGAAGAATTAATAGGGAAGAACGTCCTTTCTTAATCAAAAAGCTTTCAGTCCTGTTAGACGCACTTGAAAACCCTTACTATCAAGAAAGGTATGAAATCTTTAGTGTTCCTGGAGGATATTTTGACACTCCAAAGGAGAAAATAAGCATGACTACATTTTTATGTTCCCTCTGTCCTTAGTCTCCAGCGGCTTGAGGGTGAGTGCTGATGAACGAGCTTTGCTGCTCATCCTTGGTTCAGGCATGTTTGCTTAAAGTCAGGGCACCAAAGAAATCCAGAAAAGGCTGTCGTTAATTCATCTGTCTTTAATTACCTCTCTATTCCAGCCTCTCCAGCGTCTGCTTTTCCTGGAATGTGCCAGAAACACATTCCCATCTCAAAGGCTGTGCCTGGGCTAGTTCTTCTGCAGGAAACATGCTATCTCCAGAGATCCTCATGGTTCAGTCCCTCTCTGCCTTCAGGTTTTCACTGAAATATCCCTCAATGGGGCCTACTCTGACCACCCTATCCGCCAGGCCATCAATAACCAAAAGCCCGAATCCTGGATGTATATATTGTTACATTCGTTATATAGAATATTTACTATCTTTCAGTGTGAACTCCCCCCGACACCTTCTTGTTGGACAAAAGTCATGTTTCATGGCCAGAAAAATGTTATTAAATTTTATGTCTTTAACTTGCAGTTCCCTTAAGGAGTAGATGTGAAGCTTCACACTTCTGACCCCTGGTCCACATGCTTGCAATTCCCAGGCATGAGGGCAACTCCTGGAACTCCTCACAAGGCCCCTCCAGCCCTGGCCCAGCTGGAGTGTGGGCGGCCGAGGTAAGGAGTGGGGGTTGGGGCGTCCTGCAAAGTCAGCGGGGCTGAGGGACCCCGGTCTCTGCACTGAGCCATAGCACTGGCCTCCCAGCCCTGGGGAGGGGGGCCCAGAAGCAGCAGAAGCATTTTCTTGCTGCTTCTGGCAAGTGGCCACCCTATTTAAAATATGAACAACTACCTCCAACACCTCCCCAGCACTCACATCCTTTACCCTGCTTTATTTTTCCATTTAACACTTATCTCCTAAATATTCTATTTATTTATCAATATTTTATTATGATGTTATCAGTATGCTTCTGTTCCTTGCTGAACCCACAGTGCCTAAAAGTGTCTAACACAAAGTAGGTTCTTAATAAATATTTATTGAATGAGTGAAAGAACAATCAAATACATTTCCATTAAAAAAGGAAATGTAGGGCTTCCTTGGTGGCGCAGTGGTTAAGAATCCGCCTGCCAATGCAGGGGACACGGGTTCGATCCCTGGTCCGGGAAGATGCCACATGCTGTGGAACAACAGAGTCGTGCACCACAACTACTGAGCCTGCGCTCTAGAGCCCACAAGCCACAACCACTGAAGCCCCTGCACCTAGAGCCCGTGCTCCACAACAAGAGAAGCCACTGCAATGAGAAGCCTGCGCACCACAACGAAGAGTAGCCCCTGCTGTCCGCAACTAGAGAAAAGCCCGCATGCAGCAACGAAGACCCAACACAGCCCAAAATAAATAAATAAAATAAATAAATTTATAAAAAAAGAAAAAAAAAAGGAAATGTAAACCTAAGGGCTGTTGTTGAATTTTGCAATAGGAATGCCCTAGTCAGTTGTGTCATGGTTTGAGGCACAGATTTTAAACTTTTTGAGGTGCCCTATGTAGAGCCTGAATGCATTGCTATCTTTTCCAGTGTCATGCCCTTTTAAAGTCTCTTTAGTCCAGCAGTCTGAAAGTGAGGACTTCAAATTAGGCCATGATGACCACGTGACTGATAATATTGAAGTGGGGCTAGTGTGGCTGATGTTCAAATTTTATTTAAGTTTGATTAATGTAAATGGTCACATGTGGCTAGTGCCTACCATATTGGACAGTGCTTGACTATGCCTGTGTTACAAGTTAGAGTGGGCAACATCTTTATGTCTAAAAGTGATGCAGCCAAAGTTTCTCTATTCCTTCAACCTCACAATGTTTCTGTTACTGTTCAGGAGAAAGATTCAAAAAAAATAAATAAATTCAGAGGTGTAGGAGAGGCAGCAGTTAGAAGTGTTTCAATTGTAGGAGAGGGCTGAAATTTTAGCATACAAAACTCTAGTGTACTGTAATCCTCTTTATTGCTCCTTTTTTTCACCTTTTTAAAATCTAAAAATATTCTCAAAAATCTTTCTACTTTCGTAATGTAGTGTATAAGCATGTTTTAATCGACATATCCATTCTTCTTATTGTATATAAATGTTAATTCATAAAATTGGGACACAGTCCAAAGTTCATATAAATAACCTGCTGGCACAGATTAATAAAAATAATTACAACCAAATTTGGACAGAAGTAAAGATTTGACAAACTAAAGCAGGATGTAACTAATCTCTTAAGTGCTTTAAACTCTTAACGGAGAAGTCCTTTAACTTTTAGAAGTTGTCCTGTAGAGGAGGCTAACTTGACGTATGCTGGTTTGTCTTATGAGTTAAGACAAATCACAGACAGAGTAAAATAATAAATGTTAAAGCCTAGGGGGACTTCCTTGGTGGTGCCGTGGTTAAGAATCCGCCTGCCAATGCAGGGGACACGGGTTTGATCCCTGGTCCGGGAATATCCCACGTGCCGCGGAGCAACTAAGCCCATGCACCACAACTACTGAGCCCACGTACAACTACTGAAGCCCACGCACCCTGGATCCCATGCTCCACAACAAGAGAAGCCACCACGGTGAGATACCTGTGTACCGCAATGAAGAGTAGCGCCTGCTCGCCGCAACTAGAGAAATCCCATGCACAGCAACAAAGACCCAACACAGACAAAAATAAAATAAATTTTTTTAAAAAGTCTAGGGAATAAAGTTCTAATGTAATGATTATTAAAGTAGAGCTCAGTTAATGCTTTCTCTACAATATCACATTTTGCAGGTACTTTGTGAGTGTAGATAGAGCAATAGATACTAAATTGGTCAGCTAACTTGATATATGTTAAATGACACTAGGAAAGTAGTTCCTATTACTAAAATTGATTGGATTCCATTATGTTTTAATGTCTTCCTAATTTAAAGCTCTAAAACATAATACATCTTGTCAGATGCTCTTGACATACAGATACCTGCTGTACATGGAACAACCCCATACTATTAATCAACTAGCCAACTTATCATTTCTGATTTTATAAAATTTTGTAAACTTTCAAACAGAACATGTAGCCTAAAAACGTTTTGATTATTTTAACCTAACTTCCACCATTTTACAGAACACACAATATTGCATGTGGGAATTTTCCATTGCCTGTGCCCCTGGAAGGGAGCAAAGCCACGGGTGATCTAAAACAGAGTTTTAAAGCTCTTTTAATGTTAACCCAAATCACTGGTATTGGACTTGGGATGCATTTTGTTTTTTAACCTCTTCATAACTGCATTTTGCTTAGACTGATATTAAATTATTTGTGGCCCAGAAGCTTGTCAAGTGTCAGAGCTAAGGGTGCTTGAAATTGAAAGTGGAAAATAAAATGACAGATAATTTAAAGTTTATCATTTAAAATATGCTTATCAACCCATCATCAGTAGTGTTCTCTATGAATTGTATACAGGAGGCTGCTGTCTCTTCAATGGATTTTGACCAGCCACCAAGATTTCCAGCAAAGTAAGGAAGGATGCTAGCAGAAATCTGGTTAAAGTAAGATACCTGTTTCAAAAAACAAAGCAAAACAAAACAATATTTTAATTTCTTACTGACTTGGGGCTTTTTCAAGCAGGGATCTCAATCTTGTTGGTGTAGGGGAGGCTATGACCCTAATCTTTTGGGAATGGATCTGAAAGGATGACCTTAGGATTCCCTGGTGGGTGTGGGTGGACACATTGCAGAATTAGAGTTAATTAGTAAATCCAGGTAAAAGGTTCCTCTGTATCTGTAGGAACAAATTAATCTGCAGATGTTTCATCAAACTTACGGTACATGAACTGCTGTCAATAGCACGGATGAGAAATCCAGCACTTATGATTTCACTTCTGCTGTACTGTGGAGAAGGTGGGACTGATGGCAGAATAACTGACCTCACTGCCACCGTGTAAGTGTGACTGAAAGATAAAAGGACATTTTCAAAGTTCTTGAGAGAAACAAAGAATAGTTGTTAGAAAATAAAATTCCTACAGTTAATGCAACTTGTTTATATAGTAGAAGTAAAACTATAGACACCCAGATCTTTTAGATGAGTGGTATACATAGGAAAACATTCTCTATGGATACATTCAAGTATAGCAAATAATAATAAGGGCCATAGGTGTTTTCTGCCTAAGAATTACATATACTTTGTATAACTCCGCAAAGTTGCAGTCAACCTCCAAACTGTTTTTTTTTTTTTTTTTGGTGCCCTAATGGGTTGTAATTTCAGTCTCTTCTTTTTTTAATGAAAAATAATACCATTGTTTTAAAGAACCTTCAAACAATAGAGAACCCTATACATTAGAAAATAGAAGTCATCCTTCAGTCCACCATAAGCACAATACATGCTTATCCTAGAGATGACCACGTTATATTGTGATCCTCCAGATCTTTTTATAAATATATAACATTTATGTAAGCAAATGGACGTATGTAGATTTTTACATAAATATAATCATTTTACAAATATTGGTCTATAATTTGATTTTTCACCTAATGGTAAAACTTTGGAGGTGTTTCTGTATCAATGCCTCTGTGACTACTTCATCCTTTTTAATGCTGGTATAGTGCTCTGTAGTGTGGCTCTACCATAATTAATAAGATGGAGCTTCAGTCTATTTCTAATATCTTTTGCCATAGTAAATGATACTACACTGAACATCCATGTGCATTAATCCCACACGAGAGGGATTATTTCTATAGGCCAGCTTTGACATCAGAAATAATGCTGGCTAGTTCCAGGGGTAGACCATAACTGCCCTGGCAGCTTCCACTTCTTGTCCCTTTGAACACCTGCTCTTGGGCCCCGACCCTTCCCCTTAGAACCTAGACACTATTCTCTGAGAAGCCCAATGCCCATGGAGAAGCCATGAACAGACACTCTAATTGACAGCCAGCCATTTTGGGTGTCTAGCACAGTTGAGTCTTTGTAAATTCTGAACCAAAACCAATTCCTGGTATTTTATTTGGCTTTCACTGCATTTTTACAATAACGGAATATTTTGAAGATTTGCTAAATATCCGTTTTACATCTGCATAGAGCAAAAGGAAAGGGAACTGCTTTACGAGTCTCACAGATGCTTTGCACATGGCTGGCACTTAATAGATAATTGTTTCTTTCTGGTTCTTTGTTTTTTAATGATAACTAAAGCCTCATCTAGAAAAAATTCACATGAACATCATTCAAGACCAGAAATGCTTATTCCATTGACTTCCTTGTTTTCATATCAACTTTTTCTTTCTACTCTATATTATGAGACATTGCTATAACACTTGAATTACATATACTCACCCATCTTTGAGAGGCCTTCTTCGTGAAACAAGTACTACCAAGTCTTTGGGTTTGTCATCATTCACCACAGGACAAGTGATATAATATATCTGATCATCTTCACTTACCCAGTCTATGACTTCACAGGACCTATGTAAATAGAACAGTGACAGAAAGTCTGCATTTTACTACCTGGTAGAATAAGGCATTCGTTTTGTTTGTTTGCGTAACTTCATTATTGGTGTCCATATTCACCCTTCTGCTCACATAACCATCCCCCCAAAGCCAGCATCATTTCTTAAAGTCTGTTTTTAGAGTTGTTTGGCCAGAAGGAATAATTCTGCATGTGATGAAAAGAATGCTGGCCATCTGACTCTAAGGTCACTGCCCTCAACACTGAAGAGAAAGGCACTTTTCTTTTTTCCACAAAATTATTTTTCTCTAGGATCAAGTAATAATATTTTGAAGACTAGTGAATTATATAGACAATCCAACGACTCTGAGGTAAAGGAATATGGTATATTGGGAAAGAGAACTAAGCTTGGAATCAAGCAACTTGCCTTTGAGTCTCAAATTGCTTAGTAGCTATGTTATGTTAGGCAAGTCACTTTTTTTTCATCTATAAAATGTAGATAATAGTACCTATGGGGTTATTGTGAGGATCAAGTGAAAACACCTGGCACAGTACCTGAATCATGATAGATGCACCAAAATAGTAAGTGGAATTAGAATTCATTCATTGAAGTTCAGTTAGGCTAGAATGTCAGGTGATATAGAAAATAATGGGAGATACATTTGAAAAAAGCAGCAAGTTTAGGCATTATTCTTGCTAAAATCTTTGTACTTATAGAGTTATCTACAAAGATCTACGCAAGAAAATCGTCAAGTGTTTCCTCTTCTCTCCGAATGTTTATTATTGTAACATTAACCAGGATGTATCATTCTGGCCTCTATGCAAATGTAACACATGAGCCCAGAGATGTTTCACTTTAATGGTGTTAAATTGTCTATTACATGCTGTTAATCACAGTGAGATTTGGACATTTAAAAGATGAAACTCTACTTCATCCAAATTAGGAAGTAAATGGTAATGCTGAATATAATAGGTATAATCTTACTAATCCTTTCCTTCAAGCAAGGTGTCCATGAGGCCTGAGCCCTGCAGCCCAGGAGCTTGGACTCCTTGAAGAAGGGGGTGTTACCCTGACAGTGCCGTTGACAAGATGCCCAGCTCTGCATTCCAGGAAAGGAGGGAGAGTGGAGAAGATTGGATTAGGGATGTGGGAGACAACGAGTAACAGAAGAGATGTAGGCTGACAGGAGTGGGCCCTGATCAGACATGGAGAGCAGGAAGGAGTGTACTCATGGAGCTGCTTCTCCCAGCTTCTCACCAGGGAGTGCTGCTTCACAGAAAAAGAGGGGACTATCAAATAAAGATCAAGAGTGGGAAGTTGGAGGGACTATTTGATAATCACTTCCTCAAGAGCAATGAGACTGTGTATTAAAGTACAAGAGTGTAGAATTCAGAGCCTGACAGACCTGGGTTCCAATTCAGGTTCCATTGCTTTACTGCCTGTGTAATGTTGGCAAGTCTTGGGATCTCTCTCTTGTTAAATAAGAATAATATCAACTTTGAAGAGTTATTGATAGGAGTACAATAGATGTGGGTAAAGCATGTCAACTCAATATAGATGAAAAATAGATGATTGTAATAATTTTTGTGTCTCTCAGTAGCACCTGATGCAGTTTTCCATGCAGAGCAAACTTTAGCAAATACTGTTTAATAAAACAATAGGTCATACATTGGGCAATGGAGATACACTGCAATGTAGAGGTTATCTTTTACATGATGTCAGGGTTGAATAAGAAAATATTTAAAATTTATTCTTACATGTAATGGGGGTCCCACAAAGGTCGCTTGGTAAAGTCAGACAAGAGATGATAAGCCAAGTGTGCTGGTCTTTCCACATGCTTTTCAACACAAACAGATAAAATATTGTGCTCTTCCAGAGTATATATTTTTATCTAAAAGAAAATAACAAGAAAAAAATTACAAAGAAAATTAGGTGTTTTTACATTAAAACCACAGCATATGTACGTAGTCATAGGCGGATTGCACTAGCTAAGGCATCTTGGCACCTGGGTAATAATGAAGCCAAATGATGGCAAGTTCACTTTAAATACTTGGATGTCTAGAGCTCAGACCAGGATGCTATGCCCCTGTGTCATCTAAATAATATGTGACTTGAGGGTGGTTTATTATTGTGCAATAGTTTTTCTCATGAAAAATTAAGAACATAAGCCTTTCTTTCTTTATCCCTTTGTGGTATTTCCCTGCCTCTATCCAGGAACAGCAGAAATTATAACCAGACTGCTGGGCAAGTCAGTGCTTCATGTCCCCCTAAGACCTTGGAGCCAAGGCTGCAGCCTAACGTACTTTCTCAGGATGTCAGGCATGCCTTCACGTGGGCTGAGGGAGCCCAGGGAGTAAGTCAACACCTCTAGAGCCAACTCAGCCTCTCAACAGGGCCGCTGAAGCGTTTCTTCAGCACAAAGAATTCTTTCATTTGTGAATCACAAGAGCTCATCTTTCAAGGCGGCCAATTCCTGGGTTTCTAGTGCCTATTATTCCTTAGATAAGAGGAGGCTTGTCGTGGGGATCCATTTGATGTATACTTAAACATTCATGTATCCCTTGTTACTCTGAACTTTCCTTCTACTCTGCTTTGGCCAGTAATCAGAGATACATGTTCAGCTAAGAGCATATTTCTATCCTGCCCATTTTCTCCATCTCTTTCAGGGTGCTTTGAAGACAGTGTTGAAATTTGCCATCTTATAATCATTCCCATGGCAACAAGCTGTGAGAAGACAAACAAACATAGGGTTAAGACTTCACTGCAGGAATCAAGCAGATGGAAAAATCAGGCTGTGAGGGAGAAAACCTTTATTTAAACATAAATATCTTTAGGAAGAGAATGAAGAAATGAGAAACTGACTAAAAGCAGCTTAGAAAGGTGAGAAGTGACTATTTGCTTATGCTTTTACCTCTCTAATTGACCTCAGTGCGAAGCCTGTCTTTAAATTGAGCCTGCAAAGGAGGACATGATGTAGGCTGTGGGCACTTATCAAAGAGAAAGAAAACCATGAATGCAGCTGTAGTTGGTGGCTGAGACTCACCCCAGCATAGACATGCCTACCTTTGCCCCCATACAGCAGAAGTCAAAGCAGGTTCATTGGTGTAAATCCAGAGGGAGGTCACCTTATCAAAGCCTGGTGTCCATGTGGCTCTTAGCCAGCCTGTTGGGGCTCTGCAGTCTCAGAGGAGGCAAGGGCAGGGGGCCAGAGTGAATCCCATCACCTCAGTCAGATTCTGGCCATGGGGCAACCATGGTTAACCTTGGTGGAACCAGGGTGGAGTAGGATGTAACACTGGACTGAGCATTTTTTAAAGGTTGAATTGTGTGTCCCCCGCCCCTCAATTCATATATTAAAAGTCCTAACCCCAGTAGCTCAGAATGTGACCTTATTTGGAAATAGGGTCATTGCAGGTGTAATAAGTTAAGATGAGGTTATACTGCAGTAGAATGGGCCCCTGACCCAATATGACTGGTGTCCTTATAAAAAGGGGCAATGTGGACACATAAACATACATGCACACACACTGGGAGAATCCCATATGAAGGTGAAGGCAGAGGTCAGGTGGTGCATCTACAATCCAAGGAATGCCAAAGATTGCCAGCAAAGCACCGGAAGTTAGGGGAAAGACCTGGAATAGATTCTCGCTCACTCCCTCAGAAGGAACCAACACTGCCAAGACCTTGATCTCAGACTTCCAGCTTCCAAAACTGCAAGGCACCCAGTTTGTGGAACTCTTAGGGCAGCCCTAGGAAACTATCACAGCACTTTTCCAGGTTGCAAATACATGCTGCTGCTTCCTATCCTGGAACCAAAACAAACTTCACGCTAAGTAGCCATCATTAAATTCTGCCCTTATAAAACTCACTTGACTTATCCAGTGCCAAGTGCAGTATTGGATGAGTGGATGATATTTTGATCCTTTCCCCAAAGTTAAAAGTAGCAGACAATCAGAGTTAATGACATTGATGCAGACACAGCAGACAAGGAAAGGCAGCGGTTGTTGTTGGTTCTCTTTAAACTGTACTATTTTAGGAAAGCCAACTTTGGCTTAGTGTAAAAATTCTCCAAGACCAACTCTCCAAGAAAACGAGTTCCCTTTCATGCTTGGAAGAAGACAGGTTAAATTCCATTTATTATCTCAAATGTTTTATCATTTGGTGCCTGGAGAATTTTAGTCACGAAATGAAGCTTATAGTAGGCCCAAAATCTGCTGGAGCTTGTTAACATTTTACTAATGATATATTTTTTCATTCTAATAAGATTCTGTTTAATGGGTTTGGATCTTATATAAATAGCACAAGAGGAAATAACTCAAAGTTTTAGAATTTTATACTATCTGTTGACAAATATGTTATTGATACTATATTGTGGAAAGGAGGACAAAACTCGTTTTTACAGAGTCATGGGGACAGGGGTAGAATCCTTGGAGGTAGGTTACCCCCTGGGCTAAGGGGAGGAGACATGATCAGGTGGAGCTCTGGGACCAGCCCCAGCTTCAATGAGAATAGCTCTTCTTTGGTCTGTTTCCTGTGGGTTTTGTCCTGTGTGAAGGTTTTCACATGATCCTTGCCATTCTGGCTTCCAGTACACTCTCAGCTACTCCCTAAATAAAAAGCTACTCCTGTCAGGTCAATCTCTTACCCATGCCAATTCCAGCCAGGAAGGTTTGGCTCAAAGCTACTCACTGCCTAGAAAGCACCCTTTACCCCTCCAGCAGTTTACCCTTACACTATCTTCAAGGAGGAAAGAATCAACTCCTCTCCAAAGTTGTCTCTAAACAACTGTCTTCCCTGACTTTGAATTGCTAAGAGCTGACCTTTGCGGTTTAAATACTACAATGTCTCACTTGTTTATAAACTACCTTAAAATTATCCTTCAGCTATGATGTGTATATATGTGATGCTTTCAAGATAGACTATAAGCTCCTTTAAGATGGGTGTTCATCTTTTGCTCCTTGTATTACTGGTATTATTAATTCCAACACTATACATTGAAAATGAAATATGGGTTAAAATAGTAAGTACTGCCCAATTTCGTTACAAATACTAGAAATTTTAGAATTTTGCCATCTATCAAAATTTATATCAAAATGAGTATAGATTTTTATAACCCAAAATAAGTATAATTCTTAACAGGCTGTTTTGTTGTAAGAATTTATTCAGCTAAAAGGTGACAGAAAAAAATGTGAGCTGTATTTTTAAATTAAAAGCATATAATGGTGAAGGTGGTTAAAAAAACCACATAAAAGCTTTAAAAAGTGGGAGAGAAAAGGGGGATAACTCAGAAAGAAAAAATTAGATTTTTATTATAAATACAATCTAAAAAAAAAGGAGGGCTTCAAATTCAACAGAGATAACATAAGAATGTTTAATTATACAGTGTTCTCTAATAAGTATCTGTACAAAACTTAAGAATTAATTATTGATGGCTCTCCTTAGACACTAGCAAATATACGTTTATTTGTTTAGATTGGTTTCTGGCACAAAACTCTTTAAGAATTGAAATTTTAATGACTTCACTAAATATGTTCTCGTCCTTCATTCCAGACATGAGTTTGTCCTTTGCTATGCTGCTCATGAATGCTCGGATGCCAGCAATGATGCAAGAAACAGATTTCATATTAGTAAAAGAAAACAGTCTTGAAGCAGCTTTTATGAGGGTTAAAGAGAAGCAAGTAACTTAGTTATGTTAAACCTGTATTTCTGCATCACTGAACCAAACACACAGATGGAAACCTAACTGGATCCAAAGAAGGTAAGGAAGACCCTGAAAGGATTCAGAATTGAGCACCAAGACATAATAAAAGCAAACAACCAAAGCCAAAACATGCAGAGGAGGTCAAAGTCAGAGCTGAAAACAATAAATGAAGTAACTGAATTTGCTTTGATTTCAGGGTAAGTGACCATATAACTTATTATCCAAAGTGGAACACTTAGGCACTGTTAATAATTATGAGGGGAAAACCAGGACTGTCCCAGGAAAACCAGAACATATGGTAATCATATTTTAGAGGCTACTGTTTCATTGATGATGAAAAACAGTACACACTGAAATGTGAGCATAGACAAAATGTCAGCATTATTGAGCATCTCCTGAATGCCAGGCAGTGCTGTGTTCTGGGACTATAGTCATGAACAAAATGGTCCTTAAAGAGCTTCTAATCTGTTTAGTGTGGACATCAGCCTCAAAGGCTCTCCTGATATACCTTTGAAATTAGATAAAATTAAAATCCAAATGATATACATTAATTTAAATTTGATGACATGCAAAACATTGTAAAAGGTGCTGAGAAGAAAGATGTCAAGACAAGCCTTCTTTCTTAAGATGTTTATAATCTAGGGAAAAAGACCATATGTAAAAAGTTAAATTACTATGAAAGACAAATACTAACTCAACATAGCTGTGGGAGAAATGTCATGAGATAATGCATAATTAATTGACAAGTTAATCATAAAGAAGTAATTGTTAAAGGAATTCCTAGAGGGATAAGTTCTTTCAGTCAGGAGTGATTGGCTTTATGGAAAAGCATTTGTCCTGGGTCATGAAGACCAGGTAGGACTGGGGTAGATAGGAGAAGGAGAGAGAGGTGGAACATGAGAACTAAGCTCAGAGGTAGGAATGTGTAGGGCGATTTGAAGGACCCTAGATCAGCCAGTGTGGAGGAGTAGAGACAGGGCTGGAAAGATACTTGACTCTTAAAAAAATTTCCCTCAAAGATTTTTTTACCTTTTAAAAAATTGAAATACAGTTTATTTACAATATTATATTAGTTTCAGGTGTATAACATAGTGATTTAATATTTTTATAGCTTATACTCCTATATATATGAATATATATGTGACTATATATGAATCTATATAGATGTACATATCTATATTTATACATTAGATATATACCCAGTAGTAGAATTGCTGGATCATATGGTTGTTCTATTTTTAGTTTTTTGGGGTACCTCCATACTGTTTTCCAAGTGGCTGTACTAGTCTACATTCCCACAAACAGTGTACTAGGGTTCCCTTTTCTCCACTTCTTCACCAATATTTGTTATTTGTGGTCTTTTTGTTGATAGCCATTCTGACAGGTATAAGGTGATACCTCATTGTGGTTTTAATTTGTATTTCTCTGATGATTAGGACTGTTGAGCATCTTTTCTTGTGCCTGTTAGCCATCTGTATGTCTTTGGAAAAATATCTATTCAGGTCTTCTGCCCATTTTTTAATCAGATTGTTTATTTTTTTTGATATTGAGTTGTATGAGCTGTTTATATGTATGAGCTGTTTATATGTATGAGTTGTATGAGCTGTTTATATGGCCCCTTATTGGTCATGTCATTTGCAAATATTTTCTTCCATTCAGCAGGTGTTGATGGTTTCCCTTGCCGCGCAAAAGCTTTTAGCTTCAAAGCTAAATGCTCTGGGGGCTTTTCCTCCCGATGCCAGACCCCCAGACTGGGGAGCCTGACATGGGGCTCAGAACTCTCACTCCTGTGGCAGAACCTCTGTGATATAATTATTTTCCAGTTTGTGGGTCGCCTACCTGGTGAGCATGGAATTTGATTGTATTGCAAATGCACCCCTACTACCGTCTCATTGTGGCTACTTTGTCTTTGGATGTAGAATATCTTTTTTGGTAAGTTCCAGTCTTTTTTGTCGATGGTTGTCGATGGTTGTTCAAAAGCCGCCAGGCTTTTGTTGATGGTTGTTATTTTGGTGTTTTCATGAGAGGAGGTGAGCTCAAGTCCTTCTACTTCACTATCTTGTCTTCCTCCCCTTTATCGTTATATAATGCCCTTCTTTGTCTTTTGTTATAGACTTTGTTTTAAAGTCTATTTTGTCTAATATGATTATTGCTACCCCTGCCTTCTTGTTGTTTCTGTTTGTATAAAATCTTTTTCCATTCCCTCATTTTTGGTCTGTGTGTGTGTTTAGCTCTGAAGTCAGTCTCTTGTAGGCAGCATATAGAAGGGTCTTGTTTTTTATCCAGTCAACCACCCTCTGTCTTTTGATTGGAGCATTTAGCCCATTGACGTTTAAAGTAATTATTGATATTATTGCCATCTTATTACTTGTTTTCCAGTTTTTTTGGTAGTTCTTCTTGTTTATTTCTTTTTGTTTGTTTGTTTCTGCCCTTGTGGTTTGATTATTTTCTTTAGTAGTGTGCTTGAGTTCCTTTCTTTTTGTTTTTTTGCATCTATATAAGTTTCTGATTTGGGGTTACCATGGTGTTCATATATGTTGTCATGTAACTATATGCTTGTTTCAAACTGACAGTCCTTTAAGTTCAAACATTCTAAAAGGTCTACATTTTTTTCTCTCCTCCCTCACAGTTTATGATTTTGATGTTTATCCCTTAACTGTTTATTGTAGTTATATTTTATTTTATTTATAGTTTTTGTCTTTTAATATTTATACTAACTTATTTAAATGGTTGATCCACAGCCTTTACTAGTGGGGTTTTTCCTTTCCTATGACTTCTTACTTCTTGTTGTAGCCTTTTCTTTTCCACTTAGGGAAGACTTTAACATTTATTTTAGGGTTGGTTTAGTACTGATGAACTCCTTTATTTTTTGCTTGTCTGAGAAGTTCTTTATCATTCCTTCAACTCTAGATGATAATCTTGCTGGGTAGAGTATCCTAGGTTGTAGGTTTTTCCCTTTCAGCACTTTAAATATATTATGCCACTCCCTTCTTTCTTGTAAAGTTTCTGCAGAAAAATCAGCTGATAGCCTATTGGGGACTGGGTGTCTTGTCCTTGTATGTGTCTCTGTTTTTTCTCTTGCTGGCTTTAGAATTCTCTCTTTTTCTTTAACTTTTGCCATTTTAATTATGGTATGTCTTGATGTGGGTCTCTCTGTGCTTCCTGTACTTGAATATCTGTTTCCTCTTTCAGGTTCAGGAAGTTTTCAATCATAACTTTTCCAAATACATTTTTGACCACTTTCTCTCTTCTCCTTCTGGGACCCCTATAATATGAATGTTAGTATGCTTGATGTTGTCCCAGAGGTCCCTTAAACAAACTAGTTTTATTTTTTTTAATTTATTTTTCTTTTTGCTGTTCTGATTGGGTGATTTCCATTATTCTATCTTCCATGTTACTTATGTGTTCTTTATTACCTAGTCTTCTTTTAAATCCTTCTAGTGTGTTTTTCATTTCCATTATTGTATTTTTCAGCTCTGACTGGTTCTTTTTTTTTTTAATTGGAGTATAGTTGATTAACAATGTTGTGTTAGTTTCAGGTATACAGTAAAGTGATTCAGTTATATATATACATATGTCCATTCCTTTTCAGATTCTTTTCCCATATAGGTTATTTCAGAATACTGAGTAGAGTTCCGTGTGCTATACAGTAGGTCCTTGTTGATTATCTCTTTTATATATAGTAGTATGTATATGTTAATTCCTGACTCCTAATTTATCCCTGACTTGTTCTTTTTTTTAATATTTTCTAGTGCCTTGTTAAAATTCTCACTGTGTTCATCTATTCTTTTCCCTAGTTCAGTTAGTATTTCTTATTACTAATGCTTTGAGCTCTTTATCTGGTAAATTATTTATCTCTGTTTCATTAGTTGTTTTATCAGGGTTTTTTGTTCTTTCATTTAAAACAAATTCCTCTGTTTTCTCATTTTGCTTAACTTTCTCTGTCTCTATGAAATTAGGTGAAACAGCTACTTATCCTGGTCTTGAAGGGTATCCTTGTGTGGGAATGTCCATATGCCATCCATATCTGCCCTGTGGCTTTGGTGGGAGAGCTGGATCTGACGTGAGCATGAGTCACATCTTCCCCCAGGGTGTGCTGGCAGCTATCACCTTGGTGGGAGCGGGGGGCTGGATATGGAGGGGCTAAAGCCAGAGCTAGCTGTGAGCTAGGGCTTCTCCTATGCTTAGCGGCCATTACTGCCCTACTAGGGGCAGTGAGGGGGTCCCAATGTGCTGGCACAGAAGCCCTGAGGGTTGGGTCCAAGCTAGTTCTGTTCCATCTAAGTGTGCGCTCTCCCCTATTCCAGCAGCGGCACCATCACCACAGAGGGGAGAAGTGCTGGAGCAAGAAGGCCCAGAGTGGGTATCCGGTGTAGGCTGGGGTATGTGCTAGGCAGTCTTGGCACACCAGTCAGAGCTCCAGACTGCTTGTGATCCACCACCTTCACGAGCACCAGTAATGGCCACCCTTGCCCTGTTCAGATGCAGTGCCTGGTCTGAGCTGGCTCCATTTCCGCCAGCTGTGCAACCTCCTCAGTAGTGGCAACCTTCACCCTAGTGGGGAGCTGCAGTGGAGCTAGAGGGGCTGGAGTGGATGCTTGGCATGGGCCAGGGTGTACACTAGGGTGGTTGCAGGAAACCAGCCAGAGCCCTGGGAAGTTTCAATCTGCTTCTTTTGCCTGGTTCCCAGGAGTAAGGAAGCATGGGTATGCTCTTTAAGAGCAGAGTCTAGGTTTCTTATAGCCCTCCTGTTAGTCCCACTGGTTTTTAAACAAGCTAAGGGGACTCCTTCTCCCGGTATCAGACCCCAGGGCTGAGGTGTCCTCTTCTAGGGCTGCAGGTCCTGACCTGATTGCTTCTCTTCCCCTCCTACCTGACTCCGTGTGGATCTTTCTCTACAGACTTGTTTGTTGTATAAGAGTCTTTCTGCCACTCTCCAGTTCGTTTTCAGTGTGAATTGCTCCACATGTAGATGTATTTTTGATGTGTTCGTAGTGGGAGGTGAGCTCAGTGTCCTTGTACTCTGCCATCTTGATCTCCATTTTTTCCTTCTTAAAAGTAGCAGAACAACCACTACCATGACAACTTTCATTTGTGATGGGCAGTGGGTTGTGTGTATACCTGGATGCCTCCTACCTTTTCCACAGCACTGGTAACCTCCCAACCACTTTTGGCCGCCAGGCTTTTGAGAGCCTCCACATTGCCATTACTCAAGGATACCTAAAACACAAATATTTGAAATGCTGTGAGTTCAGTGCAGATATGTGATCAAATATTTTCTGCTTAGAAAGTGGGCACTGTTAGAGCCAAAGTGATGATGTTGAGGTTAGAACTAAGTTATAGGAACATAATTTCTGTCTCAAACTCTTAATGCCGAATTCAAACAGGTAATGTGAGTCATATATGCTTAGCAGATTAGTATCATTTTAATTAGCATCCTAAGCAAAGACAAGAACACCCTTCAGTATGACTTGTAATCAACGGGTAATAAGTAAACTTGGATTTCCCTTTACATTTTATGGTCAAAAACATTAAAATGACTAATACTGCTCTATTGTGTTATAAAAATGCAAGCCAGTGGGCATGTCATTCAACACAAGCTATGATGAAACACCAGATCTCAATGTCCTATGTTGCTTGAATGCATTTGATGGCAGAGCATCCAGAGTCTGTATTCAGGAACTATACATATAATTCAAACAAGGCGGTGAAGCAGCTGGCTGATAACTAGTTACTGATAGCTTGGTTTTGTTTCATTTTGAGATGACTGGTTGCTATAATTCACCTTTTCATCTAACCTGTGTAGGCACAACATGAGTCAGTTAAATGAGGGGATTTCCATTTTTGTAATGAAGTGATTTTACATGAAGAGCTTCAGATCATAAAACTGTCACCTGGTTGCCAGTATCCCAGTGTATGCAAAGTGGAACCTCTCCTTTGTGGGAAATAATGTATTTTCTGGAAAAAAATTAAAATATTAAATAACAGTTTTCTTCCCTGTATTTAGCACACAGCAATAACTATGACAGTTTCTTGAACTGAAATCAGCAGTTTTAAAAAGCTGCCTTTACTGGTGGAACAATCAGAAAGAACAATTTCCATCACAGTAGTCTCCACAGTCAGAAAGCATCAGACCTTCTCTTTTTACGTTATGTGGGAATAGAGACACAGAGAGGGCTCTTTGCTATGTAATTAGTCAGATGAGAGAAGATTCCATAAAATCCTTACACCTAAGTCCCTTACCTGCCTAGGCGAATTCTCTTGCGTGCAAGAGCTCCACGATACCGTCTAAAATCATCCTTAAATAAAAAACAAAGTAAAATCAATAAATTTCTAATATTTTAGTGCTACAATCCTTAAGTTTCTCTCTCCTAAGTCAGTTGAGAAGGCTAATTGGGACAAGGGGTCTCTACGTGAACTATCTTCAGGTCAGAGTTGGCAGTAAGGCAGCTTATTCTGAAAGGCTTAATTCCGATGAGTGTAGAGCAGCATAGAGAACTGGGTGTAAGGTGGGAGAAGAGAGTCAGAAATGAGACACGGAAGACGATATGCTTCCAACAGCAGCATGTGGCTGAGTAGATGTGAAGTCTTCAGGGACTTCATCATTTAAAGAAATGACTAGAGTGATTTGGAAAAAGAAGAAAAAGACCATTTTACTTTGTGATGCAGAAAAGAAAGAAAACCAAAGGGGAATAGACATGGAGGTTGTTGCCAGTTCAGGGAAAGATTCTGTGTGGAGCTCTGTACCCACAGCTTCCCCAGAATAAGTGGTCTGATTACTGAACCACACATGCTAATAACTGACCTTTGACATCGGTTTGATTCTGGGGAATGTGATCAGTTCTTCCTTATCATCGACAGCATTATAAATGAGAAACGCACTGTTGATATGACGGCCCTGGCCCCCAGACCACTCCTGGCAGTCAAAGGCCTCCACACGCACTCCCACTTCGACACTGCAGACGGGCGACAAGGGCAGTGGGCAGAGAACCTGAGCATGCCAGGCCTACTCTGCCCACTGCCCTACCACCTCCTCCAGGGAAGGAAGAGAATGAGGACCCTGGGTTGTTTCATTGTCATCTGCTAATCTATGCAACTGTTAACATCCATTTCATCAGGTCGATTGATCTGATGTACAAGCTCCTGGGAGCATTTCTGCTTTACTTTCCCCCTTTCAAGTGGTGAAAAGGCCATTGGAACTTTATATACCTTCATGAACGTACTTTGGTAATGGGGGAGGGGTGGTTAAATTGTGCCAAAGTCAAGTTTTCTCTCCTAAAAACAATAGTCCTATAATTTAAAAGCATCGAACACTGAAACTGGATAGGAAACACAGATGTTCTTTTTTACATTTAAAAAGAAAAAAATACTAAATTAAATCTTTTCTTTGTGTATCAAGAATAATAAAAATAACTGGGAAGTGGTTTGGACTTCATGGTGATAAATGATGGGTCCATTATGAAGTGGTTGACCACACAGTCACTGGGACTCTTTTGAGATGAAAGGAAGAATGAATAATTATGATAGGTGCAAAAACCAAGACCATCCTAGATCAAGTAGGACATACAGTCCCACTTATTATGAGACAAAAACCAACTTATCCTAACAGTGTAAGGAGGCCTGAAGTGGAACAGAGAGTTAAAATGTGTGTCTGTGGATTTTGAAGATTAAGTGAAGTTTAAAAAAAATTAGAAGGAACTTGATTTTTTTAAAATAGTCACTATACTTACCTCCAGATTGAAATAAAACAAAAAATATTGCTTATGTGCAAGTTTGAATTCATTTATAGCAGCCTAAGAGCACCAGACGTGCTTTACCAGGTCTGAAATGTATTGTTGACAATGGCATTGAAGACAAGACGATCTCCAACTGTAGATGGTCCCCGGAACTTAAACATGTCCACGGACTTCAGAAGGGGATGCGCTCGACACAGGCGGCTGATGAAACGAAGGGAAGGAGAGAGAGAAGAAAGTGATCATTCTCCAAAATATTTTCAGGAACTGTTGCTTTGCTTAATGGATGCAATAGGCCAGTGTTCAGGGTGCTTTCTAAATGAATATCTCTTTTAGCTCAAGAGGGAAATGAATAACTGGATTGTGTGTGTTGAGAGTGGTCCTGTACATTACCTGCAAATATTTTAGGAAATGCCACACGTCCCCAGGCCGTGGGGTCTTTACCAAGATGCTGGTGCTCCTGCTCTTGTGGTGACAGTCCTGCTCTTGTTTTGTGCCCTATGGAAGTATCTCCAAAAAACAAACCGCTGTCGTTTGTTCTAATTTGAGGGATTTTTTTCCCTCCTGACAGCTCATGACTACAATCACAGAAAGCTGTGATTCCCAGGTTGGAGTGGGGCACAGTGAAGAGAACTGTCAGCTGGTGCCATTCACATGCATTCCTTGGCTTCACTGTTACTTGAGTTCACCCGCATGTCAAAGACTAATTTTTTTCCCCTAAAGAAAAATTACCTGGATTGCTGCACAAAGCCTGAAAGGCTACAAAGAATACATTTTACAATTTTTGTGGTGTGCGGAGTTTTGAAAATCTATAAAGAAAATTTAATCTCAGAAAGTTACTTCCATAATTTTCTACATTTTAGATTCCCACTGTAGTCTTCCAATTACTCTAAAGAATTGTGCCAACAATAAGTGAACAGACTCTGCCATAGTTAATTATATTGTAAGCCTTTACAGTAGAACAGGTTCAAATGCTTTATTGTCATTAAGAGTGACAATGTCATTTTAAAAACAAACTCTTATATTTGTGCACAATTTATAGGAAGGATAACCACAGGTTTCTAATTATAGTCGTAACTGTAGACATATTACTAATAAAATTCCTTTAATTTGGGGGAAATAAAACCTTAACAATTTTCAGTGGTTACAAAAATTGTCGGAAGGGCAGATCCTGTTCAAATCCATTTTCAGAGAACACAGTGTTCTTTAAAGCTGCTCAATTACCTACATGGCTTCATTAAGAATAAAGGAACCCTTTTTGAAACTGAGGAGCATTTAAAAGTACTTTTCTAAGTTCTTTCCTCTTTCTCATCTTATTTTTCAGTTAATCCTTTGGCCATGGTGATTCTAACCAGCACCTTCAGAGATCAGACCTAATTGTAAACCGCCTTTATAAAAGTTTGTATCTTGACCGTTTTTAAGTGTAAAGGCTATCTTCTGTTTCTATCCTGCATCTACTTTGTCATAAGTAATGTGACAAGGAGTTGCAGTGTCATAAGATCAACAGTCATAATTCAGCATCAAGTATAAGAACTGTCATTTCATTTTTATTTTTGAACCAAGAATTTAAACATTCACCTTCAAAAAAGGACAGAATAATTCTAAGGTAAACAGGAAAATGACTTATCATTTTCTCATTTTGATAAAAGGCAACATTGTTCTCTACTTGTTTCCTTGACTGCCCAATAGCTGAACCTCAGACCCTTCTATCCTCTCCCCACTGGTCTCAAGATCACAAGCCAAAGGTCCAAACCAAGAACCTTGCAGAAATAGTAGCCACTGTCTCCATCCAAGCCATGATCTGGCCACCAAATGTATTTCCATGATGGTTTGCATGGGGTGGGAGGACAAGTTCAATGCTCTGCACAGAGGTGCCCCTCGTGGAAACGGTTCCTTCTTCTTCATCACAAGTGGGATCTGAAAGGTGGATGTGAACAAAGATGGTGGAGTTAAATGCAGAACCTGAGGCTACAGCCTTTCCTTCAACTCATGGGATTTTTTAGAAAAAATAAATTATTACCAAAGACTTAAAACTCCTGAAGAAATGAATAGGCTTTATTTACAGTGAATTGGATAAGACCACAGATCAGAAAGGGCATTTTAGAGATTGTATTCCAACCTGTTTTACAAGTCAACCAGAATTTTTTTTTTTTGCGCTACGCAGGCCTCTCACTGTTGTGGCCTCTCCCGTTGCGGAGCACAGGCTCCAGACGCGCAGGCTCAGAGGCCATGGCTCACGGGCCCAGCCGCTCCGCGGCATGTGGGATCTTCCCGGACTGGGGCACGAACCCGTGTCCCCTGCATCGGCAGGCGGACTCTCAACCACTGCACCACCAGGGAAGCCCTCAACCAGAATTTTGATTAAAAGAATGTTTAAGTTTAAGTTTGAGTTGCTTCAGGTGGAAGAGGGGCAGATCAGAGCAGGTCAGGGCAGAAAGAAATTTGGGGATTGATGGATATATTATTATCTTGATTGTGGTGATGGTTTCATGGGGATATACATGTCTCAAGACCTATCAAGTTGTACACTTTAAGTATGGGTCATTTATGGTATGTCAATAAAGTTATTAAAAAGAAAGGGATTTGAGCTTTAAAGGGCCACAGACACTGAAAATCTGGAATAGTTTGCTGTATGATAAACTTCAGAATGGGAATATGGCCTCCCGTAGTTCCTGTTTTGCAAGGAATGCAGTCACAAACAGAAAAGACACAATACATTGTACTTCTTAGTGTCATTCTGCTTCTTTTGAATCATATCTGCTTCATTTACTGACAAATTGGTTTTGACTCTCAACAATGGAGAAATCATTTACTTTGGCGGCAAAGCAGTAAAATGTATTCAGTTATATTGCCTGTATCATCAAGGGAATTACCAGCTAGGCTTATATCTCACGTACTATTGTTGAGGAGGTGGGAGAAAGAATTACAGAGTAGGGCACCATCCTGGTTGTACCATCAGAGGCACAGCTGAGCTTTCAGTGTGAGAGCACAGACATGCCCGGCTGTTGTTGGTAACTGGGAATGGAGCCTTTCTTATCACAGTCACATATAAGTGAGCAGAGAAGAGTGGTTACAGAGATTTAACTCCATTTCCTGATCTAATTATTATATTTTTCATTAATTGATGGTATTTTTCTTTTATGTTTTTTCCCCTTCATTCCACTGATCATGTCAGTCCCCTGCTTAAAAACATGCAGTGACTTCCCCTTGGCCTATTAGAAGAACCTAAATCATTCCTATGGCCCCAAGCCCGCCCTTTCCTGTCTGGCCTATGACTACCTCTCCAGCCCCAGCTAGTCTGATTTGCTCCTAGCACCCCTTCCCCTCTCAAGCTCTCTCTCCCTTTGTTCCAACCACAATAGCCCTTTTTCAGTTCCTGTAACTAAATGTTGCCCTCAACATCAGGGCATTTGTACATGGTGCTCCCTCTGTCACCGGCAGTTCCACTGGCCACCCACACTTTCTTCCACTTACCTCCTATTCTCTCTTGGCCCATCTCAGTCACTACTTCCTCAGGAAAGCCTTCTCTGACCACAGCAGCCCCACTATTATGAGCTCCCACTTGTACCTTTCTTTCACGGTTATAATTTTATGTTTATTTGTGTGATCTTTGATTATCTGACCCCCTATATCCTAAGCTCCTTTGGGAAAGGACTGATTTTTAAAAATTCTAATAAAATTCCAGAATGTGGGTGCTCAGTCAATATTTATTGAATGAATAAATGGATGAATAAACTTAACTTTGCTGATTTATTCCACGTTCACAGTCCTTACCAACAACAGAATATTTTTAGGTAACAAAATGATTGTACTGATTTATACTTCTGTCTGTTGTTTATTACAGTTCCTACTGCTCCCCATTTTCACTTAAATAGTATTGTGGACTTCTCAATTTTTCCAATTTCATGGGTGTGAAATAGTGTCTCATGGAGGTTATAATTTGCATTCCCCTGATAAATAATGAGGTCCAACATCTTTTCATATGTATATGAAACTTTCATGTTACCCTTTAATGAAATGTCAATGTTGTTTGCTTCAAATGTTACTTCTCCCCCTTTCTTTTTCTCCTCTCTTCCTGGAACTTAGATTAGATGCTTGTTAGACTTCTTACTCCATTCTCTATATCTCCTAATCTCTCTTATATATTTCCCATTTCTTTGTCTATCCATCTGCATTCTAGGTAACTTTTTCAGATTTACTTTTCCAGTTTACTGTCTTAGATGCTGTTTAATTCATCCATTGAGTTTTTTTTTTAAATTTTTATTTATTTTTTTTGTTTGCATTGGGTCTTCATTGCTGCACGCGGGCTTTCTCTAGTTGTGGCGAGCCGGGGCTACTCTTCGTTGTGGTGCACGGGCTTCTCATTGTGGTGGCTTCTCTTGTTGGGGAACATGGGCTCTAAGCACGCGGGCTTCAGTAGTTGTGGCGTATGGACTCAGTAGTTGTGGCTCACAGGCTCTAGAACGCAGGCTCAGTAGTTGTGGCACACAGGCTTAGTTGCTCCATGGCATGTAGGAACTTCCCAGACCAGAGATCAAGCCCGTGTCCCCTGCACTGGCAGGCAGATTCTTAAGCACTGCACCACCAGGGAAGTCCCATTCACTGAGTTTCAAATTTTAATTATTATATAGTCTTTTTATAGAAATTCCTTTTGCTTCTTTGTCAAGTAGTCTAGGTCATTTTCTTGTTCCTATATAATACTTTTGATACTCTTTTCTTAAAATATATTAATGTTCTTACTGCACATTCTTTATATGGTAAATTCATTATCTGTAGTCTTTGTGGACCTCATTCTATGATCTGGTGCTTTTTTGGATTTAGGTGACTTATTTTTGTCTTTTATGATTTTTGACTAGGAGCTCACATTCCTTGGATCTTTATCTGTGACAGTTCTTAAGGGCTGGGCTTAAAGTCATTTCTTCACAGAGGATTTGTATTTGTGGCTGCAGATCACCCGTGGGTACATAGCACAGTACCACTTCACACTAAGTATCACTTGGTCTGTTTTGGGCCAAACAAATTATGTGAATTCTGACACCAAATCTGCTTGAGAATGTAATTGTGATTGAATCCTCAAAGAGAAACAGTTTTTTTCCATTCCACCTAGGGCTAAGTGGAAAGCGTCCCTACCAGAGCTCTCTGAGGGGTGGGATTTTTCCAGTTGACCCACTGAGGGTATCATTTTTGGGGTGTTGCAGCTCCAGGTATGGTTCCTTGATCCAACCTTCCACCTGGCTGTGTCTCCTGAGCCCTGGCAGGCCCATTAAAACACAGCTCTAGGTCTGGCACATACAGGTTCCTCCTGAGTAAATGCCAACTCTTGTATCTTCTTACACTGCTGAATTTGTGTTTCTAATCATTTGTGGACTTCAAGGCTTTCTCTTATTTTTTTGCCTGCTGAGATGTGTTTGCAAAGATGTTTGTAAATATTTCATCCAGAAATTTTAGTTTTTTTCAGACTCCAAATCCACCATAGTGCTGTAATCAGAATTGGATTGTTTCCTAAAGTGATCCTTAAAAAGCATATGAAGTCTTAAATCCCTTCCAACTTCTTTTTTAAGTACTGATTTTGTTAGATAATTTTCTATAAACATACAAAACCAGTATTGATTGAGATTTTTTAAGGTTAATTTCTCTTACTCAAATGGTACTTTTTTGTTTCAAAATAAATTAATATAAATTATCTGTAAACTATATTGTTAAATGAAAAAAAGAAAGGTGCATACTTGTTTGAGTATTGTGTTACCAGGATAAAATAAAAAATTGAGAGGACCTTATACTGTGAGAGACATTGTAAAGACTCAAATATAAGGCAACTCCTTTTCTGAGGGATAATTAAAGAAAAAGCTACTTGATTCCTATGAAGACATACATGGCCTACACTAGGACACATAGAGGAGATAACTAGGGCAGGTCATATGTGTATAAGCATCAGCTATGACATCTATGCAGAAATATATTGAGTATAGGGGACCCTGGTGCAGAAGTATGCCTATTTGAGGTAATTGCCAATCAATGGGGAAATAGGGCTCTTCCAGGTTTAGAGATCAGTCTAGGCTCACAGCTCTGGCTGTGTACCCATGTTAAGTACAATAAACAAATGTCACCCTTTCTACAGGCTTCCAAATAGGGGCATACTCATCTGGAGGTCAATTTCAATTCTTGTACTTTGGATGTTCATTAAGTATTGTGTCATTCTGCTTGGACAATTTTACATTTATCCCGCATTTTCTGGTCAGGAACTCTGACCTGAATTGAGGTTATTCTAGCTCTGGTTTTCTTTCTCATTACTGGAAAGGATCAATAAACCGCAGAATACACATTCTTCTCAAGTGCACATGGAACATTCTCCAGGATAGATCACATGCTAGGCCACAGTCATATAATTAAAGTTCCTGTAAGTAGATTTACTGACCATCAAACTTGCCACTTTCCTTCATCAAGTTTTTAAAAGTATCTTCATGTTGTAATCGAACTTTCCTTCTCTCAGAAGCCAGATTATGTTCCACATGATCTTGTTCAGTTAGAAGTGTGACTGGTTTTAAATGAATCTAGAGAAAGAAAAACAGTTATCTTTCATTGCCCTGTTAAACTATAAAAGCACATCATGAATTTTGCAAAAACAAATGATATGCTACATTGTTTTCTAACTCAAAGTAAATAGAACATTTATGGGTGTTTATATATGCATTTTATTTTGACTTAATTTTTTTCTTAAAATATTTTTAAACTAAAAAAATCAACATAGACTTAATTATTTGTTCATATAATATGTGCCTTAATAAGTTTTCCAAATATTAATTTTCCCTGATTTAAAAAATTTTCAACAGAACTACAAAATTAAAAATTCTTCAGATTAATGAGTGAGGGGAGGGACTTTGACTCCACTAAATTCTTATCAAGAAATGCTTTCTACCTTTTGCAAAATTAATCTATCAAAGGGAGAGAATAAAGGTGTTCTAGAAAAAGCTATCATGTACCAAGAGATATTCCCAATTTGGAAATTTCAACACATGGTGAAAACATTGTCTAATAAGCAAACTGAAAAAATCAATAAGTCAGAATAAAACTCTAACTGACCTCCAGAAACCTGGAAATGTGATGCAACAGAATGAAATAGAAACAAAGAAAACAGTAGCAAAGATCAATAAAACTAAAAGCTGGTTCTTTGACAAGATAAACAAAATTGATAAACCTTTACCCAGACTCATCAAGAAAAAGAGGGAGAGGACTCAAATCAATAAAATGAGAAATGAAAAAGGAGAAGTTACAACAGACACCGCAGAAATACAAAGCATCCTAAGAGACTACTACAAGCAACTCTATGCCAATGAAATGGACAACCTGGAAGAAATGGACAAATTCTTATAAAGGTATAACCTTCCAAGACTGAACCAGGAAGAAATAGAAAATATGAACAGACTGATCACAAGTAGTGAAATTGAAACTGTGATTAAAAATCTTCCAACAAACAAAAGTCCAGGACCAGATGGCTTCACAGGTGAATTCTATCAAACATTTAGAGAAGAGCTAACACCCATCCTTCTCAAACTCTTCCAAAAAATTGCAGAGGAAGGAACACTCCCACACTCTTTCTATGAGGCCACCATCACCCTGATACCAAAACAAGACAAAGATACTACAAAAAAAAAAAAATTACAGACCAATATCACTGATGAATATAGATGCAGAAATCCGCAACAAAATGCTAGGAAACAGAATCCAACAACACATTAAACAGATCATACACAATGATTAAGTGGGGTTTATCCTAGGAATGTAAGGATTCTCCAATATACACAAACCATTCAATGTGATACACCATATTAACAAATTGAAGGATAAAAACCATATGATAATCTCAATAGATGCAGCAAAAGCTTTTGACAAAATTCAACACCCATTTTATTATAAAAACTCTCCACAAAGTGGGCATAGAGGGAACCTACCTCAACATAATAAAGCCCATATATGACAAATCCACAGCAAACATCACTTTCAATGGTGAAAAACTGAAAGCATTTCATCTAAGACCAGGAACAATACAAGTATGTACACTCTCACCACTATTATTCAACATAGTTTTGGAAGTCCTAGCCACGGCAGTCAGAGAGGAAAAACAGGAAAGGAATACAAATTGGAAAAGAAGAAGTAAAACTGTTACTGTTTGCAGATCACATGATACTATACATAGATGATCCTAAAGATGACACCAGAAAGCAACTAGAGCTAATCAATGAATTTGGTAAAGTTTCAGGATACAAAATTAACGCACAGAAATCTCTTGCATTCCTATACACTAACAATGAAAGTTCAGAAAGAGAAATTAAGGAAACAATCCTATTCACCATTGCAACAAAAAGAATAAAATACTTAGGAATAAACCTACCTAAGGAGGTAAAAGACCTGTATGCAGAAAACTAGAAGACACTGATGAAAGAAATCAAAGATTTCACAGACAGATGGAGAGATATACCATGTTCTTGGATTGGAAGAATCAATATTGTGAAAATGACTATATTACCCAAAGCAATCCAGAGATTCAATGCAATCCATATCAAATTACCAATGGCATTTTTTTACAGACCTAGAACAAAAAATCTTAAAATTTCTATGGAGACACAAAAGATCCTGAATAGCCAAAGCAATCTTGAGGGAAAAACACAGAGCTGGATGAATCAGACTCCCTGACTTCAGACTATACTACAAAGCTACAGTAATCAAGACAATATGGTACTGGCACAAAAACAGAAATACAGTTCAATGGAACAGGATAGAAATCCCAGAGATAAACCCATGCACCTGTTGTCAACTAATCTATGACAAAGGCAGCAAGTATATACAGTGGAGAAAAAACAGTCTCTTCAATAAGTGGTGATTGGAAAACTGAACAGCTGCATGTAAAACAATGAAATTAGAACACTCCCTAACACCATACACAAAAATAAACTCAAAATGGATTAAAGACCTAAATGTAAGACCAGACACTATAAAATTCTTAGAGGAAAACATAGGAAGAACACTCTTTGCCACAAATCACAGCAACATCTTTTTTGACTCACCTCCTAGAGTAATGGAAATAAAAACAAAAATAAACAAATGGGACCTAATGAAACTTAAACACTTTTGCACAGCAAAGGAAACTACAAACAAGACAAAAAGACAACACTCAGAATGGGAGAAAATATTTGCAAACGTATCAACAGACGAAGGATAAATCTCCAAAATATATAAATAACTCATGCAGCTCAATATTAAAAAAACAAACAGCCCAGTCCCAAAGTGGGCAGAACACCTAAATAGACTTTTCTCCAAAGAAGACATACAGATGGCCAGGAAGCACATGTAAAGCTGCTCAACATTACTAATTCTTAGAGGAATTGCAAATCAAAACTACAATGAGGTATCACCTCACACAAGTTAGAATGGGCATCATCAGAAAATCTACAAACAACAAATACTGGAGAGGGCATGGAGGAAAGGGAACCCTCTTGCACTGTTGGTGGGAATGTAAACTGATACAGCCACTATGGAGAACAGTATGGAGCTTAAAAAACTAAAAATAGAATTACCATATGACCCAGCAATCCCACTACTGGGCATATACTCAGAGAAAACCATAATTCAAAAAGACACATGCACCTCAATGTTCATTACAGCACTATTTACAATAGCCAGGTCATGGAAGCAACCTAAATGCCCATCAACAGACGAATGGATAAAGAAGATATGGTACATATATACAATGGAATATTATTCAGCCATAAAAAGGAATGAAATTGGGTCATTTGTAGAGACATGGATGGACCTAGAGACTGTCATATGGAGTGAAGTAAGTCAGAATGAGAAAAACAAATATCGTATATTAACGCATATATGTGGAATCAAGAAAAATTGTACAGACGAAACGGTTTGCAAGGCAGAAATAGAGACACAGATGTAGAGAACAAACTTATGGACACCAACGGGGGAAAGAGTGGGTGGGGGGGGTGGCAGTGGGATGAATTGGGAGATTGGGATTGACATATATACACTAATAATGTATAAAGTAGACAACTAATAAGAACTTGCTGTATAAACTAACTAACTAACTAAAATGTTAAAAAAATAATGCTTAGACTAAATGCAGATCCTCCCCTAGGCACTCTGACCCTAAAAAGAAAAGCCAAGAAATTATGAGTAAGTCCGCAGCAGACAAGGGACATGCTGCTCTGGGCCAAAGCAAGGCAAGCCCACTGGGCACCCACATGAGGCCAACATATTTCTTTTAAGGGTGTTTTTACCCTATATATGCCCTGCAGCTTATGTTTAAACTTCAATAACTCAGCAACTTTGACATTATTCCTTTAGGTATGAAAAAGTGATTGGACCGTAAGACACAACTGCTAGCTAAAATGCACTTGCTTTAAAAAAATATTTTAACTCAATTTTGAGTTACATAACCACAAAAGAAAAGAACTAAGCCAGCAAGCAATATTGTGGGGAGACAGACATGACCTTCAGATCATTTAAAACACGTGTTTTTCTCTTTCACGAACTGGCTACATCTCTCATTTTCTCTAAGGCAGTTAATACTATGATATTACCACATAAATATTGGTGAAAATTACGATAAGTATTGGTGAGTAACAAATCTTGGGAAAGTATATCTCATGGTAAAAAGAAATGTCCCTTATTCCATAATAATTCTGATGCTTATACTTCTGTTGATATGTCCCTGAATTACATGCTAGATACTCTTCACAAAGAAATTTACCTTTTCTTTTCCAACTGGTTTGGCTACAAACGTAGAGAAAGCCACACTAACAAGTTTCTCAATGCCAGTGAACATGTCCTGTACTGTGACCTTGATGCTGATCTAAAAAGGAAAGAAAAATAAATTCAAAACTTTTCAACCATCTAGACAACAGATGAGACTGCAGCATTCAAAATTCATTTATGCACTTCACCATTGTTTTGTTTTTTGAATAAAACCAGCATTTCAATTTACTTTTAACCAATACTGTCCTCTCAATGATTTTCTATAAAATTGGAAAAAATTTTCTTTCTGTTTATAGAAAAATATATATTTACCATGGAAAATTTGGTAAGTATAAAAATAGATAAATGATAAAGATGGAATCTGACAATCGAGAGTAAATATTATCAGTAATTCCATCACTCAGATTAATAGTTGCTAACCTTTATATAAAATTTCTTCCAGTTTTATATATATACATATGTATGAAATGTATCTATATATAGTTGTGTCTGTGTGTGTGTATACACACACACACAAAAGATTATCATACTGTATTTACAATTTTATATTATAATGAAATTTTTTAGCATTTATGTGATAAGCATTTTCTAATCCCACTATTACTAAATGTGCTTTTGAAAACAAGATATTAATGAATTCCTTATAGCCCATCAGAGAGATGCACCATAACTTTTTTTTTAATCTTTAGTCTGAGTTTTATAACCAAGATGACATGGACAGAATGTTATTTGCAGTCATGTTATTTGCAGCTTTGTTTTCTCTTTCAGGAGTTTTATTTTTCAGGAATAGCAAGAAAGTAGTTGAGACATTTTATGGTGACACCACAGTGGACTGGATTTCCCCATGTGAAGAACTCTGAAGCTCTGGTCCTCATGATCACACACTGCAGAAGTGTAGGTAAACTCGGGAACATAGCCCAGAGAAATAATACTACCTTCTTGAAATAGTGGGCAACCTCGGGCATCTTAGTTCAGCACTGTGTTATCAATGATAATATCTATTTCTACATCTTCGCCAAGTACATCACGCACAAAAATAATCATCAATCGGTGATTCACTTAACTTATGAAACCAAATTAGTATTTGCATGGTAAACATAAGTTAACTAAATGGTGATTAACCAAATTTAAACCGTCCATTTCCAACCCCCAACAACTCTCAACCCCACATAGCTTTCTACTTTCAGAAAAATAGGCAAATGAAAAATAGAACAGACAACTAATAGTAAAAACAAAGCAACAATTCTGGAGAGTTAAAACAAGTTCCAAACATTGTCTTCTATTAGAACAGTTAATTTAGTTATGTACGATGGCCAAATATCTCGAAAACATATGCCAGGGAGAATTTCACTTTGTGTCATTACAGAGTGGGTCAGATTGGAATTACATCCTATGAAAACAACTGGAAAATTGGACCAAGTATAGGAAGTAACTATTTTCACACATAGGACAACAGACAACACAGACCTGTGATCTCCAAGGAAAGGGAGGTAAATGAAGGGAGCACTTGCATTTCCTGGGTTCTCAGCCTGCACATAATTCCCAGACTATGACCAAGGAGGGGAAATGGAAACTTGCTGAATTGAAGAACCAGAAATCAAGGAGATCAAGGCAGCTGAGATTATCCCAGAAAGGAGGGAGCTGCAAAAGGAAAGAATTCCAGGTATGTGCATATTGTTCCTGTTGAGTGTTTGGGTTGATACCAGTCTGAGCATGTGTAGGGTGAAATCCGACAAAGCCAGAAAAGAACAGCTTCTGAGGAAGAAACAGTTATTGTAAGGTAAACAGTTCCAAGAGCTCATACAGCGCTAGGAATCTGGTGTTCCCTCCAGCCAGACCTCAGTGAATACACAACACATTCATAGAGGCCATAGAAGACCACAACTTAGTAGAGGAACTAAATTAGCCCTAGATGGGGCTAGCATTTATTTTTCTTAAGATAAGAAATCTGTGCTTTCAAACTCACCGGGTTCTTTTCGTAGCTTTTAGTCAAACTTCCTCTGGAAATTCTAGCTGCTATCAGGGAATAGGAAGAAAGGAGAAAAGCAAGGGAACTTTCATCTGTGTATGGGCTGAATATAAAGGAGAGTGCTGTCTCTCAGGGGAAAGGCTAGACCCAGAGGCTACTGTGAGGCAAAGCTCAAGAGCCCCATAGCTGAGAAATCAGGATCCAGAAGCACCATCATAAACTGTCTCTGACAGAGCTCATTTTATCCACGTTTTTATTACCTTTCTGATTTCTTCAAGTTTTTTTCTATTCTGTTTATAGACATACTGGGAGAAAGTGACTAAATCAGGGTAAAGCCATCACCATAGCTGTGGTTATTGCCAAAATAGTTCTTCTATGGGTTGATTTGTGTCCCTCACCAAATCTGGTACCTCAGAATGTGACCTTACTTGAAAATAGGGTGTAATTAGTTGAGATGAGATCCCTCTAGAGTAGGATGGACCCCTAATCCAATAATGACTGATGTCCTTATAAAAAGGGAAAATTTGGGGGTGGTGCCTTCAAGATGGCAGAGGAGTAAGACATGGAGATCACCTTCCTCCCCACAAATACATCAAAATTACATCTACATGTGGAACAACTCCTAAAGAACACCTACTGAATGCTGGCAGAAGACCTCAGACTTCCCAAAAGGCAAGAAACTCCTCAGGTACCTGCGAAGGGCAAAAGAAAAAAGGAAAAACAGACAAAAGAATAGGGACGTGACCTGCACTTTGTGGAGGGAGCTGTAGGAGGAAAAATTTCCACACACTAGGAAGCCCCTTCACGGGCAGGGACGGGGGGGGGGGGAAGCTTTGGAGCCACGGAGGAGAGCTCAGCAACAGGGGTGCAGAGCGCAAAGCGGAGAGATTCCCACACAGAGGATCGGTGCCGACCAGCACTCACCAGGCCAAAAGACTCGTCTGCTCACCCGCCGGGGCAGGCGGGGGCTGGGAGCTGAGGGTGGGCTTTGGAGGTCACATCCGAGGGAGAGGACTGGGGTTGGCTGCATGAACACAGCCTGGATGGGGGCTAGTGCGCCACAGCGAGCTGGAGGGAGTCCAAGAAAAAGTCTGGACCTGCCTAAAAGGTAAGAGACCATTGTTTAGGGGTGTGTGAGGAGAGGGAATTCAGAGCACCGCCTAAATGAGCTCCAGAGTTGGGCGTGAGCCGTGGCTATCACCGCAGGCACCAGGGATGGGCATGAAATGCTAAGGCTGCTGCTGCAGCCACCTAAGAGCCTGTGTGCAAGCACAGGTCACTATCCATACCTCCCCTGCCTTTACAGACAAGCAAAAGCTAAGAGAATACAGCACCACCAAACCTGCTCTACAAAAAATGCTAAAGGAACTTCTCTAGGCAGGAAACACAAGAGAAAGAAAAGACTTACAATAACAAACCCAAAACAATTAAGAAAATGGTAATAGGAACATACGTATCAATAATTACCTCAAATGTAAATGGATTAAATGCTCCAACCAAAAGACATAGACTGGTTGAATGGATACAAAAACAAGACCTGAAAGAACAAGAAATGTCTATTTAGGTCTTCTGCCCATTCTTGGATTGGGTTGTTTTTTTTGATATTGAGCTGCTTGTATATTTTGGAGATTAATCCTTTCTCAGTTCCTTCATTTGCAAATATTTTCTCCCATTCTGTGGGTTGTCTTTTCATCTTGTTTATGGTTTCCGTTGCTGTGCAAAAGCTTTTAAGTTTCATTAGGTCCCATTTGTTTATTGTTTTTATTTCCATTTCTCTAGGAGGTGGGTCAAAAGATCTTGCTGTGATTTATGTCATGTAGTATTCTGCCTATGTTTTCCTCTAAGAATTTTATAGTGTCTGGTCTTACATACAGGTCTCTAATCCATTTTGAGTTTATTTTTGTGTATGGTGTTAGGAAGTGTTCTAATTTCATTCTTTTACATGTAGCTGTCCAGTTCTCCCACCACCACTTATTGAAGAGGCTGTCTTTTCTCCATTGTATATTCTTGCCTCCTTTATCAAAGATAAGGTGACCATATGTGCATGGGTTTATCTCTGGGCTTTTTATCCTGTTCCATTGATCTATATTTCTGTTTTTGTGCCAGTACCATACTGTCTTGATTACTGTAGCTTTGTAGTATACAATGGAGTCAGGGAGCCTGATTCCTCCAGCTCCATTTTTTTTTCTCAAGATTGCTTTGGCTATTTGGGGTCTTTTGTGTTTCCATACAAATTGTGAAATTTTTTGTTCTAGTTCTGTGAAAAATGCCATTGGTAGTTTGATAGGGATTGCATTGAATCTGTAGATTGCTTTGGGTAGTACATTTTCACAATGTTGATTCTTCCAATCCAAGAACATGGTATATCTCTCCATCTGTTTGTATCACCTTTAATTTCTTTCATCAGTGTCTTATAGTTTTCTGCATACAGGTCTTTTGTCTCCCTAGGTAGGTTTATTCCTAGGTATTTTATTCTTTTTGTTGCAATGGTAAATGGGAGTGTTTCCTTAATTTCTCTTTCAGATTTTTCATCATTAGTGTATAGCAATGCAAGAGATTTCTGTGCATTGATTTTGTATCCTGCAACTTTACCAAATTCATTGATTAGCTCTAGTAGTTTTCTGGTAGCATCTTTAGGATTCTCTATGTATAGTATCATTCCATCTGCAAACAGTGACAGTTTTACTTCTTCTTTTCCAATTTGTATTCCTTTTATTTCTTTTTCTTCTCTGATTGCTGTGGCTAAAACTTCCAAAACTATGTTGAATAATAGTGGTGAGAGTGGGCAACCTTGCCTTGTTCATGATCTTAGTGGAAATGGTTTCAGTTTTTCACCATTGACAATGATGTTGGCTGTGGGTTTGTCATATATGGCCTTTATTATGTTGAAGTAAGTTCCCTCTATGTATACTTTCTTGAGGGTTTTTATCATAAATCGGTGTTGAATATTGTTGAAAGCTTTTTCTGCATCTATTGAGATGATCATATGGTTTTTATCCTTCAATTTGTTAATATGGTTTATCACATTGATTGATTTGCATATATTGAAGAATCCTTGCATTCCTGGAATACATCCCACTTGATCATGGTGTGTGATCCTTTTAATGTGATGTTGGATTCTGTTTGCTAGTATTTTGTTGAGGATTTTTGCATCTATGTTCATTAGTGACATTGGCCTGTAGTTTTCTTTCTTTGTGACATCTTCATCTGGTTTTGGTATCAGGGTGATGGTGGCCTCGTAGAATGAGTTGGGGAGTGTTCCTCCCTTTGCTATATTTTGGAAGAGTTTGAGAAGGATAGGTATTAGCTCTTCTCTAAATGTTTGACAGAATTCACCTGCGAAGCCATCTGGTCCTGGACTTTTGTTTGTTGGAAGATTTTTAATCACAGTCTCAATTTCCGTTCTTGTGATTGGCCTGTTTGTATTTTCTATTTCTTCCTGGTTCAGTTTCAGGAGGTTGTGCATTTCTAAGAATTTGCCCATGTCTTCCAGGTTGTCCATTTTATTGGCATATAGTTGCTTGTAGTAATCTCTCATGATCCTTTGTATTTCTGCAGTGTCAGTTGTTACTTCTCCTTTTTCATTTTTATTCTACTGATTTCAGTCTGCTCCCTTTTTTTCTTGATGAGTTTGGCTAATGGTTTATCAATTTTGTTTATCTTCTCAAAGAAACCTCTTTTAGTTTTATTGATCTTTGCCTATCATTTCCTTCATTTCTTTCTCATTTATTTCTGATCTGATCTTTATGATTTCTTTCCTTCTGCTAACTTTGGGTTTTTTTGTTCTTCTTTCTCTAATTGCTCTGGGTATAAAGTTAGGTTGTTTATTTGAGATGTTTCTTGTTTCTTGAGGTAGGATTGTATTGCTATAAACTTCTCTCTTAGAACTGCTTTTGCTACATCCCATAGGTTTTGGGTTGTTGTGTTTTCATTGTCATTTGCTCCTAGGTATTTTTTGATTTCCTCTTTGATTTCTTCAGTGATCTCTTATTTAGTAGCGTATTGTTTAGCCTCCATGTGTTTGTATTTTTTACAGATTTTTTCCTGTAATTGATATCTAGTCTCATAGCGTTGTGATCAGAAAAGTTACTTGATACAATTTCAATTTTCTTAAATTTACCAAGGCTTGACTAGTGACCCAAGATATGGTCTATCCTGGAGAATGTTCCAAGAGCACTTGAGAAGAAAGTATAATCTGATGTTTTTGGATGGAATGTCCTATAAATATCAATTAAGTCCATCTTGTTTAATGTATCATTTAAAGCCTGTGTTTATTTATTTTCATTTTGGATGATCTGTTCATTGGTGAAAGTGGGGTGTTAAAATCCCTTACTATTATTGTGTTACTGTTGATTTCCCCTTTTATGGCTGTTAGCATTTGCCTTATATATTGATGTGCTCCTTTTTTGGGTGCATTAATATTTACAATTGTTATATCTTCTTCTTGGATTGATCTCTTGATCATTATGTAGTGTCCTTCTTTGTCTCTTGTAATAGTCTTTATTTTAAAGTCTATTTTTTCTGATATGAGAATTGCTACTCCAGCTCTCTTTTGATTTCCATTTGAGTAGAATATCTTTTTCCATCCCCTCACTTTCAGTCTGTATGTGTCCCTAGATCTGAGGTGGGTCTCTTATAGACAGCATATGCAGCTCAATATCAAAAAAGCAACCCAATCCAAGAATGGGCAGAAGACCTAAATAGACATTTCTCCAAAGAATATATACAGATTGCCAACAAACACATAAAAGGATGCTCAGCATCACTAATCATTAGAGAAATGCAAATGAAAACTATAATGAGTTATCACCTCACACCTGTCAGAATGGCCATCATCAAAAAATCTACAAACAATAAATGCTGGAGAGGGTGTGGAGAAAAGGGAACCCTCTTGCACTGTTGGTAGGAATGTATGTTGCTACAGCTACGATGGAGAACAGTATGGAGGGTCCTTAAAAAACTGCAAATAGAACTACCATATGACCCAGCAATCCCAATACTGGGCATATACCCTGAGAAAACCATAATTCAAAAAGAGTCATGTACCAGAATGTTCTTTGCAGCTCTATTTCCAATAGCCAGGATATGGAAGCAACCTAAGTGTCCACTGAAAGATGAACAGATAAAGAAGATGTGGTACATATATATAATGGAATATTAGCCATAAAAAGAAATGAAATTGAGTTATTTGTAGTGAGGTGGATGGACCTTAGAGACTGTCATACAGAGTGAAGTACATCAGAAAGAGAAAAACAAATACTGTATGCTAACACATATATATGGAATCTAAAAAAAAAATATTGGGTCTGAAGAACCTAGGGGCAGGACAGGAATAAAGACGCAGACATAGAGAATGGACTTGAGCACCCGAGGAGGGGGTAGGGTAAGCTGGGACGCAGTGAGAGAGTGACATCGACATATATACACTACTAAAAGTAAAACAGATAGCTAGTGGGAAGTAACCACATAGCACAGGGAGATCAGCTCAGTGCTTTGTGTCCACCTAGAGGGATGGGATAGGGATGGTGGGAGGGAGATGCAAAAGGGAGGACATATGGGGATGTATATATATATGTATAGCTGATAGACTTTGTTATAAAGCATAAACACACCATAGTAAAGCAATTATACTCCAATAAAGATGTTAAAAAAATTTTTTAATAAAAAGGGAAAATTTGGACACATAAACACACACACACGGGGAGAACACCATGTGCAGATGAAGGCTGAGATTGGGGTGAAGCAAACCACTGGCAAACCACCAGAGGTTAGGAGGGAGGATGGGGGCAGATTCTCTCCCATAGGCCTTGGAAGGAACCAACCCTACTGACACCTTGATTTAGGACTGCTAGCCTCCAGAACAGTGAGACAATAAATTTCTGTTGTTTAAGGCACCTAATCTGTGAAATTTTGTCATAGAATCCCAGGAAACAAATGTAAGTCCCTACATGTCTTTTGTGCCCAGAGATCAAAGGGACTGCTACTGAGCAAACTACAAGTTGCAACATGGGATCCATGAACTCCTTTCCTGCTATTTTAACCTGGATAGAGACTTCAAAATCTCCCAAGAATTTTGTATTCATAGCTATAATAAAGAAAAGAAAACCAGGTAGGTGAAGAAGAAAAATCTAAGCTTCCCTTCTTGCTCCAATTACTCTGCCTTTCAAAAACTAGTTAATCGTGGGGCTAGTTTTCATTATAGGTGAGGAGATAGAGAACAAGTAGAATTAGAATAGTAATAGAGTCAGAATAATTAAGAAATAAAACCTATACCTGGCAAAGAACCAAGGGAGTGCCCTCCCTTGTATGTTTACTTTGTGTATATCCTTTTATGTAAAAATAGTTCATTGCATCACATTTAATTTTAGTAGCAGGGAAACACAGGCTTATTATTTACCTGTGAGCCTGACTACAGATTCAAGGGCCTTCTGAAATTGAGAATCACATGAACGCCAAGTTATTCCAGGCCTCCTCCTCTCTCCTCTGTAAACAATGAAGAAATGAGCACCAACAGGCAGAAGGAAGAAAAGGGAGCCTCTTACCTCCATGCTTGTGCTGAACGCTCTAGTAACTTTCGCTTTGATGGTTATAACTTGTCCAACTCTAGATAAAAAAAAAAAAACAGTAATTCTAGCACATCTCATTTCAGACTTGGAGATTCACTTAAATGTGTGTGCCATAGAACAGTTCCACCTTATGCTGATAATGTTCATGCATGAGAAACTCAATAACATAACGAGACAGCACTAAAAATAGATACTGATTATTGTAAGCCACACAAGAGTTAGCTGACTACCTCTTTTTAACAGAAAACGGCCTTTGCAAAGATGGTGTGCAAAATGATTTCCAAATCTACAACAGATACTTGACTGTACCACAGCTGTTTGGTTAAGAGAAAACGAACACACATGCAAACCTATACAATTGATATTTTTAAATGTTGGTTAACAAATAAATGGTAAACATACAAGCAAGCAAACAAACTGAATACCTTCACTCGGTTTACAGGAGCCCTCAATGTTGCCAGATGATCCATTCACTCCACATTATTACTGGGACTCTGGTTATGTAACCCTAGTTGTTTCAAAGCTTTTGTGTTCTGGCCCTTCAGTCACCTAAGGGTCTACCCAATATAAGCCTCCTCAGTTTTTCTCCCTGACTTCAAAGTTGAACTACATTCTCACTATTCTTCTCAATCTTCTGTTTCAGGGGAAGAAAAATAGATCTCTTCCAGACCTCTTTCTTTACCCGTGCCCTTGATCCCATCCTACTCTTACCTTTCCTCCTGCACCATGGCCTGGCTTAGGCAGCTCTTTCCTCTTTTGTACCCTCAATCTCTGCCCCTTCCTTGACTCCTTATCAGTCTGTGAAAATGTTCAAGGCTTTTCCTTGCTAAAAATCTTTCTCTCAAGTTTATTCTATCACAACATTTTTTTCTCTTCTCCTCTATATTTCTCCATATTCAAACTTCCTAAAATAATCTTTTTCTTTTTCCAGCTCATACATTTAACAAATGTTTACTGAGTTACAACTAGTCCTGGCACGAAACTAAGACCTCAGGATACAGTGATTAACAAGATAAGGTTGATGACATCAAGGAGACCAGTCTTCACTTGGGACATCAGGATGCAGACAGATGAAGTGCAACGCTATGAAATTTTTCAAAAGGAAGAAAGAATCAAGTATTGCAAAAACACCCAGAAGTGACTAATGTGAAAAGTCAGGGAAGGAGCCATAGAAGAGGTAACATCTGAGATGGGTCTTAAAAGATTAGGATTTTGTCAGGTTCAGAAGTTTGGGGGTTTCATTTCTCATTCACTTCTCAGCCACTCAAATCTAGCTGTTGCTTCCACATCTTACTCCTGATATCTCCGAAGTCACTTCCTAACAGCTAAATCCAAGGTCTTCTCTCATTTAACAGCATCAATCAACCTCTTTCTTCAGGAAACCTTCTCTTCCCTTGGCTTCCAAAATACTGTTCTCTCTTCATTCTCAGTTTTCTTCACTGATTTCCCTTTCTTAATCCATTCCTTAATGGTAGCCATCCACCAAATTTACGTTCTTTGTTTTTTCTCATTTCGGCCTCTTCCTGAAGACCTTGTTCTCTTCCACAATCCTATCATCTTTATAGAGATGATTCTCAAATCTAAATCTTTAGCCCGAACCTCATTCTTGAAACACAGAGCCGTATTTTCAAACTTCTCTCAGCAGATTCAGCTAATGGTTATGGAGGCCCTACTAGGCTGAGTGATAGCTGCTTACACACACATTACCTAATTTAACTTAATCCCCACACTTAGCACATGCAAACCCAAACCAATTTTCTCTTTTCCTTAAACTTGTTCCTCCTAGATTTCCTAACTCTGTTTGGTAAAGTTTCTAGCAGAGATTTACAGTGATAACACGAGGCAGAGAGTCCCTCTTCAAAGCTACTGTAGTACTTTGTACTCATATACTACCAAAATCTTCCACCTCTGCCTGTCAGACTCTGAGGAGGGGAAGCATCTTGCCACTTTTTTTTTGGCCACACCATGTGGCATGTGGAACTTTCCTGACCAGGGCTCAAACCTGCTCCCCCTGCAGTGGAAGCGCTGAGTCTTAACCACTGGACCACCAGGGAAGTCCACCTTGCCACGTTTTTGTCTCTTTTGTGAACTCTGCCCTTCCTTTAAAAGCAGGAGACATTCTGCTTTTCATTCTGCTAAAATCCCAAGTAAAATCAATTTCATAGCATGGCATTCAAGGTCTTCTGTTACCCAGACCCACAGTGCTGCTGGGGCATCATCTCTGCACGCCAGGCTTTTCCTAAACACCCCCCACTTCTTCCCACCTCAATGCTTAGGCTCTTACATGTATGTACCTCATCTTGTGAAGTCCTTTTCCTATTCACCAGTGAAAATCTATACCTCATTCAAGGCCCACATTAAATACTACCTCCATCATGAAACTCTCATTGGTTCTCCAGTCAAAATGTACCTTTTATCTACCCCACAGAATTTATATCTCACCCTAGGCATGCATCCTATCATATTTTCTATTCTGATGACTATGTATTTGTCTGACTTTCTTACCAGACTGAGTGACTGCCACACTTCAGTATTGTGTCATAAACATTCACATATTCTATTGAACCTAGAGCAGTACTTTTGGTATATTCAATATATATTGTGAATTGAAAAAATATCTAATATGGGACTTCCCTGATGGCACAGTGGTTAAGACTCTGTGCTCCCAATGCAGGGGGCCCGGGTTCGATCTCTGGTCTGGAAACTAGATCCCACGTGCATGCTGCAACCAAGAGTTTGCGTGCCACAACTAAGGAGCCCGCCTGCCGCAACTAAGACCTGATGCAACCAAATAAATAAATATTTTTAAAAAATCAATATAGTAAAAAAAAATAATATGGGCTTTTAAACAAATTGTATGGCTTTCTATATGTAGCTTTTAATTTTCTTTTTTTAATGGTGCAGGTCCCATATATTTTAGTGGCCACAAATCCCTTCTGATAACACAAACACAAAATGGTGCAAATGGCAAACCACACTTTAATGATGAGGTTACTAGTTAAGTCTAAGTTACAGAATTTAGGATTGGAAAGTACATAATAGATGTTTTATTGCAATATACTGTTGGCATTCCTAAATTTAATAATGGTGCTTTAATCTATTCCCAAATAAGTTTGGATTTTCAGTAATCTGTAATTGTGTTGAGATACAAACACATGTCAACTTTTTCTACTTCAGGAAAAATCACATAGCTAGTATCTGTGGTTAGTCAATAGACCCAATAGACCTTTATCTATATCTACAAGTCTCTAGAATGTCAAGGGCTCTTTCACTGACACTGCAGCTGCCTATGAGAACAAGCATTATGAGATGTTCAATAAAGGTTGCTGATCACAAAGATAGAAGAAGTGGGTTGGAGAAAGCACTGGATAGAGCATAAGAAGATCCAGGCTCTAAGTGTCCTCTGTCCTTTGGCTGGCTCTGGGCCTTAGGCTTCAGTTTCTTATCAGTACAAAGAGATGATTGGGTTGAGTTCTAAAGGTCTTTCCATATCTATGATTCTAATGCCTACCAAAAATTTCTTTTGGGTTAGCTTTGGAGATATAACTTCTTTATGCATGTCGTTTTATTTAACTTAATTTTGTTTGTATATAAATGAATAAGTGCCAAATAGATAAATGTAAGCTGGAGGTTGTAGAGATGAAGTGGGCATCTCACTGGACAGACTACTTAGGGTTTTGAAAACAGGTGGCAGCTACCCTGTGGTCCTTGAGAACCATCCCAGACTAGAAACAGATGATCTTCTCTCTTCCTTTTTCTAAACATAACATAAGAAAAAGGAAGAGAGAAGATCATCTGTTTCTAGTCTGGGATGGTTCTTTTAGGATCAAGATATTCAGAAAGAAAAAAAAGAGATACATAAAATCAGATAAATTAAGTAAAACCATATAACCCTAGTTTATTACAGTTATTAACGTAACCTCTTTAAAAAAATAATTCCTAATTCTGTCCACCAAAAAGGCATAGAAATAATGACCAACCCTGCATCAGTGAGCATGTTAAACAGGTATACAATGAGCAGATACAAAATGTGGTAAACGCTATAGGACAAATGACCAGGTTTCTTTAAAAAACAAATTGCAAGAGAAAAGAAGAAAGGGAAATTTTTATGTTAAAGGTCATATCAGCCATATTGGATCCTGATTCAATCCATAGACCAATTGTTTAAATTAAAAAAAATTTTTTTTGAGACCATTGGGAATGATAGTTTTTCTTAATGGTATTGCAGTTACGTTATTATGTTTTCTAAAAGAGCCCTGATCTCTTAGAAATATATACTGAAATATTCAGAGATGATGTCTGGGATTTGCTTCAAAATAATCCAGGTATGTGGGGGAGTATGGAAGGGTATTGATAAAACAACAGCATTTATGAGTTGATTATTGTTGTAGTTAGGTGTTGGGTCCTTGGGGATACATGGTAGTATTCTCTCTACTTTTGTATATGGTTGAAAGATTTGTGTATCTTGAAATTTTCTACAATAAGAGATGGTAAAACATATACACACTCCTACACATAAAATGTTTTTCATAATTTAACACCTCTACTCAGATGAATTAATGTTTACCCAACAACCTAATGATGAAATTCACCATCATAGAGATACTTATTATCATTAATAGTAAAGGAAGGAGCCATTCAGAACCAGCTTTTAGAAATCCTGCAGTGCCTTATACCAGAATGCATTTAATGCTGAGAGCTATTTCTCAACAAAATCAGGGCTGTAAATTTACACTTAATAGTATTTACTAAAAGTAGGTCCTGAAATTATTATTATGTTTTACTGATTTACATTGGTTCAAATGTTACTTATTAACAAATCGGATCCCTGACTCCAAATGAGTACGCTTAGGTGCCACAAATACATGTTGTAAATGAACCAATAAACCCAGGAGAAAGGTGTGATAAAGCAATGCCACTTACCTAGCTGTCTCCTCAAATTGTATGTCATCCACTGAGGCTGTAACACAGGAAACCCCAGCATGTTTTTCAGCTTCAAAAAATAGGTTAAAAATGGGCTGCATTAATAGTTATTTTAAAATATTTCAGCATGCAGGAAAAGGAATAAAACAAGTGGATTTATTCTAGTAACTCATCCTCTTATGCAGTATAGGACCACGGTGCCCACACTTCTGGATGAACTGGATTGATAACAGTTCTTTTGCTCAATAAGTTATTTTTCTACTGCATGGAAATTACTGTACTTTCTCCGAAGTTTTAACTTATACTGTCTTTGATTTGAAATTCAGCACCAATACCCAGCATATCTAGCTATTCAGATAGTAACTTTAGTAAGTTGGTGTCAAATTTAAATATTTTGTCAGGTACTACCCTTCTTTCGTTTAAAAAAACAATGCATCAAAGCTATATCTATTATCCCACGTAACCAGTAGCTGAATATATTTAAACCACTTAACCAGTGCAAGCACTGAACAGTGTGGAAGACCTTAAGTTCATACCCCAAATCAGAGAAAAACTTGTCTGGGCATCAGAGAAATAGAGATGGGCACATAGTAAGTATTTAATCAATATTTATTATTTATTACTACCAAATTCATATGAAATTCACTATGCATTAATTATGTTGGAGGAGAAAAGCATTGAGTAGGGTGAGAGAGATTAGGGAAGCACTCCAGTTATTTCCATGTTCCCTGCCTGCATTTATGTATTTATTTATAATATTTATTTATTTGTTTATTTATTTATTTATTTTTGGCTGTGTTGTGTCTTCGTTGCTGCCCTTGGGCTTTCTCTAGTTGCAGCAAGCGGGGGCTACTCTTCGTTGCGGTGCACGGGCTTCTCATTGTGGTGGCTTCTCTTGTTGAAGAGCACAGGCTCTAGGTGCATGGGCTTCAGTAGTAGTGGCACATGGGCTCAGTAGTTGTGGCTTGCAGGCTCTAGAGCGCAGGCTCAGTAGTTGTGGTGCATGTGCTTAGTTGCTCTGCGGCATGTGGGATCTTCCTGGACCAGGGCTTGAACCCGTGTTCCCTGCATTGGCAAGCGGATTCTTAACCACTGCGCCACCAGGGAAGTCCCTCTGTCTGCAGTTAATTTGTTGAGATTTTTTTTTTTTGATTGTTGGTTTTACTTTATGTAAAAGAATCCGAATTTTCCCTCTTTGGTAAAAATCTTGACATGTGGTTTTTCCAGAATTTCATTTTGAGGAACAGTCAGTTAAAACCCAAACAGACTGCATTAGCTTTTTAAAGACATTTTAACTCCATTTTAATTTTGGAGACTTCACTCCTGCTGTCATATTATGAAAAAGAGACAGTGAATTATATTGAATTTGCATTCTTTGTGTGTAGTGGATTACTTTAATTGCAATATATATTGATAGTCCCAGGTAAAGTGATATGAGAAAATACTCCAGAGAGCAAGTATTTAAAACATTCCTCCCTATGATCTAATTCTGTAGAAAACTGGACATTCTGGTTTTACTAGTTGGAAATAACTATTCTTCCAAATATGCAGATAACATAAACTGAGTTACCAGAAAACTAACCATAGCAGAACTCTGTGTGTGAGTGATGGAGCGGGGGAAATGGGTTTCCCAGTTCTAAAGTTCAATTAGAGGAAGGAAACATAAAAGTATTAGACTCTAGAAAGTTGGGTTCAATTTAATTCAGTATATCAAACATTTGTTAAATTCCCATTGATTTCCAGACACTGAGCTGTTATCAGTCCTATCTTTTAATGAGTCTACTCAGTGACAGAGATCTAGCCATAGTCAATAAAGTGTTGACTAAAGGGTATGTAATAGACATTCATTCTGGTCACCTGACATGAGGGTATGATATGTTGAGTTTATTAAACTATTCTTGTAGGTAAAGTGTTACCATGTACACCAACATGAGTTACCAAATTTTGAATGATTTAAATGATAACTAAAGTGCAAAAACAAATAAAAGACTAAATTTTTATTGTATATATTGGGTGTCTTCTATGTATATATAGCACAAAGAAACATAATCATAATAATTATGATTTATTATTGGCCTGGCACTGAGCTAAGTATGCATATCAATTACATGAGGTTGATACTGTTATTCTGTTTTACAAAAGAGGCAATTTTGGCTTATAAAAATCAAATACATTGTTCTAAATAGTTATTTTTACTACAGAAGCAACAGGAACTCTGAGAAAAGAAAAGACCAACCAAGGAATGCTCCCTAGAGAAGTACTTGGCTGAATATGGGATTCAGGAGCTCAACTGCCATGTTTTACATTATAGACTTTCAAGGGCCATTAAATTAAAAATGAAAAATTAAAATATGGGGAACCAACACAGGCCACAATTTTTACATGTGTTTATTTTCTTTTCACAAGTGTGACGGATATGAATTCAACAGGACCAGTCTGTTCTGGTTCTTGGTTTTGATTGCCCTTCATGCAGTATGCCAGTAAAAGTGGAGAAACCCTAAAGCTATTTCTGATTTCCTGGGGAAACTGAGAGAAGCTGAGGAACAGCTAAGTGGATATAGTCCAGGTATGATGACTGATAAAAACGACGGTGGCTTCATTCATTCTTTCTTTTAACTAATATTGATTGAACACTTGAGCTATGCCAGCCTCTCTGTAAGGTGCTGGAAATATAAAACAGCTACTATCCCTATTCTCATGGAATCTAGTGAGGAGCCAGACATTAATTAAATGAATACATAATAACAAAATGAGTTAGGTGATCTGAAGGAAACATGGATTTTGTGAGGGTCTGTAAACTGAGGAACCACACCTAGGTGGCATGTCAGGGAAGGTTTCCCTGTGGAGAGGATGCTTGAAGTGAGATCCGAAAGATGAGAAGGAGTAAAACAGATGTGTGTTGTGGAGGAGAGCAGGGAAGGGCTTGCTGGGCAGAAGGAACAGTGACTACAAAGGTCCTGAGATTTTTGTGGCAAAAATGCAAAAAGCAAGAAGGAGAGTAGGTAAGATAAGGCTGAGGGGAAGGCTGAGGATAAACCATGCACAGGGCCTTGAAGCTCTTGGTTGACAATTTTTATAATATTTAGTATTAAAGATATTGTTTCAGTATCTTCTGGTCTCCAGATGAGGCCGGTGGCTAATTCTAACAAGGTCAGTGGCTAATTCTAATCATTGTTTTCCTACAAGGATTAACATTAACCGTGTTTCCAAACCAACTTTATCATAAAGGTTTCTTCAATATTGTATTATTAGTAATATAACTATTAAGGTCCACAGTAATTGGTTATCAATTGACTCCTGCTGTGATCCGAGTTTCCAAAGGTGTAAAACCATAGAAATCTTAATGAAAATTGCAGGAGGGCAATTGTTTCTCCATTATAGGACAGAAGCACTAAGTGAGGTAACTTTAAAAGTCACATCAATATTCACATAATGAATTCAGTTGCCATGGCAATAGGCATGGCAACTGAATAATTTCTATACTTGTTTCTCATACATGTGAATTACTTTTATATTCATGTCTCCATTATTGTTATTATAACAGACCTCAAATCCTGATAAAAACTGTTAAGACAGAAACCAAACAGACCTATCAACAAACAGAAAATAAACAGATTGGCATCAGATATATGACTGAATTTTGCGGGTGGTTAACACACAGGGGATTAGAAACTCTGTGCACACTCATTGAAGAAAACAGGAATTTGTAATCAGCTGAGCTTTACTTTTGTCCTGTATAAAATAAGAGTCCTGGGATACACGATCTTAAGCTCCTTCCAGCTCTAATATTTTATCCTAACGTATTTTACTTAAAATGTACATTTGCTGAGTCTATTAAGTGCCTTACGCAAAGCCTGGCTTCCTTTTAGAAATGAGATTCCAAGTTCTGGACCCATCCATCCAATTACCCATCCATATAATCAGGAAGTTTTTATTTAGTGCTTACTTATTAAGTGCTTACTAAGCTTCAGTTTACATGCTAATTGGCCAGGCAGGAAATAAAAGGTGAACATATATGTACACAGAGTAATTACGGATTGTGCTAAGTGGTGTGGAGGAATTTGGAAAGGGTGTTGTGATGAAAGGGTGCAAATGTAAAGCAGGTAGTTAGGAAAGACTGCTCTGCATAAATGATATTTAGTGGAGATAGAATGCATGGAAAGGGCCAAGAGAAGAGTGTAAAGGCAAAAATAACAGTAGGTGCAAAGGTCCTTCGCAGAGACTACATGACGGTGTGGAAGGCAACAAACTGAATTCAGAAGCAGATATAAGAGGTGAGTGATGTATTAAACTAGACATTAAAGAGATTTGCAGAAATGTAAACCAGTACTCTAAGTACATTTTTGTTCTTGCTGAAAATATAGTTATTTTACAATAAAAATATGTAATGGGTTTTTGTTCTTTTCAAATGAATTATTTTTTAAAATTTCGCATATGGTAAATATGGATAAAAGAACAAACACGAAAGCTCTCTGGGGGTCCTCGTTTATTTTATGGGGTAAAGGAGTCCTAAGACTAAAAGGTTTGAGAACCACTGGTCTAGGTCATTCCCAGTGTTGGATGAACAATCTCAATCATTACTTCCCAGCTGCACGGGGTTTAAAGCTCTGTCAATACCCTCCTCTCCTTCCTTCTCCCTCCTCACCGATCAGGGGTCCTGGTGTGACAGCATCCCGACCTCTGCCGTCCGGACCCCCGCCACCCCGCATCCCCACATCCCAGCCCGCTTCCCAGTTCCCAGACACGCCCCTCCGCTACACACACTGGGCCCCGCCCCCACTCAGGGCTCCTCCACTCCAGACCCCCGGCACCCTGGGTCTCCCCCATCCTACCCTCCCCTTCCAGCACCCCTACCCGCCAGGCAGGCGGCAGCGTCGATCCACTTGAGCAGCTGAGCGGCGCTCAGCTCTCCGCGGAGGTTGGCGTGCGCGGGCTGGATGGCCTGGCTCACGTGCACCTCGCCGGGCGCCGGCCGCTCCAGCTCCATGGCCGGTCAAGAGTGCGAAGCAACCGGGCCTGGACGCCGCCCGGCCACCAACTGGGCCCGCCCCCGCTCCAAAGGGCACCGAGCCGCTGCCACCCCGGCCCCGCACCCCGCGCCCTGCTGGCCACTGGGCCACCTGGTGCACCGGGAGGTGAGATTTAAGGGGCCAGGAATACCGCGAGGAGGGCGAAAGGGAACTCTCTTCTGTCTCAGAAGACACTGACTCGGGCGGCTGAGGTTGGCAAAGCTGGAACTAGACCGGGTTTCTCACCTATAAAGGGGGGATAGCAGTACTTATCTCAAGAGGACTGTGCAGAGAATTAAATGAGATAAAGTACAAAAGTCATAGCGTGTGCCCGGCTAAGGTGACATAGGTGTTTGCCAAGTAAAGAGTGAGGTTATTATCAGTCTGAAGAACTTGACAGGTGATGGGGAGTTAATAATTAATTAGTTAAATGCTGTCCAGAGAAATGTAGACCTTTTGCTTTAGAAGTTGATTTTAAAGTATTTGACTTCTTATTTTCTTTTTTTTCTGGCTGTAGACTGCCAGGTAGGGTGGGCACTCACTCTTCCCATCCCTAGTTCAAAATACACCTTCTGAGTCTTAGGATAATATAATGGCTCCAAAACCCCCTGTTATTCATCTTTTTGTTATGAAATTACCTCCACTGCCAAACAAACGGAGAAAAATTTTAAAAGGGCTGATCTTTGCTGGCACATCAGAAGTCACCCAATAAGGGAAGTCAACCTTTTGGTTTTAATATAGAGAATTTGCAGTTAAAAGCTGCCAACTTGGACTTCCCTGGTGGCGCAGTGGTTAAGAATCCACCTGCCAATGCAAGGGACGCGGGTTCGAGCCCTGGTCTGGGAAGATTCCACATGCCACAGAGCAACTAAGCCCATGAGCCACAACTACCGAGCCCATGTGCTGCAACTACTGAAGCCCACGTGCCTAGAGCCCATGCTCTGCAACAAGAGAAGCCACTGCAATGAGAAGCCTGTGCACCTCAACGAAGAGTAGCCCCCGCTCGGCGCAACTAGAGAAAAGCCCGTGCGCAGCAACGAAGACCCAACACAGCCATAAATTAATTAATTAATTAATTAATTAATTAAACAAAACAAAGAACCTGTCAACTCATTACAAATGAGCCCAACAAATCCCAAGAGAATTTCTTCTTTATGAGAGACAGAATCTAGAACATTAGAGTTTTCATTGTCAAACTTTAGCACATATAAGCTGTTACACTTTCTAGAGCTGAAATCAGTGACTCTACAAAGCAGTTTCCATTATGGAAACAGTGACACCAGAAAACCTCCAGCATGTTATAGAGCCATAGATGTCATATTGTGAGGGCTGGCTGCATCTGGGATGGGTGAGGGAATGGACACCTGGAGAGAAAACCATGTGTCAGACAGGCAGCTGATGTAAAAGGAGCAGTTAAGATAGTAGAGCACCTGACTTGAACTCAGGACTCCTGACTTACCACAAAGTCTAACTGACTCCAACAAATCAGTGCTGCTTTTTTATCCTTGTGCAGATGGCCTGCCAAGCCCCAGCCTGGAGCATCAGAATGGAGATTCTGGTAATTTTGCTTCTCCTTTTAAAGATTTTTTTTTTTAATGTAAGAGAGGAATGAAGGAAACATGGACTTGATAACTTTTCAGGATCCTCTGTGAGTAGGTTTCTGTCCTATATAAGCATAAATAAGAATTAGATGCATTCAGTTAGGGAAGTATGAAGTTTGACTTTTATAAAAAGCATGAAAATGACTTTTTTAAACAAACAAATTAAAATGTGTGCTTCCAGGATGGTCCCCTCATGTGCTTATGCTGATTTCAATGACAGTGTTATTACTCATATCACTTTTGGCATTCCTCATTGGAAAGTGCCTCTAGAGTTCTTAATAGCATCTTGGCAGATTAGATCATTGTTCAGCAAATATTCACTGAGTCTACTAATAACCCCATGCGAGGCACTTATTGGTGTTGGGCCTGGCCACATGACTTGCTTTGGAACGGAATGTGAGGAGGTAACAGTGTACCAATTTGGACCTAGCCCTTGGAGGTACCACATGCTCCTGTTCTCAGGAACATCTGACCTCTGCAGTGAGAAGATGCTAGCCTGAGCTGCTGCCCCATCGGCATCTGGGTGCCGGGCTGAATTCACATATTGCAGAGCCATTCCAGCCAACCTGCAGACTTGCAGCCTGAAGCTGAGCCACACAACAGACATGCAGACTCCTGAATGAGACATAACTATTTATTGTTGCATGTCACTGTGATTGGGGGATTGTTACACAGCAATAAATAACGGTTACATGCATGAATTTCATTTATTAGTATTTTAGAAATTTTATTAAGTTATTGGAAATAAAGTGTGTGTTTAGGTTGGGTTGTATTGTTTTGGGTAAAAAAGGTGACTGAAATGATAATAATATGTAAGTACTTGTGTACTTGCTTTATACGTATACTTGGTGGCTTTCTGAAGTGATTATCTGGAAAGGGATAGCATGTGTCTGTATATGTATGTCTAGGAACGTTTGATCAAAGAAGCAGACACAGTACACAAAGTCACTATTGTTTTCTTATATATATTATCTCCTAATTAGATGTCTTGATTATGGTTTCATAGCTTTTGTTGGTTTTGCACTGATTTTCATTTTCATAGCCTCTGCCTGAAACTACTGTTCTTATGTTTTTCTCAATAACATCTGCATGTGTGAACATTTGCTATATCCTTTATCTGTCAAGGATTTTTGCTATTATGTTTGAAAAAAAAGGCTTCCATTTTCCATTTCTGTTTAGAGACATCTTTTGGAGATGAGCAGGCTGTGAAGCCAGCTTGATTTTTAGAAGGTCATGCACAAGAGCAGGAAAGCTGATCAGGAAGAGTATGGAAAGTATGATAATCACTAGAATAATAAGAACATCTTTAGAATGTTGGTGTAGGAGGGAAACTAGACAGTTGAACCCCGTCATTCTGGAGATGAGGGAATGAGGTGTTGGCCCTGGCTCACATTGCAAAGATAATGGTCAGGCTTTGAGAAAACTGAGAGCAAGGACCATGACATATAAGAAAAGAGACAGAAAAAAGTGCTTCCCCCAGAAGCGGACCCTCCAACAGGAATTTGAGAGCAAGCAGTTTATTTGGGAGAAAACTGCAGAAAGCACCTGTAGGAGAGTCAAAAGTGCGGTCCTGGGCTTCCCTGGTGGCGCAGTGGTTGAGAGTCCACCTGCCGAGGCAGGGGACGCGGGTTCGTGCCCCGGTCCGGGAAGATCCCACGTGCCGCGGAGCGGCTGGGTCCGTGAGCCATGGCTGCTGAGCCTGCGCGTCCGGAGCCTGTGCTCCGCAACGGGAGAGGCCACAACAGTGCGAGGCAAAAAAAAGTGTGGTCCTCAGACCAGCATCAGCACCACCTGGGAGCTTGTTAGAAATGCAGAATCTCAGGCCCCACCCCAGACTTGCTAAATCAGAATCTGCATTTTATTAAGATTCCCAGGGGAGTCATAAGCACATCCAAGTTTGTGAAGAACAGCCTGAGTTATTCCTGCCGGAGACATGGAGGAGATTGGAGGTTTCTACCCTCCAGTCTCCACCTTTCATTGGCTGAGAGCTGCTTCCCAGCATAAATTCCTCAGCACTTACACTGACTGCAGGGCAAGAGCGGGCTCTCAGGCAGAGCTTTGCCTCCTTAGGAAGGGAGGATGCTGTCAGCTTGTACTGGAAGCTGGAATGGCGAGTGCTGAGGGGATGGTGGCAAGGCCCCAAAAGCCATGATACTTACTGTTCTGAACACCACGGGCAGCTGGGAGCCTTTTCTTTTTATGAGATGAATCCCAGGCAGAGGGTTTGGTCATTTAAAGTGTTTCACACAGAGATGAAGTTTATTAGCTAGCAGTCTCTATCTCCACCTTTGGTAGAGGTTATGAAAGGCGCCAGGTCAGTGTTTTCAAATTCAGATTTATACGGATATGGTTCAAAGTTTAAATACAGAGTTCCTAAACAAAAAATTCAGAGTGTGTTTCCATGTATTTCGGGTGCCAAGTTCTTGCCTGGAGGGTCTTTTTTGCTCCTGGGCCCTATTCTTGGCCCACGCTGACTTTGGGAAATTGAACTGTCGCATTTAGCGCCTGGAGCCTCAAGCAAAACTTTCTCCTGTTTGTTCCTGTGCCTTCCGTGGCCCCAGCTCTCAGACAAGCACTAGATGCACAAGCCAGGTGTTACCTAATGCATGTGGAGTGCAGCACTTTATTTTTTTGAACAAAAGCCATGTGTATAGAGTCCAATATTTTCTCTTCCCAGGGTTTGCTTGGCCCTACCTTCATTCCAGGAACAGCTCAGTGGAACCCCCTGGCTGCCACCGCCATTGCTTGACAGTAGGCTGGACTCCAGGGATTGCTTTCAAATATGGAGCCAGCCTTGCATCTCTGGAATAACCCCACTTGGTCATGGGGTATAATTCATTTTACATGTTGCTGAAGTCTCTTCGCTGATATTCCGTTAAGGATTTTTACATCTACATTTTTGAGACATATTGGTCTCTCCTCTTTTTCTTTTTTTTCTTTACTGTCTTTGGTTTTGGTGTCAGGTTCATAAAATGAATTGGGAAGTGTTCCCTCCATATTCTAGAAGAAATTGTTCTTTAAACATTTGTTAGAATTCTCCAGTGAAACCATCTGAGCTACTCATAACATGCTACACAGCCCTATGAAGTGTGGGTATTATTATAATTCCCATTTTATAGATGAGGAAACTGAAGCAACTTGCCCAAGACCACACAACTAGGAAATAGTAAAGACAGGATTCAAACTCAGTAATCTGGCTGGAGTCTCAGCTAGGCTGAGAAGGTGACCAGTGGGGTCAGGACCACACAATTAGGAAATGAGAGAGATGGGAGTTTACCCAGATCTAACTTCAAAGGCCATGCCTCTCTTAGTCCAGCTACCTTCACTCATTCATTCATTCATTCAATCAGTGCATATTTATTGAGTGCCTCCTGTGTCCCAGAGACTGTTCAAGGCACTGGATAAATGAAATGATGAGTGAAATAGATTTAGTCCCTGACTTTACAGAGTTCGTGGTTTAATAAAATGTGCTACAAAAATGTAAATCATTCTAATAAGGATGAAGCAGTGATAAACATGTATGGAAACTAGCTGATGGCTCTGGGCAGCTCCTCAAATTATATCCGGCAGTTGACCATTTACTAGACTGAAGATCACTCCTGATTTGTGTGTGTGTTTTTAGACAGTCACAAACTTGCAGAAAAGTGGAAGTACCATACAAAGATGTGCTTGTTGCTGTTGGAGTGTCACTGCTCCCAGGCCCTCACTGTGGACACAGCTACAAAGTGTAAGTGTGTGTGTATATCGGTCTATAGTGGATTGAATGATGGTCCTCCCCAAAGATATGTCCATGTCCTACTCACCAGAACATATGAATATTAGCTTATGTGGCAAACAAAAAAAAATGTGATTAACAATCAGAGAGGAGAAGCTTATCGTGGATAATCTAGATGGGCCCTAAATGCAATCACATGTATCCTTATAAGATATACACCCAGAGGACAAGTCACACAGAGGAGAGGAGGAGACAGAGGGTGGTGTGATGTGGTCACGAGCTAAGGAACACACAGCCACCAGAAGCTGGAAGAGGTGGGTACAGATGGAGTGTATCTGTGCCTTCACCTTGACTTCTGACTTCCGGCCTCCAGAACCTTGAGAGGAGCAACGTCTGCTGTTTTAAACCACCCAGTTTGTGGTAACTCGTTGTCCTGGGAAACTAATACACTACCTATAAAACCCCAAATTCAGAATTTTTTTTTTTTGGCCACTCTGCATGCAGGACCTTGTTTCCCTGACCAGGGATCGAACCTGTGCCCCCTGCATTGGAAGCACGGACTGGACTGCCAGGGAAGTGCCCCCAAATTCAGATGGATACATCAGTTCCCATCCACCAATGCAGGGTTCATTTTATTTCTCCTTCCGCATATCTCTAACTCCATTTTCTGACAATGAGAAGCCTGGCTTACATCCCACTTGGCAGATTGCCTTATTTGGTCAGTCCCCCCGTGTGTATCCAATCTACCACCTCCAGGTCATTATTGCCCTTGAGGGGCACCCTCCTCATCTGCTCAGGCTCCAACGCCCAGCCGGGCCCTGTCCTGGGGCCACCTCCCCACTAGGCAGGCACAGCCTCCCGCTCAGGCAACCTGCGCATACACACACCTGCTCGCCTCACATGATGGCTTTAGGCTGAGGAAGAGGTGGGCCCTCACTAGGTGTGCCGGTGCCGCCCCTGCTTGCTGAACGCCCTGCAGCCCAGCGCAAGCCCCGCTCCCCCTGGGATCCGCGTGAGCCCACCCCAGCGGGGCTAGATGTGGTTGTGACCCCGCAGCGGGTGGGAGGGGCCAGGGGCCGGCGCCCACTGAGACGCCCTCACCCTACAGGACCAAGTACATCTTTTCCCACAGGGAGTCATCAGCCAGGACTTGGTGACTGGAGTGATGCTGGAAGGCTAAAACCAACTGGAGGTTTCGATACTTTATTTCATTTAGGAGGAGGCCTGTACCTAAACATCAGAGGCATTTCTTGGTGGCAAATTGGATATTTCTCCCCTATTATATAGGCATCAATCTGCTGTGAAGAAGCCTTCAGATTAAATTTCAATGATGAACAAGATTAGTCCTGGCAGGTATATAGATCCTCAAAGAATGTGCAATAACTCCTCATAAAACAGCCTAAAAATATTCTTTCTGTCAGTTCCACACTTTGTAAAGAGGCTTTATGATTTGTGCTTGATAATATACTGCTTAAATTTTAAAATTGTTTAATACCAGCATGACTTTTCTCTCTAAAGAGATTCATTCACCAACTACTTCATTGAACACGTTATCTTAAATATGTAATATTGACCAGACACTGGGCTAAGCATAGGTAAAGCCCTCGTTCTCAGAGCTCAGGGAGCTCTCAGTCTGTTATTTGCATCAGTAGTGGGCATATCATAAGATACTGTACACAGTGCCATGGGGACACGGAGAGGGGAGGCTCTCCTATGCATGGTCATCCCCAGAAACTGTTCATCACTTTGTCAGTCAAGCAGCAGGACCTAAGCATCCTAAGCAAAGGGGAATGCTTTGGAGGCTCCCAGAACTGACTAGATTTGGAGAACCAGTCTTGACAGTGGGCAGGTGCAAACGCTGTGCTACAGGGCTGAGAAGTGCAGCAAATGTTTGTTAAGAAGATTCTGGACCTTCCCTGGTGGCACAGTGGTTAAGAATCAGCCTGCCAATGCAGGAGATATGGATTCGAGCCCTGGTCTGGGAAGATCCCACATGCCGTGGAGCAACTAAGCCCGTGCACTACAACTACTGAGCCCGCGTGCCTAGAGCCCATGCTCCGCAACAAGAGAAGCCACCATAATGAGAAGCCCGTGCACCGCAATGAAGTGTAGCCCCCACTCGTGGCAACTGGAGAAAGCCTGCATGTAGCAATGAACACCCAACACAGCCAAAAATAAATAAATTAATTTAAAAAAAGAGAGACCCTATTAAAAAAAAAAAAAAGAAGAAGATTCTGGTATGGCCTTGCCTCTGCTCCTTCCTTCCTTGTGGACCTTGGTTAAGATCTAAAGTCCCAGGAGAGAGCATCTATCTGCTCAAGCTTAACTCATATGTCTTCTCATGGTCCTAGGACTGGGGAAGGGAAGGGTACAGGAAGGGCAAAACCTGTTTCTCTTGGTTTCAGTAGAGATGAGACAGGTGCCTGGAATTACTTTCTCACTAAGATTAAACCCACTGTGGGAGAAGTCATTCTCCCAAAGGAAATTGGATTAGGAATGGAGAAGGGAAGCTAGACAATTTTTTAAAAATTAGCAGTGACTTGTACAAAGGCATTCAGGCATGGGGAAGACAATGGGGAAAGGCAAGTCCTTGATAATGTTCTTCAGCTGCTGGATCAAGCCTCACCTGAAACCAACATACTTTGGAACTTTCCAATTACATGAACAGATAAGTTTTTTCTATGGCCCTTCCTCCCCCCACTTTTTTTTGCTTGTTTGTTTAAGCCCGTTTGAGTCTGGTTATCTGTCATGTGTAACCAAAAGATTTCTAACTGATACACCCGCACAATGGTCTTACACAATTTCTGGCAGTTCTTTACTTTTCTTTTATTTGCTATGAAAATATTCATTATTTTTCCAGTCTCTGAGTGACATCAGTGCTTCTCATTTTTAGCTCATATCAGGTAAGTGATCCAGCTCCATAATATAACATTTTTATTTTTTTCAAATAGGTGGTATACTTTTATAATGATGTTTGATTACACACTTTGCAGCATCCTAATAAAACAAAGGCAACACACATTGGAAATCATTTTTTCTTACAGAAATTTTGAAATCAGTTTTTCAGCCATGCAGCTGACTGGGCTAGAGATGCGAAACCTCCACAGTCATCAGTGTGTCTTTAAATCAGGCAACCGCTCGGTCCCCACAAGGTCTCACCGGCATGAGCCCTGCCTGGGTGCTGTGGGGCACGCAAAGCAGCATCAAAGAGATCCAGGTCAGTTCCTGTCCCTATGGGAGACTAGAAAAGTAACCCAACTTTATATAATGCTGCATTATCCTGAGGGGCTTTAGAACCATTAATTAATTCACAAGACACTCTGCATGGGAGCAGCCACTATAATTACTCCAATTTTTCAATGAGAAAACTAAGGTCCAGATATTTACCCTGCACTGTCCACCTAATCAGTAATCAAATCTGAATTCCTAAGTAACTCTGCTTCTTTGGCTTGTTGCCATTTGCAATGTTATTTAGCTAAAATAATATGAATGTTTTAAACAATATCCTAATAATCATTCATCGTATAGCATTTGAAAAGAAAAAAATGTTCTATAATGTAGGTATTGACGTCTTGGATTTTTCATTAAGGATTTTTTTTTCTCTTAATTTTATCACATGAGAGAAAATCAAAGAGGAGAAAATTGAAATTAACTTTACATTACAGGACAGTAATTCATAGGTCAAAAAAATGTTGGTTTACAGATTAGAACTAATAAAGACAATTGGAGCTAATAAAGATTTTAATAAATCTTAGAAAAAATATATTTCCTACCTGTTGGAATTACGACTGTCTTGCACATTCTCTCCTCGATAGAATCACACGTGAAGCCTGGGATATCAAAGGAACATAAACATTTCCTTACTATTTTGCTCTTATTCTTGTCAGAATTTGGTCAGAAGAAGTTTGGAGGCAAATGACGACAATAATTAATATTTCAAAATCCTAATACAAATGGGAGTAGGAAGCCAAGAGGGTCCCGAATATTCCCTCAGCAAATGTTGAGAGCTTACCCTGGTCTCATGGAGCTTACATTCTGCTGAGGGGAGACAGAAGCTGAACAAAATAAACGTGTGTGTGTGTGTGTGAGAGAGAGATGCTTGGAGAAAAAATGAAGCTGAAGAGGGATGGAGGGAGGTAGGCATGGCTGCAATTTTACACAGGATAGTCAGGAAAGCTTCCCTGAGACCCGATATTTGAGCAAAGGTCAGAAGGAAGTGACAGAGGAGCCATGAGGCCTCTCTAGGGGAGAAGGTTGTCTTTAGGACTGTTCGCTAATGTTCCTGTCCTTCTTCTTCTGGCCACATGGTAGGACTATCCCGTATCTCCCCGAGTATGAATTGATTTGACAAATGAGACGTAAGCAGCGGTGGGTAAAGGACTTTAAGGGTCAGGGCATGATTTGTCGTGTTCCCTTCTCTTCAGCCAGTGGGGTCCGCATAGAAGAGGTCCCCTCAGGAGGCATCTCGGGCACAACAGCATGGGCCAGGGCCTGCAGCTAACCCAGAGACTCTGTTGCTGTAACCCTGAGATTTGGGGGTGGTGTGTTATTGCAACATTGCCTAGGTTATTCCGACTAATGTAGCAGTGTTCTGGATAAGGGAGCAGCAGTGCAAAGGCCCTCAGCTGGGGGTGTACCTGGCATGTTGGAGGAACAGAGCAGAGGCTGGGTGGAGCAGATGGGGCCGAAGTGTCCTGAGATGATACCAGAAAGGTAATGAAGGGAGAGAAGTTGTGCAGGTCCTTCAAAGTTACTGTAAATATTTTGGCTTTTAGTCTGAATGAAATGGGGAATTAGGGAGCTTTGAGTAGAGGAAAGATAAGATTTGCATTACATTTCAAAAGGATAAGTCCAGCTGCTCTGTTGAGAATAGATTGCTGGGGGCAAAGGTGCAAGAAGGGGAATTAGGAGACCATTGCAGGTCATTGTATGTATATGTAATAGAACCCAAGGATCTGGGACGCAGGGGATGGAAGTAGGGATGAACCCAATCACTGTCGTTTATGCTGCTTGGAAAATGTGTGATTCCAGTCCTTGCAACTCCCAACTCAGGGCTTTGTGGGTGTAGATCTCCTGATTCCCAAAGGGGGACACTTCTGCTGGGGGTCCAGCAAGAGTCCCGGTCACTCCAGGCTCCTTGTGCCAAGAGACCAGCAGGGAGGAAAGGTGTCACCATTCCTGCGAGGGCCACTGACCTAAAACTCCAGGAGTAGGTTAGATTTTTGAGGAAGGCAAAAATACATTCGGCATGCAGTAATTTTCAGAGCATCTCTTGGTTCTCACTTGCCCAATTTTGGTGATTAATAGACCTGTGCAGCAGCCATGTCCTGTGAAGGACATGATGACAAGGATAAACAAGATCCCTCAGGGATGAGGATGTAATTAACTCACCTGGTAAACTGCCTCAGCCAGTAGAGGTGTAGCCAAGGGGAATCTAGAATGGGCAATTGAGGAGGGTGATTATTAGCATCGTCACATTTCTGAAACCAGCTGCAGCGTGGGGGATACAGCTTGTCCCACTAAGTTTCCTCTTGTAAGTTTTCTCCAGGAAAAGAGATCAGTTAGAATTTTGGAGTGGCTGGTTCCAAAGTTGTCTGACTTACTGTACAAAGCAAGTGGATCTGAGCAGGCAAGGGGTGGACTTCAGTGGATTTTGTGGTGCACTGCACACAATACCCGCTTCAGGACCCAAGCTTTCATTCTCCCAGTTACCAAGAGTGTCCCTATTCTTGGATGACACCTGGGCACCTCCCCAGGATTTGCCCTTAGTGGAAGGAAACTACTGGGTTTTTATTCATGTTCCCTTCCCATAGGGAAGTTGTATTCAGTGACTGGCTAATTTGGGGAGTATAAGGGCCTGGCCTCTTGCTTCACTCTGGGACATCTCTGAAGAACATGCCTGGTTTAGAATCTCTGTGGGATTGCCTGAGGTCTCTGATGTACCTATATCATAGTTCAACTTCTCCCTCTGCCCTGTCTGTTCCCTTCCCTTCTGGGGTAGACAGAATAATGAATGGCTTCCCAGAGATGTCTACATCCTTCTCCCCAGAACTCATGAATGTGTTGCCTTACACAGCAAAAGGAAATTTGCAGACATGATTAAGTTAACGATCTGGAGATGGAGATATTATCCTTGGTGGACCAAATGTCATCACAAGCGTCCTTCTAAGAGAGAATCAGGAGGTCAGAGAAGAGAGAAGATGCTTCGCTGCTGGTTTTGAAGTTGGAAGAAGGGGCCACAACCCAAAGAATGTAGGTGGCTTCCAGAAGAGGAGAAAAGTCAGGAAAGCAGATTCTCCTCAAGAGCTCCAGAAGAACGGTGGCCGTGATGACTGATTTTGGACTTTGATCTCTAGAACTATTAAAGGATAAATTGTGCTGTGTTAAGCTACTGTTTGTGTTCTTTTTTTTTTTTTTTTTTTTTTTTTTTTTTTTACAGGAGCAATAGGAAACAAATACACGTTCCCTTACAGGTAATTTACACCATTAGAGTTTTGTTCCTTTTTGCAGAGGAACTGGGGATATTTGGATGTATTGAACATGTTCATGCCACACTGAAAAAACTTACTATGAGGATGAATTAAAAGGTAGAAGGACAAATGGTTGTCCACTACTCTGCTAGCTTGGGGAAGACAAGATGGAAAAACAGGATAATAAGTTAGAGACCTTAGCCTCACATTTTGCAAAGCTAGGAGGACACTAGATGCCACAGATTAAGATTCAGGTGATGACAAAACCTGATTAAGCTAAGAGGTAGAATGTGTGGGAAAGTAATGAGAATAAAAGGGAGTAAAAGAAGCTTTTAAAAATACAGACTTCTGTAGCCAAAAATCGATTTGTACAAAACTACTAGGAATAATAAGAATGAAAGAAAATGACTATATATGAAAAGTAGCATGTATGTTTTTGGTAAAAGAAGGTAAGAGGAGTGGAGGAATTATTCTAAGAGAAAAATCCAGAGTCAAGGTGTATATTTTCCTGCTGTATTGTGTTTCTGTTTCCTATGCTAGTGTGATCAATCATCAGAGAAACTGTTTGGGTTAGAAAACTTTGATTAAAATATTTGACTCTCGGACTTCCCTGGTGGCGCAGTGGTTGAGAGACGGCCTGCCGATGCAGGGGACACGGGTTCGTGCCCCGGTCCCGGAGGATCCCACATGCCGTGGAACGGCTGGGCCCGTGAGCCATGGCCGCTGAGCCTGCGCGTCCGGAGCCTGTGCTCCGCAACGGGAGAGGCCACAACAGTGAGAGGCCCGCGTACCGGAAAAAAAAAAAAAAAAAAATTGACTCTCTTTATAATGTAGTACAGAATTCTCTATTGGCTCACATGAGTATTCAGATTGTTGGTCTCTTCTTGATGAGAAATTGTAAGCAGGGGATTTTATTTGCCTTTTCAGTGATCTGCCTAGAAAACAAAGATTTTGTGTGGTGTCATTTTTTTTTCTCTCATGTCAGGTCTTTGATTATCTAAGAGGGCTGCATCTTACAACTATATATATATATATGTTAAATTACGTGGGAAGCATTGTCAAATAAGTATTATTTTGTGTCTAGAAATGACGTAAAATTCCTGGAACTCTGATATGTCCAAATAGAATAACTTTGACAAGTAAGAGTTTTCTGATAACTTTAAGATCATAAAACTGAACTGGGTAGGAATTTCCAGAACTAGATTCAAGCAGAGCAAGAATTAATATGGGGCTGAATTAATTGATGAGGGTGATTATAATTTCTTCCAGATATAAGGAAACCTTTCCTTTTAGACTAACTATGACTTACAGCACAGATAGGGAGAAAATGATTGTTTCGTATCGCTTCATTGCAAGCCTGTTCCTAAAAATTGTACATTTTAGAACAAGAGTCCAAATGGAGGCCCACACTCCATATGTCTAAATATTTAAAAATTATAAATCAAGTGAGCAAATTGTTAAAATATGTTCTATCCTCCCATCTTAAAATATACATTTATGATGACAAAATAGAAAGTTGGCAAAATACAAAACACAAATGAATTTATTATTACACATATCTTTGGGCTGATGATGTTTGGATGAGTAACTGTTTCATATTGTAGCAAGTTACACAGCCACTACGTACTACTGTTGCACATACTTCCCTAATTCCCAGGTATCTCCCCAGTCAGGAACTGGAAAATGAAGGAAAGAAAAAAGACAGAACTCCCAGGAAATACCTTGATGTGCAATAGAATCTATCGTATACATAACCATCTCACAGTAAAGTTGTCAGGTGAATTAGTTTCTCTTTTCACCTACTGAAATTTTTCACTGAACTTCTCCCAATGAAATCCTCCCACATTCTAAAGCAGTGTTTATCTCTGACTGAAAAATCACAAACCTTTATTAAATTCAGATACCTTTTGAGGGTGTAGGGCAAGCAGGGTGGAGAGGCATTTCCCTGAGACCTGGACAGTGTTACTCATTAGAATGGATATTTAGGGTTAAGGATGGTGCCACGTCAGTGAGTGCCAGACCCCAAGAGTATCGCATGTATAGTTTAATAAAAATTTGGGTGGGCGTGCCTGTGTTACATGGAGCCCTTTAAAGTGCAGGACCAGGGCAGGGGGCCCCTTTTAATGTAAGGGCATTGTCACCTCATTGTTCCGTGACATAGGGACAGAAGTCTAGGAAACAATGACAGGACTCTATGTGGGGTTTAATCCACTTTTAACCCCCCCACCACACACCCTCAACAACAGAACAATGATGAGGCTGCAAACCTACTGTTTAGTGATCATGTTCATTGTTTCCATTCATTCATGTATCAGATGCTGTTCTAGGCATAACAGTGAGCAAAGCAGTCAGAGTTCCTGCTCTCATAGAACTCACATGTTAGTGGGAGAAGACCAAAGATAAACACAAACTATAAGATAATTTATCACCAACGATAAACACATAAACTATAAGTAAGATAATTTATCATAGAAATAAGTGCTATGAAGAAAATAAAGCATGAAATGGGGCAGGGGCAGGGGTGGACAACTTTAGCTACAGGGGTCAGGGAAGAGCTCTCTGGGGAGGTGACTTTTTGGCCAAGACCCACAATAAGAGTAGGAGGCAGTAATGCAAACATTGAACACATTAGCTAACTGGATTTCCTGATATTAGAGGGTTAAGAAGAACCGCTTTTTAAACTTCAGCACTTGATGAACATCTTAAGTACTTAGGCCCACTATCTTGCTATCATCTGTAGTGCAACAAATATAAAATTTTTCATAATTCTGGATTTTCTACCACACCTTGATAATGCACAGAATATAAATGTAAAATTGTGATCAGACCAAATCTGACCTGAATTCAGAATATACCCTATAAAACACATCACTCAATAGAATTTTTATATCAGCTACCTTGCTGTTCTTTCTCAAATAGCAAAATAATAACAATTGTCTTTGTGATTTCTAATGTTTTTCTAGAACTGATCTTAATATGAAAGACTTGATTTCACTAGGTAAGTTTTTAAAAAGCTAAATCTATATAGAATAAAAATTTAGTCCTATACATGAGATTTTTGATTAAAGAATACTCAAAGTTCTAAGTTCTTAGTCAACCAATGCACCTCATAGACTGAAATGGAGCAAAACCTTAATATTTTTTAATTTGAAAAAAGGAAATTTACCAGCTGGTTTTAAAAGAAATATGCATGTATAATTTGGGATTTTTTTTTAATATAAATTTATTTATTTATTTATTTATTGGCTGCGTTGGGTCTTTGTTGCTGTGCGCGGGCTTTCTCTAGTAGCGGCGAGCGGGGGCTACTTTCGTTGCGGCGTGTGGGCTTCTCATTGCAGTAGCTTCTCTTTGTTGCAGAGCACAGGCTCTAGGCACATGGGCTGCAGTAGTTGTGGCACGCTGCCTCAGTAGTTGTGGCTCGCGGGCTTAGCTGCTCCACGGTATGTGGGATCTTCCCAGACCAGGGCTTGAACCCGTGTCCCCTGCATTGGCAGGTGGATTCTTAACCACTGCACCACCAGGGAAGTCCCTGGGATTTTTTTGTAAATGCTAAATATTTTTTTCACATAATAGAATCAACCTAAAATAATTTTCATTCAATAATTTCTAATTATAAAAGAGAATCATTAGACTTATTTAGTACTCTATTTATTTTTAGTACTTTATTGTTGCTTGTGCCAGACAGCATACGAAGTGATTTACATGCATCATTTCATGTAATTGTCACAAAACCTTGCATGGATTAGTATAAGGTAATACTAAGAATTCCTATTTTATATTTGAGAAAATAAGCACAAGTTAGGCACCTTGTCCAAAGTCACACACAGTGGGAAATTGTGGAGCCAGAAATGGAACCTGAGCAGCCTGACTTCAGAGTCAACTTAATGCTTGAGATTATGACAAGCTTCTAGATATTTTATACTGTTTTATTCTTTATAATATTGGCATGATTACATTCTTACATAATCTGAAATTTGCTTAATTCTTAGGAGTTTCTCCAGAAATTCATTATATTGAATTTTTAAAATATAATTATAACTGTATAATTTTTAATATACTTATATAATTATTTTATATAATATTATATACTTTTTTATAATATGAAACTTTATTCTAAAACATATCCCAAACTGCAAGACACAAGTACCATTGAAACAGGTAAATGTATACGTACGGAGAACGGTGAAACAGAATTTTCGCCTTTAAGAAGTCTTTATTGGGCTTCCGGTAAGATGGCGGAAGAGTAAGACGCGGAGATCACCTTCCTCCCCACGGATACACCAGAAATACATCTACACGTGGAACAACTCCTACAGAACACCTACTGAACGCTGGCAGAAGACCTCAGACCTCCCAAAAGGTAAGAAACCCCCCATGTACCTGGGTAGGGCAAAAGAAAAAAGAATAAACAGAGACAAAAGGGTAGGGACGGGACTTGCACCAGTGGGAGGGAGCTGTGAAGGAGGAAAGGTTTCCATACACTAGGAAGCCCCTTCGCGGGCGGAGACTGCGGGTGGCGGAGCGGGAAAGCTTCGGAGCCGCGGAGGAGAGCACAGTCACAGGGGTGCGGGGGGCAAAGCGGGGAGATTCCCGCACAGAGGATCGGTGCCGACCGGCGCTCACCAGCCCGAGAGGCTTGTATGTTCACCCGCCGGGGCGGGCGGGGCTGGGAGCTGAGGCTCGGGTTTCGGGCGGAGGCAGGGAGAGGACTGGGGTTGGCGACGTGAACACAGCCTGCAGGGGGTTAGTGCACCATGGCTAGCCGGGAGGGAGTCCGGGGAAAAGTCTGGACCTGCCGAAGAGGCAAGAGACTTTTTCTTCCCTCTTTGTTTCCTGGTGCGCGAGGAGAGGGGATTAAGAGGGCTGCTTAAAGGAGCTCCAGAGACGGGCGCGAGCCGCGGCTAAAAGCGCAGACCGCAGAGACGGGCATGAGACGCTAAGGCTGCTGTTGCCGCCACCAAGAAGCCTGTGTGCGAGCACAGGTCACTATCCACACCCCCCTTCTGAAGAGCCTGTGCAGCCCGCCACTGCCAGGGTCCCGGGAACCAGGGACAACTCCCCCGGGAGAACGCACGGCGCGCCTCAGGCTGGTGCAACGTCACGCCGGCCTCTGCCGCCGCAGGCTCGCCCCGCACTCCGTGCACCTCCCTCCCCCTGGCCTGAGTGAGCCACAGCCGCCGAATCAGCTGCTCCTTTAACCCCATCCTGTCTGAGCAAAGAACAGACGCCCTACGGTGACCTACACGCAGAGGCGGGGCCAAATCCAAAGCTGAACCCCAGGAGCTGTGAGAACAAAGAAGAGAAAGGGAAATCTCTCCCAGCAGCCTCAGAAGCAGCGGATTAAAGCTCCACAATCAATTTGATGTACCCTGCATCTGTGGAATACATGAATAGACAACGAATCATCCCAAATTAAGGAGGTGGACTTTTTTCAGTTAAGGAGAGCAGGATTTATGATTTTTTCCCCTTTTCCTTTTTTTGTGAGTGTGTATGTGTATGCTTCTGTGTGAGATTTTGTCTGCATAGCTTTGCTTCCATCATTTGTCCGAGGGTTATATCCATCCGTTTTTTTAAAATTTTTTTTCTTAATAATTACTGTTTATTTTAATTATTTTATTTTACTTTATCTTCATTCTTTCTTTCCTTCCTTCCCTCCTTTAGACAACGAATCATCACAAATTGAGGAGGTGGACTTTGAGAGCAAGATTTATGATTTTTTCGCCTTTTCTTCTTTTTGTGAGTGTGTATGTGTATGCTTCTATGTGAGATTTGTCTGTATAGCTTTGCTTCCACCATTTGTCCTAGGGCTCTATCCGTCCTTTTTTTTTTTCTCTTAATTATTTTTTTATTTAAAAAACTTTATTATATTTTATCTTACTTTATTTTATTTTACTTTATCTTCTTTCTTTTTTTCCTTCCTTCCCTCCTTCCTTCCTTCCTCCCTCCCTCCCTCCTTCCCTCCCTCCTTTCTTTCTTTCTACTTCTACTAATTCTTTCTTTCTACTTTTTCTCCCTTTTATTCTGAGCGGTGCGGATGAAAGGCTCTTGGTGCTGCAGCTAGGAGTCAGTGCTGTGCCTCTGAGGTGGGAGAGCCAAATTCAAGACACTGGTCCACAAAAGACCTCCCAGCTCTGCATAATATCAAACGGTGAAAATTTCCCAGAGATCTCCATCTCAACACCAGCACCCAGCTTCACTCAACGACCAGCAAGCTACAGTGCTGAACATCCTATGCCAAACAACTAGAAAGACAGGAACACAACCCCACCTATTAGCAGAGAGACTGCCTAAAATCATAATAAGTTCACAGACACCCCAAAACACACCACCAGACGTGGACCTGCCCACCAGAAAGACAAGATCCAGCCTCATCCACCAGAACACAGGCACTAGTCCCCTCCACCAGGAAGCCTACACAACCCACTGAACCAACCTTAGCCACTGGGGACAGACACGAAAAACAACGGGAACTATGAACCTGCAGCCTGCAAAAAGGAGACCCCAAACACAGTAGGATAAGCAAAATGAGAAGACAGAAAAACACAGAGCAGATAAAGGAGCAAGATAAAAACCCACCAGACCTAACAAATGGAGAGGAAATAGGCAGTCTACCTGAAAAAGAATTCAGAATAATGATAGTAAAGATGATCCAAAATCTTGGAAATAGCATAGACAAAATGCAAGAAACATTTAACAAGGACCTAGAAGAACTAAAGATGAAACAAACAATGATGAACAACACAATAAATGAAATGAAAAATACTCTAGATGGGATCAATAGCAGAATAACTGAGGCAGAAGAATGGATAAGTGACCTGGAAGATAAAATAGTAGAAATAATTACTGCAGAGCAGAATAAAGAAAAAAGAATGAAAAGAACTGAGGACAGTCTCAGAGACCTCTGGGACAACATTAAACGCACCAACATTCGAATTATAGGGGTTCCAGAAGAAGAAGAGAAAAAGAAAGGGACTGAGAAAATATTTGAAGAGATTATAGTTGAAAACTTCCCTAATATGGGAAAGGAAATAGTTAATCAAGTCCAGGAAGCACAGAGAGTCCCATACAGGATAAATCCAAGAGAAATATGCCAAGACACATATTAATCAAACTGTCAAAAATTAAATACAAAGAAAACGTATTAAAAGCAGCACGGGAAAAACAACAAATAACACACAAGGGAATCCCCATAAGGTTAACAGCTGATCTTTCAGCAGAAACTCTGCAAGACAGAAGGGACTGGCAGGACATATTTAAAGTGATGAAGGAGAAAAACCTGCAACCAAGATTACTCTACCCAGCAAGGATCTCATTCAGATTTGATGGAGAACTTAAAACCGTTACAGACAAGCAAAAGCTGAGAGAGTTCAGCACCACCAAACCAGCTCTACAACAACTGCTAAAGGGACTTCTCTAGGCAAGAAACACAAGAGAAGAAAAAGACCTACAATAAGGAACCAAAAACAATTAAGAAAATGGGATTAGGAACATACATATTGATAATTACCTTAAATGTAAATGGACTAAATGCTCCCACCAAAAGACACAGATTGGCTGAATGGATACAAAAACAAGACCCATATATTTGCTGTCTACAAGAGACCCACTTCAGACCTAGAGACACATACAGACTGAAAGTAAGGGGATAGAAAAAGATATTTCATGCAAATGGAAACCAAAAAAAAGCTGGAGTAGCAATTCTCATATCAGACAAAATAGACTTTAAAATAAAGACTATTAGAAGAGACAAAGAAGGACACTACATAATGATCAAGGCATTGATCCAAGAAGAAGATATAACAATTGTAAATATTTATGCACCCAACATAGGAGCACCTCAATACATAAGGCAAATACTAACAGCCATAAAAGGGGAAATCGACAGTAACACATTCATAGTAGGGGACTTTAACACCCCACTTTCACCAATGGACAGATCATCCAAAATGAAAATAAATAAGGAAACACAAGCTTTAAATGATACATTAAACAAGATGGGCTTAATTGATATTTATAGGACATTCCATCCAAAAACAACAGAATACACATTTTTCTCAAGTGCTCATGGAACATTCTCCAGGATAGATCATATCTTGGGTCACAAATCAAGCCTTGGTAAATTTAAGAATATCGAGATTGTATCAAGTATCTTCTCTGACCACAACACTATGAGACTAGATATCAATTACAGGAAAAGATCTGTAAAAAATACAGACACATGGAGGCTAAACAATACACTACTTAATAACGAAGTGATCACTGAAGAAATCAAAGAGGAAATTAAAAAATACCTAGAAACAAATGACAATGGAGACATGACGACGCAAAATCTATGGGATGCAGCAAAAGCAGTTCTAAGAGGGAAGTTTATAGCAATACAATCTTACCTTAAGAAATGGGAAACATTTCGAATAAACAACCTAACCTTGCACCTAAAGCAATTAGAGAAAGAAGAACAACCCCCCCCCAAAGTTAGCAGAAGGAAAGATATCATAAAAATCAGATCAGAAATAAATGAAAAAGAAATGAAGGAAACGATAGCAAAGATCAATAAAACTAAAAGCTGGTTCTTTGAGAAGATAAACAAAATTGATAAACCATTAGCCAGACTCATCAAGAAAAAAAGGGAGAAGACTCAAATCAATAGAATTAGAAATGAAAAAAGAGAAGTAACAACTGACACTGCAGAAATACAAAAGATCTTCAGAGATTACTACAAGCAACTCTATGCCAATAAAATGGACAACCTGGAAGAAATGGACAAATTCTTAGAATTGCACAACCTGCCAAGACTGAATTAGGAAGAAATAGAAAATATGAACAGATCAATCACAATCACTGAAATTGAAACTGTGATTAACAATCTTCCAACAAACAAAAGCCCAGGACAAGATGGCTTCACAGGCGAATTCTATCAAACATTTAGAGAAGAGCTAACACCTATCATTCTCAAACTCTTCTAAATTATAGCAGAGGGAGGAACACTCCCAAACTCATTCTACGAGGCCACCATCACCCTGATACCAAAACCAGACAAGGATATCACAAAAAAGAAAACTACAGGCCAATATCACTGATGAACATAGATGCAAAAATCCTCAACAAAATACTAGCAAACAGAATCCAACAGCACATTAAACGGATCATACGCCATGATCAAGTGGGGTTTATTCCAGGAATGCAAGGATTCTTCAATATACGCAAATCAATCAATGTGATACACCATATTAACAAACTGAAGGAGAAAAACCATATGATCATCTCAATAGATGCAGAGAAAGCTTTAGACAAAATTCAACACCCATTTATGATAAAAACCCTGCAGAAAGTAGGCATAGAGAGAACTTTCCTCAACATAATAAAGGCCATATATGACAAACCCACAGCCAACATCGTCCTCAATGGTGAAAAACTGAAAGCATTTCCACTAAGATCATGAACAAGACAAGGTTGCCTACTCTCACCACTCTTATTCAACCTAGTTTTGGAAGTTTTAGCCACAGCAATCAGAGAAGAAAAAGAAATAAAAGGAATCCAAATCAGAAAAGAAGAAGAAAAGCTGTGACTGTTGGCAGGTGACATGATACTATACATAGAGAATCCTAAAGATGCTACCAGAAAACTGCCAGAGCTAATCAATGAATTTGGTAAAGTAGCAGGATTCAAAATTAATGCACAGAAATCTCTGGCATTCCTATACATTAATGATGAAAAATCTGAAAGTGAAATCAAGAAAACACTCCCACTTACCACTGCAACAAAAAGAATAAAATATCTAGGAATAAACCTACCTAAGGAGACAAAAGACCTGTATGCAGAAAATTATAAGACACTGATGAAAGAAATTAGAGATGATACCAATAGATGGAGAGATATACCATGTTCTTGGATTGGAAGAATCAACATTGTGAAAATGGCTCTACTACCCAAAGTAATCTACAGATTTAATGCAATCCCTATCAAACTACCACTGGCATTTTTCACAGAACTAGAACAAAAAATTTCACAATTTGTATGGAAACACAAAAGACCCCGAATAGCCAAAGCAATCTTGAGAACGAAAAACGGAGCTGGAGGAATCAGGCTCCCTGACTTCAGACTATACTACAAAGCTACAGTAATCAAGCCAGTATGGTACTGGCACAAGAACAGAAAGATAGATCAATGGAACAGGATAGAAAGCCCAGAGATAAACCCATGCACATATGGTCACCTTATCTTTGATAAAGGAGGCAGGAATGTACAGTGGAGAAAGGACAGCCTCTTCAATAAGTGGTGCTGGGAAAACTGGACTGGTACATGTAAAAGTATGAAATTAGATCACTCCCTAACACCATACACAAAAATAAGCTCAAAATGGATTAAAGACCTAAATGTAAGGCCAGAAACTATCAAACTCTTAGAGGAAAACATAGGCAGGACACTCTATGACATAAATCACAGCAAAATCCTTTTTGACCCACCTCCTAGAGAAATGGAAATAAAAACAAAAATAAACAAATGGAACCTAATGAAACTTCAAAGCTTTTGCACAGCAAAGGAAACCATAAACAAGACCAAAAGACAGCCCTCCGAATGGGAGAAAATATTTGCAAATGAAGCAACTGACAAAGGATTAATCTCCAACATTTATAAGCAGCTCATGCAGCTTAATAACAAAAAAACAAACAACCCAATCCAAAAATGGGCAGAAGACCTAAATAGACATTTCTCCAAAGAAGATATACAGACTGCCAACAAACACATGAAAGAATGCTCAACATCACTAATCATTAGAGAAATGCAAATCAAAACTACAATGAGATATCATCTCACACCAGTCAGAATGGCCACCATCAAAAAATCTACAAACAATAAATGCTGGAGAGGGTGTGGAGAAAAGGGAACACTCTTGCACTGTTGGTGGGAATGTTAGTTGATAGAGCCACTGTGGAGAACAGTGTGGAGGTTCCTTAAAAAACTGCAAATAGAACTACCATATGACCCAGCAATCCCAATACTGGGCATATACCCTGAGAAAACCATAATTCAAAAAGAGTCATGTACCAGAATGTTCTTTGCAGCTCTATTTACAATATCCCGGAGATGGAAACAACCTAAGTGTCCATCATTGGATGAATGGATAAAGAAGACGTGGCACATATATACAATGGAATATTACTCAGCCATAAAAGGAACGAAATTGAGCTATTTGTAATGAGGTGAATAGACCTAGAGTCTGTCATACAGAGTGAAGTAAGTCAGAAAGAGAGAGACAAATACTGTATGCTAACACATATATATGGAATTTAAGAAAAAAATGTCATGAAGAACCTAGGGGTAAGACAGGAATAAAGACACAGACCTACTAGAGAATGGACTTGAGGCTATGGGGAGGGGGAAGGGTAAGCTGTGACAAAGTGAGAGAGAGGCATGGTCATATATACACTACCAAACGTAAGGTAGATAGCTAGTGGGAAGCAGCCGCATAGCACAGGGAGATCAGCTTGGTGCTTTGTGATCGCCTGGAGGGGTGGGATAGGGAGGGTGGGAGGGAGGGAGACGCAAGAGGGAAGAGATATGGGAACATATGTATATGTATAACTGATTCATTTTGTTGTAAAGCAGAAACTAACACACCATTGTAAACCAATTATACTCCAATAAAGATGTTAAAAAAAAAGAAATCTTTATCAATTAAGACCCAATATAAAGATTTGTTTCAAAACAAATTACATATATTAACTCTAGCATAATTCTAAAAAATAGTCAAAGTAAAACACAAAACTATGTAAACTGTGAATTCAAGTACAAAAACAAGATATATGTACATTTGAATCTGTGCAGAGTGCTTCAAATTAATTGTAGTCTAATTCCAAACAGATTGCGTAAAAAGTCCACAACAAGTCATAGACTAATGAACAACGATTTCATAAAATGACTAAATGATTTATCTCCAAAATCTCCTGTATGATCTGGCAACTGCCACCTCTACCTCTTTCCTTACCTCTAAAATAAATCAGGTTCTGTCACATCTGATGTTAACCACTGCATGGCTTATTAGATTTTGGGCATTTTGATTGAAACTTTTTCATTAAATTTGCTTTCCTGTGACATCTTTCTTCATCAGTATGTCTTCTAAATTCTAAATATTTCAGGTACCAAAATCTCATTACTGCATGGTATAATTACGGTAGCTTCCTTCGTTCAAGTGGACATTTAGAGTTCTATTCAAATGAATGAAAAAGAAGAGCAGACAACTCCACATGAACAAGGTAACTTCATAAATATACTTCTTTATTCTTTAATACTCTTGAAATATTATTAGTAAGTAACTCCCCAGGTCAGAGTTTTAGAGCTTAGATATAGTAAAATCTCAGAATGTAGTCAAGGGAACAAAAGTTAGTCCTATAGAAATGTGGGTACATTTTAAAATTTTGTTAAATATGTGAAAGGGCTAATGCATTGGGCAGGGGACGCATTTAATCATGTCACTTCTGACTCTCATCACTTCTTAGCTGCTTCTTTCTTTAGGAACCTAAAGTCTGAAAAGATCGATATTATTAGACAATTTCTCTGGCATTTTCAATAACAACATAGGAAAATTGGTTGTTAACATAGGAAAGTGAACTCAAAAATGTTGGTAAACTTCCAGAAAAATCAGGCCTCCAAATCTGCTTTTATTATCAGACTGTTTCTCTACCTCAATAAAATTTTCTAGCTATTTATAAGATCTTATCTTGACATTAACAGTGTTAGATATAGTATTATTATTAGTATTATCAAAATGCAATAGCTTTAAGAAGAGGTATTTTATCATTGTTACTTTCTTGAAGTTTATGATGCTTAGAGATTTTTCAAATCCATGATCTTGTTTTAGAGCTGAACAAACTGAGACTCAGAGAAAAACATAACCTGTCCAGTCACGTCATGACAGCAAGGTTATAACGCCCACTTCTTTCTGTCTGCTAATACTATGGTCACTGTGACACTATACTGCTTCTAATCAGAGGTCTTTAATTTCTTAATTTTAAAAATAACCAAAATATTTTAATAGGCAAAAGTAACAAAACTTTGGAAGTTAATATCTGAAGTTTTTCGTTTTTTTTTTTTTTTTGGCCATAGTTTACACATATTCCTTATTAGGAATATGTCTCCATCTTCTTGTTTGGGGTGAGTCAAATTTTTATGTTTTGTTTCACTTAAACATAAAACCTGAAACTGTTAACACTCTTAGAAAACATAGAGGAGTTCCTAGACATTGATTTTTGGCAATGACTTTCTGGATATGACAGCAAAAGCAAAATAAATAAATGAGATTATATCAAACTAAAAAGCTTCTGCACAGCAAAGGAAATATTCAGCAGAATGAAAAAGCAACCTATGGAATGGAGAAATTATTTTCAAACCATATGTCTATTCAGGGCTTAACATGCAAAATATAAGAAACTCGTATTACTCAATATCAAAAAATGGGCAAAGGACCGAATAAACATGTTTCCAAAGAATACTTAGAAATGGCCAACAGGATCTGAAAAGGTGTTCAACATCACTAATTATTAGGGAAATGCAAATAAAAATTACAATGAAATATTATACCTGTTAGGATATTGCTTATTAAAAAAATGTGTTGAGAAGTGTAGAGAAAAGGGAACACTTGTACACTGTTGGTGGCAATGTAAAGTGGTGCAGCCACCGTGGAAAAGAGTATTTAGGTTCCTCAAAAACTTAAAAATAGAACACCATATAGTCCAGCTATCCACTTATGGGTATTGATCCAAAGGATGGATGGACCTGGAGGACATTATGCTAAGTGAAAAAAGCCAGACACAAAGATGAATGTTGTATGTGGAATCTAAAAATCATCAAACCCATAGAAACAGTAGAATGGTGTTTTCCAGGAGTTGGGGGAAGTAGGAAATGGAAAGATAATGTTCAAAGGGTAGAAAGTTTGAATTATGTAAGATAATTTCTGGAGACCTGTTATTCAGCATAGTGCCAACAGCTAACAGTACTGTACTCTTAACACACACACACACGTACGTGACAAATTGGGTGAGAGGAAACTTTGGGAGGTGATGGATATGTCTGTGTTTCTGATGGTTTCATGGGTGTATACTTATCCTCAAACTTAGCAATATGTATATATAAAATATGTACAGCTCTTTACATGTCAATCATACCTCAATAAAATGATTTAAAACAAACAAAACATGTAGACTTTAAAGATTAAGAATTTTGCTGCTCTTTGATGCTATTTGCCCACTGGGAACATACTGGCGCTGTGATTTCTGGAGACCGTTAGGCTTTCATGTACCATTCAGACTCAGGGAGAGGGAGCTTACCTCGGAGAGGGGCATGTACTCATTCAGCTACACAGCAGCCGTGTCTGCCAGGCTGGCCAGAGGAGCTGCTTGTACTTCTCCATCCCACCTACACGCCCCACTTTAATCTTAGCCTTTGAGTAGACATGTGAGTCACTTGGGACACAGAGTGAAATCACAGCATTTAATCAGCATACTCACTTGTTAATTTTACTTGTTTCCTATGAGGGAGGAAGTCTCATCTCAGGGGAGTAACCAGTTAATTATTGTAAGCAATCATCAAATACTCAGGTTTTAGAAGTATGCTGGGCTATGATTTAATTATTTTCCTTAAGAAATGCTTCCTATTTTAATTTTTCAAAGCCATATAACTAATGTGTTTTTGCTGGATATGACTGCCTTACCACCAAGAGTCTCCCCTTTCCCTCACATCAGATATTGAGATAATTGAATGTGTTTAGATGAAAAAATACTGCATTAGCATGTTTTAATGAATTAGGTTCACAGAAGAAATTCATAGATGTAATGAGCATGCATCTAAAATATTTAAATTACTTATTTATAGGTTTTTAGAAGTCTTAGAAGCCTAGGTATGTTTACTATAAACCACATTGAGGAACTGTTGATGGAAGAGGTGGAGGCGGCTTGTTATAAAACAATCAGCTCACACTTCATCCATGTAAAGGATCAACAATGAAAGAGGAAGGGGCATGCTCTCGCCCTCCCCTCCTCTCCCCCATTGCTTCAAAACATTGGCAAGAAAAGTACACATTTATAATATTCCATCAAAGCTAATTTGTAAGATATTAGTAGATGTTTGTCTCAGTGTTACAATATGTGGAGCCAAAAAACCAGAGTGAACTCAGAGTCTTCAAGAATCATACGCCTACCTAATAGGACATGCTTAACAGTTATCAGTAGAAACCAGTAATCATGTTTAACAAAAAGATAATCAGTTCGTTGTTGAGCTATCATGTTCTGTCAGTCACTGAACACTTTCTTTCCTTAACAACTGCTAACACCCAGATAGACAAGTAAAAGGAAAAAAACAAAAACAAAAAACCTTGAAAAACAAAACCCAAACTGACACAATGCAAACTATAGAAGTTGGAGGTAAAACATAGAATAGCTAAAAGTTTTGTGGGTCTCCATGGGGACTGACAGAGACTGGGGGACGGGTACAAGGGAGGGAAGCAGTGAGGCTTCATTCTGAGTAGCTGCTAATGCATGCTGTAAACCACCTGCTGCAGATTCAAACAGGACTCCAGGGACCAATGGGGAGGGGTACAAGTAGGGACAGATTGAGAAAGGTTACCTTTAACTGGCTTGAACGTAAATAATGGGTCTTGTGATAGAGGTGAAGAGTGTAGTTAGCCCCAAAGCAAAACATCTTGAAAGATTGCTTAATGGAGAAATGGAATTCTTTTATCAAATTGTAATCTTTCATTACAGGAAAGATTATAGTAACTGTGAGATGCCATTACCACTTGCCACAGTAGTTTTAAGATTTGTATCAACTTGGCTTTATTTACCTGGGTTTTCCTGGAGTTATTTATTTATTTATTTTTGCCTTAATAAGCTTCCAAAAACGATTGGACACTGTTCTTACCAGTGTCAAAGTTACTCCTTGAGGAATAAGGTAGTTGTTTCAAGAGCCACATTAATCCTTTTAAAGTAATATCTATTTATGAAGGTGCATTAACTTTTCAATAATTCTACATGGTACCTTAACTACAAGGACTAATTGTAGGTACTAGAGATAACAGGACTCCCGAATGAGAGAGAAAGATATATAGAGAGGATTTAATGTAATTCTACTTACAAAAATTATATGAATTTCTTATTAGACAAGTTTGATTTCACTTGATGAAGATAATGCATGATTGGGTAACTAATTTTTTCATTGACCTGTAAGAGTTTTTTCTATGTACTCTTCTATTGTGAAAGGAAAATAGTTTTTTTTTTTTCTAAAGCTGAAAATAGGGTTTGTTTATTTTAAAGCCGCCTTCTTGAAGTTTCCATTCTCATCCCTCCATCTTAACTCACCCTCTTTGTTTTAAATGTGGCTTGAGAAATAAGGTTTTGTGATGCAGGCAGAAGCTGTCGAACTAACTGCAGGAAAAGGAGTGTTGTGCTCAAGTTGGATATATGATTGGAATTATTTCAAAGGAAGACAGAGGAACCAACCCTGCACATAAATTTCTTGGTTCTTTGCAGCAAGACTCCTCTGGTCTCATCTCTTCTAGAATGTAAAGGTCAAAGTAAACTTCACACAGCTAGCTTCTTATCTCCGTATACTGGCTAAATGTCTTAGGAGGACAAAGTTTACCTAATGGGAAAGTAATCTTATAATTCTGTTTGCATTCCAGAAATGTTCAGATTATGTTTTCCAGTTGAAACAGTTCTATATACAAACATCTTCAAAAACCAGTTCTTTAAGATGTCTGATTTATTTTTTCTTGTTACTGAAATATACTTGATTTACAATATTAGTTTCAGAAGTACTGCATAGTGATTCAGTATTTTTACAGATTATACTCCATTAAAAGTTATTATAGGATAATGGCTATAATTCCCTGGGCTGTACAATATACCCTTGTTGCTTATCTATTTTATACATACTAGTTTGTATCTGTTAATCATATACCCCTAACATGCTCCTTTCCCCTTCCCCCGCGCCACTGGTAACCAGTAGTTTATTTTGTATATCTGTGAGACTGTTTCTGTTTTGCTATATATATTTATCAGTATTATTTTTTAGATTCCACATATAAGTGATATCATATAATATTTGTCTTTCTCTGACTTATTTCACTAAGCATAATATTTTCTAGGTCCATCTATGTTGCTACAAATAGCAGAATTTCATTTTTATGTCTAAGTAATATAATATTGTATATATGTATATATATATTCTACATCTTTATTATCCATTTGTCTCTTCATGGGCACTTGGGTTGCTTCCATATCATGGCTATTGGAAGTAGTGCTGCTATGAACACTGGGGTGCATGTATCTTTTCAAATTAGTGTTTTCATCTTTTTCTGGATATGTACCCAGGAGTAGAACTGTTAGATCATATGGCAGTTCTATTATATATTTAGTTTTTTGAGAAACCTCCATACAGTTTCCCATAGTGACTGCACTATCTACATTCCCACCAACAATGTATGAGAGTTTCCTTTTCTCCACATCCTCAACAACATTTGTTATTTGTAGATTTTTTGAAGGTAAGTATTCTGACAGGTGTGAGGTGATATCTCATGGTGCTTTTGATTTGTTTACACTCCTCTGATTAGCGACGTTGAGCATCTTTTCATGTGCCTGTTGGCTATCTCTATGTCTTCTTTGGAAAAATGTCTGTTCAGTTCTTCTGCCCATTTTTTAAGTTGGGTTGTTTGTTTTGATGTTGAGTTGTATGAGCCGTTCATGTATTTTGGATATTTACCCCTTGTCAGTCACATCATTTGTAAATAATTTCTCCCAATCAGTATGTTGACTTTTAGTTTTGTTGATGGTTTCCTTTGCTGTGTGTAAGTTTTTAAGTTTAATTAGGTCCCATTTGTTTCTTTTTGCTTTTGTTTCCTTTACCTTAGGAGACAGATTGAAAAAAATATTGCTACAATTTATGTCAAAGTGTTCTGCCAATGTTTTCTACTAGTAGGTTTATGGTTTCAGGTCTCAAATTTAGGTCTTTAATCCATTTTGAGTTTATTTGTGAGAAAACGTTCTACTTTCATTCTTTCACATATAGCTGTCCAGTTTTCCCAGCACCATTTATTGAAGAGATGGTCTTTTCTCCATTGTATATCCTTACCTCCTTCGTAGGTTAACTGACCATAAGTGTGTGGGTTTATTCTGGACTTTCCATTTTGTTCTATTGATCTATTTATCTGTTTTTGTGCCAGTGCTGTTTTGATTACTGTAGCTTTGTAGTATAGTCTAGAGTCAGTGTGATTCCTCTAGCTCTGTTCTTTCTCAAGAACATTTGGACTATTTGGGGTCTTCCATACAAATCTTATTTGTTCTATTTCTGTGAAAAAATGCCATTGGTATTTTGATAGGGATTGCACTGAATCTGTAGATGGCCTTGGGTAGTATGGTTATTTTAACAATATTACTTCTTCTAATCCATGAACAGGTTATATCTTTCCATCTGTTTGTTTTTTGTCTTCAGTTACTTTCATCAGTGTCATAGATTTCTGAGTACAGGTCTTTTACCTCCTTAGGTAGGTTTATTCCTGGGTATTTTATTCTTTCGGATGGGATTGTAAATGGGGTTGTGTTCTTAATTTCTCTTTCTGACATTTCACTGTCAGTGTATAGAAATGCAACAGATTTCTGTATATTAAATTTGTATTCTGCATGTTAACCAAATTCGTTGAGCTCTGTTTAATGGTGGTGTCTTTAGGATTTTGTATGTGTAGTATCATGTCATCTGCAAACAATGACAGTTTTATTTCTTCCTTTCCAATTTATTGGATTCCTTTTGTTTCTTTTTCTCCTGACTGCTGTGGCTTCGACTTCCAAAACTGCATTGAATAAAAGTGGCGAGAGTGGACATCCTTGTCTTGTTCTTGATCTCTGAAGAAATGCTTTAAGCTTTTCACCATTGAGTATGATGTTAGCTGTGGGTTTGTTATATATGGCCTTTATTATATTGAGGTATGTTCCCTCTATGCCCTCTTTCTGGAGAGTTTTTATCATAAGGGATGTTGAATTTTGTCAAAAGCTTTTTCTGCACCTATTGAGATGATCATATGGTTTTTATTCAATTTGTTAATGTGGTGTATCACTTTGATTGATTTTATGGATGTTGAAAAATCCTTGCATCCCTGGGATAAATCCCACTTGATCATAGTGTATGATTCTTTTGAGGTAGTGTGGGATTTGTGTTTGCTAATATTTTATGGAAGATTTTTAAATCTATGTTTATCAGTGATATTGGCCTGTAATTTTCTTTTTTGTGTGATATCTTTGTTTGGTTTTGGTATCAGGGTAATGTTGGCCTCATGGAATGAGTTTGGAAGCATTCCTTCCTCTGCAATTTTTTGGAATAGTTTGAGAAGGATAGGTGTTAACTCTTCTGTAAATGTTTGTAGAATTTGCCTGTGAAGCCATCTGGTCCTGGACTTGGTTTGTTGGTAGTTTTTTTTTAATTACTATTTTTGTTTTCACTACTAGTGACTGGTCTGTTCAAGTTGTCTGTTTCTTCTTGATTCAGTCTTGGCAAGTGCATGTTGTTAGAAACTTGTCCATTTCTTCTAGGTTGTCCAATTTATTGGCATATAACTGTTCACAGTATTATGATTTTTTTATATCTGAATGGTATCTGTTGTTATCTGTTCTCTTTCAGTTTTCATTTTGTTTTAATTGGGTCCTCTTTCTTCTCTTCTTGGTGAGCCTGGCTAAAGTTTTATCTTTTTTTATTTTTGAGGTATGCGAGCCTCTCACTGTTGTGGCCTCTCCCGTTGCGGAGCACAGGCTCCGGACACTCAGGCCCAGCGGCCATGGCTCACGGGCCCAGCCGCTCCGCGGCATGTGGGATCTTCCTGGACTGGGGCACGAACCTCAGTCCCCTGCATCGGCAGGCCGTCTCTCAACCACTGCGCCACCAGGGAAGCCCTATCATTTTTTTAATCTTTTCAAAAACAAAAAAACCCCAACTGTTCTTGCTTTCATTGATCTTTTCTATCTTTTAAATCTCTATTTTAATTATTTCCTCTCTGACATTTATTATTCCCTTCCTTCTGCAGACTTTGGGCTGTGTTTGTTCTTTTTTAAATTCCTATAGGTGGTAGTTTAGGTTGTCTATTTGAGATCCTTACTGTTTCTTGAGGAAGGTTGGTATCACTGTAAAGTTCCCTCAGAACTGCTTTTGCTGCATCCTGTAGATTTTGGAGTATTGTGTTTCCATTTTCATTTATCTTGAGGTATTTTCTGATTTCCTGTTTGATTTCTTCACTGACCTATTTGATTTTTAGTAGCATGTTGTTTAGTCTCCAAGTGCTTGTTCTTTTCCCATTTTTCTTTCTGTACTTCTAGTTTCATGCTGTGTGGTTGGAAAAATGCTTGAAATAACTTCTATCCTCTTAAATTTGTTAAGACTATTTTGTGGGCTAGCATGTGACCTATTGTGGAGAACATTCCATGTCCTTGAAAAGAATGTGTATTCTTCTGTTTTGGGATGGAATATCCTGTAGATATTAAATCCAACTTCTCTAAGGTGTCATTTAAAACCACTGTTTCCTTTTTGATTTTCTATCTGGTTGATCTGTCCACTGATGTAAATGGGCTGTTAAAGTCTCCTACTATTATGGTGTTATTGTCAATTTCTCCCTTTATGTCTGTTAATATTTGCTTTCTGTATTTAGGTGCTCCAGTATTGGGTGCATATAGGTTGATGAGTGTACTATCCTCTTTTTGTATTGATCCCTTTATCATTATATAATGTCCCTCTTTGTCTTTTGTTATAGCCTTTGTTTTAAAGTCTAATTTGTCTGGTATGAGTATTGTTACCCCTGCTTTCTTGTTTCTGTTTGTATAAAATCTTTTCCCATCCTCTCACTTTGTCTGTGTGTGTCTTTAGCTCTGAAGTGAGTCTCTTGTAGGCAGCATATAGAAGGGTCATTTTTTTTAATCCAGTCAGCCATCCTGTGTCTTTTGTTTGGAGCATTTATGTACTTACTGCCATTTTATTACTTGTTTTCCATTTTTCTTTCTTTTCTCTTTTTTAGTTCCACTCTGTTCATTTCTTCTTTTTGCTTTTTCATTTCTTCTTTTTGCTTTTTCCCTTGTGGTTTGATTTTCTTCAGTAGTATGCTTGTGTTCCTTTCTTTTTAGTTTTTATGAATCTGTGTAGGTTTTTGATTTGTGGTTACTATGGAGTTCACATATGTTGTCCTATAGGTATATCTACTTGTTTCAAACTTGTAGTCATTTAAGTTCAAACACATTCTAAAATATCTAAATTTTTATTCCCCTACCCCACTTTTTGCATTTTTTATGTCGTATTTTATATCCTCATGTTTATCTCTTAACTGTTTATTATAGTTGTAGTTGATTTTATAGTTTTTGTCTTTTAATCTTCAGACTGGCTTAAGTGGTTGATCCTCAGTCTTTACAATATATTTGCCTGTCCTAGTGGGATTTTCCTTTTGCCATAGATACTTACCTGTTTTCCACTTAGAGAAGCCCCTTTTAACATTTCTTTAGGGTAGGTTTAGTATTGATGAACTCTTTTAGTCTTTGCTTATCTGAGAAGTTCTTCATCTCTCATTCTATTGTAAATGATAATCTTGCTGGGTATAGTATCCTAGGCTGCATATTTTTCCTTTTCAGAGCTTTGAATTTATCGTGCCACTCCCTTCTGGCCTGCAGAGTTTCTGCAGAGAAATCATAAGGCTGATTGATAGCCTTATGGGGATTCCCTTGTATATGACTCTTTGTTTTTCTCTTGCTGCCTTTAGAATTCTCTATCTTTTTGTCATTTTGATTCTGATATGTCTTGATGTGGGTCTGTTTGGGTTCATCTTTTTTGGGACCCTGTGTGATTCCTGTACATGGATATCTATTTCCTTCTTGATGTTTGGGAAGTTTTTAGTCGTAATTTCCTCAAATACATTTTTGATCCCCTTTTCACTCTCTTCTCCTCTGGGATCCTTATAATGTGAATGTTGGTATACTTAATGTTATACCAGACATCTCTTACATTGTTTTCATTTAAGACTTTTTGTTTTTCTTTAGATACTCTAATAATTGGGTGATATCCGTTATTCTATTTTCCAGATCACTTATGCATTCTTCTGTGTCAGTCTGCTATTCATTCCTTCTGTGTGTTTTTGATTTCAGCTATTGAATTCTTCATTTATGATCAGGTGTTTATTTTCTAGTCCCTTGTTAAAATGTTCACTGTGTACATCAATTCTTTTCCCTAATTCAGTTAATATTTTTATTACTAATGTTTTGTGTTCTTTATCTGGTAAATGGTTTATTTCTATTTCATTATTTTTTCAGGGGGTTTCTCTTGCTCTTTTTCAATGGAGAGTAGTTCCTCTGCCTTTTTGCTTAACTTTCTCTGCCTCTATGAGTTTATGTGAAACAGTTACCTGTTGTGGTCTTGAAGGGGTGTTCTTATGTGGGAGCATCCCTATGCAGACTGAGCGTGCCCAGTGCCTTTGGTGGGTGAGCTGGATTTGACATGGATGTAAGTCACATCTTTCTTCAGGGTGTGCTGGCAGCTATCACCTTGGTAGGTGGTGGGGCTGGAGATGGAGTCGCTAGAGCTGGTTCTGGGTGTGGGACTTCCCCTTTGCTCAGTGGCTGTCACTACCCTGAGGCCCTGAGGGCTGTCAGAAGCCTGAGAGCTGGGTCTGAGCTGGGTCTGTTCCCTTTAAGTGTATGTTTTTTCCCTTTCCCCTCATTGCGACCCTTGCCCCAGAGTGGGGGCGTGCTGAAGCAAGCGGGGCCTGTGCAGGCTCTCAGAACATGTCCTCTGCTGACAGAGATCTAAGCTGTGTCCGATGTGCTGCCTTTGCAGGCACCCACAATTGTTTCCTTTGCTCTGTTTAGACACAGCCTCAGGTGTAAGTCCCCTTTGTCCCTCACAGCCAATCACTGCCCCCAGCCTCTGCTGCCCCTGCCCTGTGTAGAATTGCTCCACAGGGCAGGCAGGCCCCATGCAGACTCTTGGTGTGTATTGGAGGGTGAAATGTGGTGGAGTGGCTACTGTCAGAGATGCGGCAGCTTCTGATGCGCTGCGTGTGTAATCACTAACAGTGGGCGCTGCCATCCAACCCAGGCTCCACCCCAGGACCGGGCTGCCTCTGTGTCCCACGGTCACGTCTTTCCCCTGGTCATGGCTGCTGCAGATCCTGTGCTGCACTGTGGTGTGACGTGAGTGGGGCCAGAGTGTTGGCTTGGCTAGGCTGGAATGTGTGGCAAAGTGACTGCAGGAAACCCGGCAGCCATTAGAGCAGACCTCTCTCTGTCCTGCTTAGGGACAAGGCAGTGAACGTGTGCTCCTTACAAGGATATCCAGGCTCCCCCAGCCCTTCCATTACTCCTAGCAGTCCTCTAACCAGCCAAGGGGCCTTTTCTCCTCCAAGTAGGACCCCAGGGCTGGGGTGCCCAATCTGTGGTTCCAACCATTCACTCCCCAGGGTGGGTGTCCCCCCGTGTGTTCTCCTTTTCCTCTGAGTCCCCTCCCAGTGGCACAGGTTCCAATCCTATTGCTTTTCTTCCCTTCCCACCTGATTACCTGTGTATCTTTCTTAGAGCCTTGGTTGTACAGGAGTCCTTCTGCCAGTTTCCAGTTTTCAGTGACAGTTGTTCCACATGTAGATGTATTTTTGATGTGTTCATCAGGCGAGGTGAGCTTCATATCCTCCTACTCCACCATCTTGATCTCAAACTCTTAGATCTCTGATTTCTTACAATTAAGTCATATTTTTCAATATATTCTTTTAACATAATCACTGAAAATAAAAATTCATAGCCAAGTAACCAAGAAATGTCTTGAACTCTAAGCACATTCTGAATATTTATGTTGATTTTCAACTTTTAATCAAATGGTAAAATATAAATTCAATTTGTGAAATAAGCATTTATTCTAAAGAGTTTGAAAGTTGAAATGTTAATAAATCACTGTTAGCACATATATACTCTCTCTCTCCAAGTCCCAAATTACCTATTTTTCACAATTCTTTTGTTTGAATCCATCTTTTGTGTATAAGTTTTTATGTCAAAAATAGATTTGAAGTGTTTCAATTGCTGGCATTTATATCTGAAAACAGTTGGAATGATGTAGCTTATTTTTGGCAAGCAGAATCAAGATCCACCACAAAGCGATCCATAATATAGAGCCTATAGCATAAATTTTTGTCTGTAGTGGGAATAAATCCACAATAGGTTAGGGACTAACTGTACACATTTACTTCTGAAGTTTATGTGGCAGTTTAGTGGTTAATCACTAACCTTGGTAAATGCCAATTTCCTACTTACTAGGAGTAAGAACATCTATTTGTGCAACTCAAATGGAAAAGATATGTGATTTAATTATTTGTCTGCTCCAAAACTCCTCTTCAGCTGGATAAGCTTTTACATTTCCAGTGCCTTTTTTAAAAAAATTTATTTATTTGTTTTTATTTTTGGCTGTGTTGGGTCTTTGTTGTGGTGTGTGGGCTTCTCATTGTTGTGGCTTCTCTTGTTGTGGAGCATGGGCTCTATTGCATGGGCTTCAGTAGTTGTAGCACACAGGCTCAGCCGTTGTGGCTCGCAGGCTCTAGAGCGCAGGCTCAGTAGTTGTGGCGCACGGGCTTAGCTGCTCCGCAGCATGTGGGATCTTCCTGGACCAGGGCTCAAACCCGTGTCCCCTGCATTGGCAGGCGGATTCTTAACCACTGTGCCACCAGGGAAGCCCCTCAGTGCCTCTTTAATGCACAAGTGTGGACCTCAATTTTTGAGGCCCAATGCAAGAGCTCGTGTCATGGCAAACTTGATGAGAAATAATACTGCCAAGTGAACCAGAAAGATATTTTATTTAACAGATTTCAAATGAAGATCAAAGTTATCTGGAACAGATACTTTTCCAATCTACATTTCGTGTTTCCTGAAGTGCTGCCTGCCAGAGCAAAACAACATAATATTTCTGGTTGCTTGAAGGAAAGGATGTTGATATTGCTTACTTATTTTTGCAGATACACAGTTCAGTAACTCTCTTACACAGAAACACTATACAAAAGCTTTCTATAACTTAAATACAGTAGTAAATACCTTATTAAACAAGGTTTTGAGTCATCTGGGAAGTGAAGTAACCAGAGAGAGCTTTCCAGACTTCTACTCACCCCAGACCACCTCCCCTTGGAGATGACTTAAAAGGCTCATCTTAGAGATACTCGCAGCATATATGTTCTACTGAGATTTGGACCTTGAATGCTTTACATTCTAAACTGAGCTTCACTGGACCATGTAGTTTTACAACCAGAAATCTTTCAGCAAGATTACTATTTTTTGAGAAGGGCCTGAGAGGATTGTGTTGCCTATTTCAAAAGGAATTTTTGCTAAATGGATTGAATTTTAAACTCTGTCTCAATATTGAGAATTTGGTTATGTTCTGATTTTTGTGGAGATAATTATCTTAGAAATACTGGTAGTGGTCTTACTAATGCACTTTTGGTACAAATTAGATATGGCTCCTATGTTGGTTTTGATTTGGTTATTGGATTCAGTAAATTTCTTATTAGTAACTCTTATACTGAGCATTTCAATTTTGAATTGTGTATTAGTTTGAGAACTTTTATGGTGAGATGATCTCTTGCAATTGCTAGTGATCTATTTTCATAAAACACTTTCATATATTGCTTATATGTTTGAAAGTGTTCATTGTATTCTCTTTTTCTCTGGGTATAAGTTCAGCTCTCTGGAGCTTTTTCAATCGAATTAAAAATTGTGCCTAGGTAAGTACTTCTCAAAGATGAAGTAAATATATGAAATTTGGCTAGTAACCGCTTGTTGTAATAGCATGCTGAGTTCTCAAAATTAAAATTAATTACTACTTTCAATTATTTATACATGTGTTCTGTTAAAACAATTTTGAGACCATTAAATATGTGTACTATCCCTTCAGTCATAAGCGAATAATGATTAACTTCATGACAAGACAGTGAGCACCATTAAGACTGTCAAGAGAATACTTTTGACTTTTCAACTCTTAAACTATTTCTTTCTCTGAAACAATATTTACAAAAATAATAAACACTGAATTCTTTTATACAATGTATTCTAATTTTATGTTTTATATTATATGTGATAACGGAGATTATATTGTGAGCACATTTAAAAGCAAAGTTTTTCATGTGACCTGAGTAGATATCAGGAGTTTCCTATTATCGTCAAGAATTACGTGCTATAAGATGCAAAGATACAGTCACGTGAGGAAAATTTGATATCATTGTACACTGAGAAATGCACCTGTAGCCAAGCAGGGCCCTTCAGACTTCAAGGGAAACTTTGCAAACTAAGACAGATAAACATTTATATGTATAATGTCTATTGGCTCTAGAGCTTTCTAAACGGCAATACCATGTTCGTCATCAGACAATTTTGTAGGGAATAAAACTTCTGGAATTTCTTTTATTTAATTTTTATGCCTCTCTAGATATAAAGGGTTTGTTTTACCTTTAGAGATACACTGAGCTATGGGAACAAACACTTGGTGAGTCTCACTGTGTGGGCCTGGGTGTGCAGTCTCCAGCCCCTTACCCTTCATTTTGTACTTTTACTGTTATCTCACTTACCAAAAGGAGGCGAGGAGGCATTAAACTAATTCTACTGACTTTTTTTTTAATGTATGTTACTCTTGTCCTGAATCTACAGGATGTTACTACCACTAATAGCCACTTTTGCACCATTAAAAACAGCTTAAGTAACAACTTCCAGAGAAGTTCTTAGTTATAGGACTCTACCTGTTTCAATTCAGGGACTCTCCAGTTGCCTTGCTACCTACTTTCCATCTCCCAGAAATCCAGACACCTTGCTAAAACTGCCTCATAAGTTACTTGAGGTAACCTTCAGCTCAATAAGGTGTCTGCCCAGTGGGATTTACAGCATTACCCTTTCTAAAGACTGTACAAATATGTGGCAGCAGTGAGCTAGTAGACACCATGTGGGTCAAAACCATAATGCTAAAAATAAAACACTTAAATTCTCTTGAATACTACAGAAACAGCATTTAAGAATTTATTGAAAAAATAATTTATATGCTTCCATTTTATCTAGGATGAATTCTTTTTTTTTTTTTTTTTTTTTTTTTTGCGGTATGCGGGCCTCTCACTGTTGTGGCCTCTCCCGTTGCGGGGCACAGGTTCCGGACGCGCAGGCTCAGCGGCCATGGCTCACGTGTCCAGCCGCTCTGTGGCATGTGGGATCTTCCCGGACCGGGGCATGAACCCGTGTCCCCTGCATCGGCAGGCGGACTCTCAACCACTGTGCCACCAGAGAAGCCCTAGGATGAATTCTTAATCTCAGTTATAGACCTCCCTCTTCCTATATTCTTAAATATATATGCAGTAGTGTGCAGAACCTACTTCAGAATTTGTATTTGGGCAAATGCTCATGGTGAGCTGAGGCGACCATCTGTATAATTCATCAGAAAGATGAATGTACTTGAGGAGAAGCATAGTTTTACACGAATCACCTGTATAACTGCCTCAGATTTCCACATTATGTGCAATCCTACTTGGAATAAAATACTGAACTTTTTACCCATTAACAGATTTGCTAATAATATTAGTTATATTTTTGGTATTCAGAGTTTAGTTATCTGACCGCAGAGAGCTAGCCACTCATCATAACCTATTTAAATGCATATAAAGAAATTCTTTGATATTAGAGACACCTGGTTTTTACATAAAGCATAATGCCTAATTCAATTGTAGACACAGATGTCCACATTAATTACAATTTTATCATTCAGACAGCATTTATGCTAGCTTCATATGAACAATTTACTTTACTTTTTCAATAAGTAATAAAGCTAGAGGCTAGAAATGGTAGAAACTGTAGATGAAAATCTGTATTTTTAGAATTAAATGTGAAAATGTGCGAAATTAAGGGATATTTACGTACATCTTTATGGCAACCTTTTACACTGCGTGACTAGCTCAAATATCTGTACAAAAATGGGGAGTGATAAATCCAATTGAAAATGTAATAATGCACGTATGTGCATGCATGTGTGCATACACACACACACAGGCAGACGCTGAATTTACAAAATGTATTGGGTAGCTGGTGGCCATAGTAGAATGAAGGACAGGAGGTTATGAAGAGGCATCCCAGACTCCAATTACAGTTATACATTAATTGTGCATTCATAAAAGCCTGACAAATAATTGTTTTTCCAGGAAGATATTATAAGTAACATTTTAACACATGTAGGAAGAAAACATCTTAAATTCTTAAAATCACAATTAGATAAATTAAACAGTACAATAAGCTGATGGCTATAAAGAACCCTCGTTATAAAGACTTGTCCATTCATGTTTGAAACAACACCATGTCCTTTATTCATTCTAACATATAGTTTCTGTTAAGTTTTTAACTGTTGTAATGCATGGAAAGTAAATATTTTGAAATATAATCTAATAGAAAGCCACATACACAGTTTAATCTGTTTATATTAAAAACATTTCTAAGGTGTGGCTAAAATTAGGTTTATTTTCAAATTACGTAAACTGGAAAGGTTATTTGAGTTGTTGTTTTCTAATAAGCAGATGATTAATTGCGTTTTCCTGAGCAATTCTGTCAGGACACGATGGTAATTTAGCTAATAACATGTTGTCTTGTGTTCTGAGAACACTGAAGAATCCAAATTTCATTTTCTGGGCAATGTACTGAGGTCATTTGGTACAAAAGAGAAAAGTGGGATAAAGTTTTAATGTTAACTGGGAAAAAATTCTGGGAATAAATACTTTTTTAATAGGAATATTAACACTTGCCTTTGTCACGTTAATTGCACATCTCACTTAAAAAATGGAAATGCTAAATATTTCTAGGGACATATCATTACATTTCAATAACTGGGATAATCAAAGTGAGTCCAATTTATCCTGAGGACAGTAAATCCGCAAAGGGGGAAAAGACAAACTATACATGAAAACACTTAGTCCCACTTTAAATTTTACAGTATCTATATATTTGTCTACGTATTTAAGGATGTAGTCAGCAAAAATATTCACATTAAACTATCAATACTTACAGAAATTATTTTTCTTCTACTCAGGAAGACCATTTGTACTAAGTTAACATGAGAAACTTAGAGGAAATCCTCCTTAGGAGACCTACTCAACTGATCATTTCTCTTTAGAATATAGTTCAGGAAAGTAATTAAAGAGGTCTCAGGTGTTTTCATCTGTAGGTCACTCCTTTCAATGCGAATTACAGTTCATGGGTAAAGTTGACATTTTTGGTGAAATAACATCAACTCAGTTTCTTCTAAACAAATGTCTACATCAAAAGACTGTAATTATTGCACAATTCGTGGCAGTGAAGTGACCAAGGATTAGATGGTCATTTATGCTCTTACCTTTAGGTGCAGTGCCTTCTCAAGAAAGCCTAATGTGGACAAGCTAGCAGAGGATGTGAAAGCAGGTGAGTCCATCTGCTTATGTTTTGTATTACTCTTTCCATCCGAAATCACCTTAATCAGCTATTTTACCATTGAAATAACATACAAAGGAAGGAATTAATAGTTACCAGTTGTGCAATAATATAAGTCATAATGGAAGTGTTTTGTGAGCAAACTTCACACTGCCACCCCCAACACACACACACACACACACACACGCAAGTTTAATATGCCAAATGGAAGTGTATTAATAGTGGTTCACTTTTCCAGTATTTCTCAAGGTATGGTTCACTGACCCAATTAACAGTGGCAGTCAGAAAGTGGAAATTGTGATTACGTCCCCTAGGAAAACTATATACTATATGAAGAAGAAAACTGTAAGGGCTAAGAAAGTAAAAATGTTCAGTTTGTATCTTATTTCTACTGGAGGGTGCAGGGATTGGGAAGGAGACGTGGAGAAAAAGACCAATCAAGACTTCATGGGATTAAGGACTGTGGAAAACTCTTTGCCAAGCGCACAGTTCTAAATGCTTGGCTGCACATTCTCAGGATGAAATGATAGAGAAAAGGTATGGACAGACGTAGGGCTTCCTCATGTCCAAACTGAACTCATATATTTTCATTTGCTCTTTTAAACTACAAGAAGAGTGTTAACTGAATGATCCTATGAAATGCAACAGAGTTCAGATAGCTTAGAGAATCATAAATATAGAAATGGCACTTTATTTTATTCCTGGAGGGAAAGGGTTGTTTTGGGCACTTTCCATGGCTCAGGGAGCAGATTTGTTAATTTCCTGGCAATAGAGAAATCTTAACCTCAGATTCTTAGCCATGTAATTCCTGTTCATCAGCAACTGAGTCCAAACTGGAACACTGGGAAAGGAGAACGAACATTCACCCATCAAATGTGTGGGTTGTTACCAGATCAGTGGCACCTCACAGCCTCTGTTCCTGTGTGCAGCTTTGCTATAAGAAAGGTAGCTAGTTAAGGACATATGTACCTTAGAAAGACTCTGACATATATTTTCAACTGTAGTGAGTTAGGCAGAACGCAAAGCAGAGTAATAAGAGTTAATGTTTTCACCTATTTATTTTTATATTTCACATGTATATTTTATATGTTCAATGTAGGCAAGAATTGCTAATGTTACTGTGAGGTGAAATGTTAAAAGTAACTCAGGAACAGGTAGTATATATAAAGACCAACACAAATGCATGGAAAACATGGGTGAAAAGAGAAAAGGATAAGGTTTAAATGATTCAAAACCTAAACAAAATTAATATATAGATATACTATCCTCCATTCGGTGCATGAGAAAATTATTTGATATTGGAATTAAATATCTTTATTTTCTGGTTTTCTTGAATACAACTTCTTCAAATTTTCAATGATTTCAGGAATTTAAAAAACTAGCTATTTTTAATCTGGGTTCCAAGAGAAAGAGAAATACGCTGAATTGATTGCTATACCTTGGAAAACGTCAATTTTACTATTTTGACCAAATAGGCTAGAAATAATGGGACCCTATTGCCTTCATATTCCAATATTACTTCCAAAATAAGAGCAAGTAAAATCATGCTCAGGATTCTTTGACTATAAGAAACAATACCTTCTTAGAAGGCAAATGAAAGAAATTCAAGATCAGTAACAATAGAGAAAAGAGTCAACAAAAGGTTTCAAAATTCTAGCATTATAAAATTAAGCTTAATAATCACAAGACTCTCAGTGTTCACACAGCTGTCATAAAAAGTGAAAGTTAAAATTATTCTTGGTAAATTCATGTGTCTGTACAAGGTGTCATCTTCAGGTTACCTTGGCTTGAGTTAAAGACCTTGTCGTTTGAATTTTTCATGAAAGCCTCTCTGTGGCTTGAAAGCTTGAAGTTGTTCTCCAGTGTGCAGTCCTAGCCTCTGGCACACTGTGTGATTAATGGCAACTAGTTTGATTAGTTTAAATCTGGAACATAAATTTTAATTCAGCTTCCTTTTCCCCTCTTAACAGTTCTGCCTGACATCCCTGTCATGCACAGGCAAAAATCTTTATTTTCAGAAGGAATAAATCCTTATGGATTTGAGAGAAATAAGTCATCTGGGATGAGGAACTAGTAAATATATTGCCAAATTTTCACTTTAGATACCATACGCCTAAAGAAATATGGATGCCCCTTACCTGAGATTAAACAATGCTTTTCAAAGTCTCTGGAGTCTGGATATATAGTTGCTGATCAATGGTTATTTTTATCACAATTTTCAAAGAAAGGATCACCAACTTAGCTTTAGAATGTAAAATCAGTCTTCAGACTTTGCTATTATGACTTTGATGTTTGTATGCCTGACTCAACACAGAAAACCCAAAAGATCTGGAAAGGGCCATAGAGCAATGTGCTTTCATAAGGGAAGTGTTTTGTTTAAATTTTTCTAATGTTTTATGAACAGTTATATGAAGCAGATGTAGCCTACTGAAGTCAATGGCTAGATGAAATATAGTTATATCAATAATTTCGCTCTACTATAAGTCCTATATCCTGGGAACAGAGCAGGTGCTCTGCTGGCCGCAAGAAGGGACAGTCAGTTTTGCTGCTACTAAGATACCTGGGTAGAGAAGCAGCACTCCAGAGCCCCTGGTGTGTGATTAAAAACTCCCTCCCCCTTGTGCTGAAAGTCTCAATCATTTGAATCTATCTCCTTTGCAGTGTCTATGTGGAGATATTCACAAGTCTGAATAAAAATGAGGTACATTTCACGTTAGTATGTTATTAAAAATTTAGCTCTAGCATTCCTGGTGACAAGTGACATATTCAAGCAAATAGCTGTGTTACCACTTCTGGGCTTTATCATATTAAAGAGGAAATATGTTGCTAAAAATATGATGACCCCTGTCACTTTATTGCTATGGTCTAAGCAATCATGGCTAATTAATGATTTTCTGTATCATCTAAGACAAATCAAGAATTCCATCTAGAGCAGTTATTGCAGAAATATACTGTGTTAGGCCCCAGTTAAGCTTTTGTTGATTTGAAGTAACACTTTTCCTACATAAAAAGTACAAAAATACTCACTGAAGGTTACTGAGAAGTTGTTTGATTTGACATAAAGATGAAGACACACTTCTTTTCTGAGACAGTATACTTTGTGATTCACAGGATAACTTGCATCACACGCAATTTAATGAAAGCTCTCAAATAAGCGATTTTATTCCTATCCATGATTGCAGACATTTACAAAACCATAACATCTGAGTTCACCTTAAAAAATAACTTATATAAAGCAGTGATATACACAGCACAAAATAGATCAGGGAGGGGCAGGAGCAACTTTTAATAATTAAAATGTAAACGTGAAAAAAAGGATGGAATAAAAGTCCCTACTTATTTCTACTTAAGATGTCATGTGATAGTATTTTACAATGTCCTGTGGGTCAATGTATGTATGTGCATGTGTCCATATAACATACACACATACAATACATTCTCTTTCCCACACATATACATACACAGATAATCATTTGCAGTTCCGTTGAGGGCAATTCTAATATGCCGCTCTGTACAGTTGTTCGAATCACGTTTGGACCCGCTTTCTTCACAAAATAGGGGAGAGAGCAGGAAATAAAAAGGTTGGTTTGGTGTGACTGAGATTCCTTTGTTTAACTGTACACTGTGATGAATAATTTTCTTCCGTAGTAGTTCTGTGAAGGGCTGACTCACTGTGGTTTCCATGAGGAGACTTGGTAATGGATCACACACTCATTGTCATGCTAGGGGAGTACTAGAAGGAGAGAAGAATCCATATTTTAACAACAATTCTTCTACAGGCCACTAACATTTTCCTTGGTAAACAATAGTAACTGTGAATTTTAATGTCTTTTATGCACAAGCTTTAAATACAGCATAAAAATAAGAAAGCCTAAAAAGAGTAAAATTATATAGAATTGACTGTCCTGAACTGTTAAATATTTCCTCTGGAAAGCAAGCAGTCTCATCCTCTCTCTGAGCTTAGGGGTTTGATAAGTATCTAGTCCCTCAGCTTTCTCCTAGCCAGATTCATGTTTCATAGGCCCTTGGAACAATTTGGGTAAATCTAGTCCAAGGTTGATTCATAATAATCAAATACGTGTGAGGGATAGGATAGTCTTTGTTAGCTGTGTAAACTTGGGAGGTTACTAACCTCTCTGTGCTTGTTTCCTCATCTGTAAAATCAGCTTAATGATAGTATCGATCTTAAACGGGTTTTGGGAGGACTGACTATAAAACCCTTAAAACTATGTATTTATTGAATACACGGAAAGTGCTCAGTAAATGTTGGAGTAATAGTATAACTCCCAGCTGGCCATAAGAAATCCTTATTAAAGCATTTAGAAAATACTTAAGAGTCTGATTTATACTTTAGCATATAAACTTCTTCCTTGAAGCTGTGACTCCTAGCTCAATCCACAAGCATTTCTGGGTGGGAGTAGGGGCATTCTTGTTACATGTTACTTGTCAGTTTGAGGCTGACCATTGGTAAAAGGCGAGACTTTCAGAAATTTGGAAAAGTGGTCTTAACAAATGACAAACAGCAATTATTTTGATAATGATGCCAATCTACCCTCATATGCTTGAGGAATATACTGTGACAGAAAAGTTCTAGAGCAGCTCTGCCCAACAGATGGGCAAAATTCAACGATGGACATGTTCCACAACCTGTGGTGTCCAGTATGAAAGCCACTAGCCACATGTGGCAACTTGAGCCCACGAAGTGTGGCCAGTGCCACTGAGGAACTAAAATTTTTTTTTTTTTTGGTACGCTGGCCTCTCACTGTTGTGGCCTCTCCCGTTGCGGAGCACAGGCTCCAGATGCGCAGGCTCAGCGGCTGTGGCTCACGGGCCCAGCCGCTCCACGGCATGTGGGATCTTCCTGGACCGGGGCACGAACCCGTGTCCCCTGCATCGGCAGGCGGACTCTCAACTACTGTGCCACCAGGGAAGCCCAGGAACTAAAATTTTAATGTTATTTAACTTTAACTTATTTAAATATCTCCACGTAGCTGGTGGCCACCATCTTGGACAGCACATTATAGATCCCCTGTGATGGGAAGGAGGAGCGTCTATTTCCAAGTGGTAACGGTTTCCATATTTAATATGACCTCTTGAATATTTTAAATGCTTTATGAGAACCTGTGAGGACCAGGGCAAAAGGGAATTCCTTTTAATGCGCTAATAATGATTGCACCTCATGGAAAGAGGCAGATAAAGTGAGAGGGTTTGGTCCCAGGCTGCAGGGGCTTAACCAGGAACAGTGATGGTCCTGGGAAGGGGAGCATGAACCTTCTAAAAAAGGAACAGACAGAACAGAAAGAAGTGAATTCCAAATGAGCGGAGGTCGTGCAGGAACCAGAAACGAAGTATAAGGTGTGTACTAGATAGGGATGGATTTGTTAATATGGTGAAAGCAGGATTTCCCAGGGAAGAGCGCAGGGTGACAGTGGCTCAGCTGGCAGAAGTCTGGACTGGAGGTCATTAGAGTTTGATCTAGTGCTCAAACCAAAAAGCCCACATTGATCCTGAGTAAAAGCAGATGACTAAGCCTGAAAATGGGTCACTGGACCTTAGGGGGAGGATTGTTAATCCTTTAAACACAGGTCAAATCAAGGAAAAATCTACTTGTTAATCCCTTAATAGCCTCAAATTTCCTCAGTATAGGAAAGCTAATTTATATATGTTACTGACCTTCCACATTGGATTACAGTGAGTAGGGTGATATAAAGGGGAGACTGCCAGAGAAGCGAAAGGGGATTCAGTTTGATAGAAAAACTCCCTCTTTATGCTTGATAGTGGCAATGAAAAAGCAAAGCTAAACAAAACCCAAAACCCCCAAACAATCATTGAGAAGGATCAGTGAAGTGGAGCCCACCCCGTCCCTGAGCTGGGAGGGGATCTACCCCCATCTCATCAGGAGATACCATGCAAATCTCCACTACAAATAATGACAGCACACTGCCATGACCTATCCACAACCTTTGACAAAATAATCATATTTTGGCATTTGACTTTCAGGGGCAAGACTAAACAAGGAGATAAATGGATACTAAGGTTTTATTAAAAGTAGAAAACATACGAATATGGCAAAATGGGCATAGGAAATTTAATCTATGCTTTCTATGGCTACTGCTTATTTATAGTAAGGATCGGTGAGCCAATCAGTACTGCCCAGTAGAACCTTCTGTGATGATGGATATGTTCTATTCTGTGCTGTTCAGTACAGCGCCCACACATGGCTGCTGAGCTCTTAAAACGTAGCTAGTGTAACTTAGGAACTGAAAATTTAACTGTATTTAATTTTAAATAGCGCAGCTAGATCATCAATCATTATTTTTTCTATTTTTTTTTTTTTTTTGGCGGTAAGCGGGCCTCTCACTGTTGTGGCCTCTCCTGTTGTGGAGCACAGGCTCCGGACGCGCAGGCTCAGCGGCCATGGCTCACGGGCCCAGCCGCTCTGCGGCATGTGGGATCCTCCCGGACCGGGGCACGAACCCGTGTCCCCTGCATCGGCAGGCAGGCGGACTCTCAACCACTGCACCACCAGGGAAGCCCATCAATCATTATTTTAAAGACAAAGCTTTTAATGGGTATATTGTGCCAATCTAAAAACAGTGAAAGACTTTAAAGCTTTTTTAAAGTCTCCTTTTTTAAAAAGGACTTCAAAGGATATGTTGGAAAAAAATTTTCTGGATAAGTCATAATTAATTCTAGAGACCATCTCATTTAATGCACATCCTGAATAATCAGATTTTAAAAATTCCTGAATCCCTTTTTCACAAGGATTATTCCAGTTCAGTCAAATGCAATGTAACATTAGGGAATATAGTTAAGAATATATTATAGCCTTCATTCTAATTATACACCATTAAAAGTATGTGTATATAGAGACAAGTATATATGCACATTCTCTGCTACCAAGCATGGTTATTGGTTGCTCCCATTTCTTAACATTGGCAATTGTTAGGATTTTTAACCTGTGATATTTCAGATATCTTAAGCAAATCTTACAGTAAAATGAGAATTTGTTACAGATTCATTGGGAAGTTAAGAGAGTTAGGCTTATTCAGGGAGGAAACTGAGTGGAAAATAGGGTACAACATGAAAGTCAGGGCCAGATTCAGTCAGAAAGGATGGAAGCACCATCTCCAAGCAATACAGCTCAAAAATTAGCAAGCATCTAATGAAATTTAAATTTTGAATAGTACAAGTAACTGTAAAATGATGCCCTAAGTGTATTTGGTACAGTAAAACAGATTGTATTTGTGTGTGACTGTCTTTATAAGCGATGGGCTATTTGCACTGCTAAGGCTGTAAACTGCTCGTCTGCTGCTGCCTTTATTGAAACTCCTTCAACTAAGTAAGATTGAGGGAAATTGCAAACTTTCTAGGGAAAATCACAGAATGTGCCAGCAAAAAGGAATTTTGCTATTGATTACTATTCAAGCAGAAGTGGCTTACAGTTTTCTAGAAGTAGAAGAGCAAGTGTTAAATGGGGTATCGTATTTAGAGACATAAAATATTCATGGTGTATTGTCCTGAGACCACACTGCAATGTTTCTGTTGTACTGCTGCATCAATATGCCATGACATATTCTAGTGTTTGTGTCAGAATGCTGTGATATCAGGTTGCCCTGATATCACAGCATTCAAAACTATTCTGAGTCTGGTTCTCCTCGATCAAATGATAAAATGGCCTTACAGTGCTGTTGACTGCATCAGTGTTTGGTTATGCATGTAAAACATGAGCTAGAGAATTTATTATACCCAGTTCATGTACCATGGACTCCATCAGAAATATCCATTAAATCTTCGAACAATGTGCATACATTTCTGTTCACACACTTCAAGAACACTTCAGATCTTACATTTCTCTTCATACACTTCAAGAACACTTCAGATCTTACATTTCTATTTCTAAGCATCTATATAATATTTTTTCTTAATGAGAGATAATACTACAGGTACCTGAGCTGAACTAAAGTGAAATAAATCTAGTGTGTATGTGACTATGTAAAAAAAAAAATTGGGGCATATGTGATTTCTTTACAAGAGAAGAAAATGAAAAAAGGCAGTAAGGGTAATAGGAAATGATCTACCACCTTGTTTCTAATTTCTATTTGACACCATGATTTTAATAGCATGTTTGCTCAGTATGGTGCAAATATTCTGCTAAATTAATTCAAGAAATAAGACTAACTGCTTACTTTACTTGAGAGGCACGAAGCACTATTCCTTGAATTAAGCCTTTTTGTATTATGTTTTTAAAGCCAAACATTTTATAGAGTTTGAACACTAGGGGGCATCTTTGTTTCTTGAAATAAAGGCTTTTTTTGGATCCCCCCCCAAAAGAGTCTGAATGTTGAAACATTTTTTGATTCCTATTTTCTTGTGTAAAGTGTGTTGGCACTGCAAGGTTTCTGCCTTTGGATTGGACATTTCTGTTTCTATATTGATTACATTAAGTAGTATGTGTAAGGTGACTGGGATAGTGTCTGTACATGATAATCAGTCAATAGATATTTGCTGTCTGCCCAGGCCTCTTATGTGGTTAAACTTCAAGATAAAGACCGACAAACCCTCAAAAGGCAGACTGTTCAAAAATCTGTGCTTTTCAGACTTATGTGCATTAAAAACCACTAGAATTCAGTTTGCATGTTTAGTTACTGGAAATGTTTTCTTTTTAAAAATTATTTATTTTTAATTGGAGTATAATTGCTTTACAGTGTTGTGTTAGTTTCTGCTGTACAGTGAAGTGAATCAGCTATATGTATACATATATCCCCTCCCTCTTGGACCTCCTGGTTTTCCTTGATGATAGTAAAGCTAACTTAGTGGAGATACCTAGTCTATTTACTTCAAGGCCTTACTACATTTGTCAGCAATGAATCTCTTTTGTCTTCTTCCTCTCTGTTCTCTTTTCTTGATCTTTTAAAAAGGTGCAAACAAAAATGTGTGGATGTGATAGAGGAAGCCACAGATAACCAGGGTGTCACTCATAGCATGTAGACCCCTCACCTGGCAGACAGAACAGCGCAGCCAGTGTGGACCCGCTTCCAAGGCTGCACTACCCTCCAGGCGGTGGTGCAGGTTCTCAACCATCATCCAAGTATTTCTCTTTTGGGGACTTTGCTAGTGGGGACAGGAGAGAGGGAGGGGGGAGACAGGAGGGAGCTTCTGTTTTCTGCTAACTCTGCACAGCAGTCTGGCGTTTTACCTGCTTCTTGGCTTTAAGGGTAGCGAGGCTGGGTCAGGAGTCAGGGGTGGGGGAAGCCCTACTCCAGTGGCTCTATATGCTACGCACATATTCCCAGAGGGATCTGCTATCCAGCATGTGCATAATCCACTTGGGGTTAAAGGATGAGGCTGGTGTTTATTCTGCACAAAGTAGTTTTTTAAGTCCTGTTCTATCTGATTCTCTGATCCCCGTGAAGAGCTTTCTGATGCCAACTCTGAAGCAGCTCCCCTCTCTGGCAAACAAGGCGGCAGTCGCCCACAACAAATCTGGGAAGGAAGGAGGAGAGTTCCTGTCGTCGCTGCCCCTAAAGCTAAAGTCACGTGGAACCTTTTTAAAGAAGTTTTCTTTTCCAATACAAAATTAATACTTTCCTTGGTGCTCTTAAAACACCTGGTTTATATCTATTGTAGCACTTATTAATCTGACATATGGTTTAATTAGTTGTGTAAACATGTTCTTCCCATCAGATTGCATTCTTTGAGGTTAGGGATGTATTATGTTTGTTTCAGAATATTTTGTCCTTAACCTAGTGCTTTGCATAGTGCAGGCTCAATACATGTTGAATTGAACTGAATTAATTATCATATACCTCACTGAATTATACCATTACTGGAAGAATTAGCATAAAATGAAATTAATGTCTCTAATTAGATAAAGTGAACATTAATTAATTAAAATTAACTAATTTGTCCATAGTCTTGAAGCAAACTAGTGAAAGAAACGGGCTCTAAGAAATCCCATAATCCTAAGCATTATGAAAAACTATATAGTTCCTCACATTTTTCTATTTCCTCATCGACAGGCTAATCTTTTGATTTCTTTAAATATGAGTTTTTATGTATACCTTCTTGGTTCTCACTAATCATAAATATCCTGCAAATAAAACAGATAAACTAAAGATCATAATATTATTTCTAGTTTTAACAGAAATTAAAGTCTAAAAACAAGGGAAGTCTTGTCCCATGCCGAGGTGCTAGGTCAACACCAAGAAATAAAGGAAACCACAGAACACTCCATCTTGGGTTCCATTTTGGGAAGCAGCCATTCTGTGCAAAAGTAGGTATGTTATTAGCCACCGCTTCAAATTCTGATGGCATCAACTCTGGTAAAGGTCTGGGCAAAATGAAGGTAATTTTCTCTTCTGATTCTGTTTATAGTTTGGTAGATCCTCCATTACTTTAATGATGGCGGTACATGTATTGGAGGCACTGATTCTATGAACATGAAACTAGTTTGGGTTCTGAACTCCTTTATTCCAGTTCAGGAGTTCTTAGCAGAGAATGTGCATCAGCATCACTGACGAAGCTTTTTCACATGGGAGGATGCCTGGCCCCACTCCTGGAAATTCTGATTTGCTGGGTCCAGGGAGGGTTCTGGGAAATTGTATTTTTAAAAATCCTATAGATGCTTCTTATGTGAAATATTAGTTAATAAATTATTGTATAATGCAATAAGTCCTTGAGAAAAGATACCATGTTGTCCTTTTGGTCTTTCCAGTGCCTAGCACATTGCTTTGGCCTGTAGACAGTGCTCAGTGACTGTTAAATGAAGGAATAAATTTTATCGCTTCTCCATTTGCTCCTATCTACTTCTGTGGAGACATGAAATGATATTGCCTTTGCTTAACACTATAGTCACACAGAAAACGACGTGGATATCCAGTTCAGGTTAAATGTAAATAACTCGTTAACATACAAGACAGGAAAGTCTAGTGCATAATGTAAAGACATCTTAGAGACAATTTTCAGAGCTTTCAGGACAGCACTGAGAATAAACCTGGTTTTGCAGTGATCAAAGACATTTTAGTAATGTGAAAAATTTATAAAAACGATCACATATGCAACCTGTTTCTAGTACGTTCTTTTATGGTGGATGTTTTCTAACGTAAAATTAGTATTAAAGTTTTTGTCTTTGTAACTATGTACATAGAATTGGAGTAGAAAGTTTATTTTTTAATACTTTCAAAGAAATTCCACTTAGTTTTCTAACTTTTAAAAGATCAACCTATTGAACTCTAGATAAACAGTCGTAAAAATGGCTTTATGCATTTATTCTAAAGAAGAGCTTCAGAAATAAAATCTGGATATAGTAACGTAGTCAAGGGAATACTTACACTCTCACTCTGAAAAGGATTTAAGAAATTTCCCCCCATTTCGCCATCATCCCTAGGAGTGCCCGGCTGATTACTCAGGCTCATATTATTGGGAGAATTCTGTAAACAAGATTTAGAAAACAAAGCATTTTGAAGATTTTAATTTCCCTTTTACATGGTACTGTTTCAAACATGGAATCTATACCATCATCTCTAAGGACAAAGCAGACTTATAATTCCAATCTCAGACTTCTACCATGGATTCTGTTCATTCTTTGCACCTTGACAAGTACTAATCCTTTCCCAAATGAAAATTAAAAAACAGAAAACCCAAAATAATTCACTGTAACTCTTTGTCTTAGTCTCAGAATCATTTATTCCATTTCCCACTCTCAGTTCATAGAGTTCCTAGACTTCTGGAGAGTTTAAGAAACATTCCCAGGAGGGGCATGATAAAGTGTGCATTCTACCCACTGATCAGGTGGGATGGAACAATAACTTCCCCGGGTGATTTTACTAATCAAACTCGAAAGGTCACTGTTTTGATAAATATTTCCCTTTAATTCTACATGTGGTTTACATAGTAACACGACTTTAACCATTATTTTTATATGAACCATAAGGAAAAAAGGAAAATGGTTAACGATAGTTAAGAACAAGAGAAATAAATACCTCAGGACTTGAGAATTCAGTATGTACTTGTACAGGAAAAGGAGGCTCAGAGGTGGAGTGATTTAGAACCCTTTCCTATCATTTGTTTGAGCAGATTTATTTGAAACTTTTAAGATAAAATGGCTGATATTAGCAATCTAATCAAACACAAAGTTAACAGTATACTGCTTTATATTCTATTTAAGTTCGCTAGTCTTGTTTTTGCTGTGCGACTTTAGCCACGTGAGGTCATCTGATACTCCACGTCGATAGGGAATACAGAATGGCAGCGGCGTATAAAGCATGCTCACACAGGATTGCAACTGTGACTAAGGGATTCTTGTAAAAATAAACTTCAAGGTTAAAAACTTTTACTTGTTATTTCAAACGTAAGCCAGGTTTTAGAGTTTTTTCCTGAGCTGTTGCCATTTTATATTTTGTTTTTGAATAAGTTTTTAGATTTTTTTACACAAAATTGCTCTGAGGATTTTGACTTAACTAAACCAAGTTAGGCAATAAAAACGAAAATGTCATGAATGGGTTATCCCCAGAAGAATATGTGCTTTTTAAAAATATGGTTAAACTGTAAAGCAGAGACAGGTAGATGAGCTGGTAGAAATAGAGCTTGTATCTTGTCCTGCTGTGCACCCCACAGGGAGGATCTGAGAACAGGGATCCTCTGAAGTCCGTAGGAGCTCCATTTGCCAGTGAACCCCAAGGGCTGGGGAACCACAGCTTAATGGAATAAAGAGGATTCTATTTTTTTTTTTTTGGAAAAATTTTTTTTCTCTGGAAATGTTAGTTTCCCAAGTAACTGGACTTTGAAATGAACATGGATAACCTGATTTCCTGAAAAAAAAAATTAAGTAAAATTGAAATGCAATTAACTAAGCTATAGGTAACTAAGCTACAACTCATGAATAAAGTTATTAATCAGCTGTGTCTTGAAAGCAGGAATGATAATGCTTACTTAGCTCAAAAAAGGGCAAATGTATAAAAACACTATAAGATTTACCCAAAATCTATAAGTCTTTGGTGAAGGCAGATTTGTCATTTCATACATAATGGAGAAACTGGCAATCTTGGAATAAAAAATAATCTAACATACCTATACAGGGGTATTTGAACATGTATTTACAAGCTGCATACTTTTACATATTCAAACAGATATATGAAACGAGCCCTGTCCATCCTTGCATAATATTCACACTCCTAGCCTTAAGTACGTGAGGTGCCCTGAGAGGAGCAGCATATCTCTGACTAAACTGGGGTGCTCCCAGACTCTGCTGCACTTTTGCCATGTATCATTGCTTTTTTAATTTTTTAAAAAAAGTTTTATTGGAGTATAGTTGATTTACAATGTTGTGTTAGTTTCAGGTGTATAGCAAAGTGTATCAGTTATACATGTACATGTATCTACTCTTTTTTAGATTCTTTTCCCATATGGGCCATTATAGAGTATTGAGTAGAGTTCCCTGTGTGATACAGTAGGTCCTCATTAGTTGTCTCTTTTATATATAGTAGTGTGTATATGTCAATCCCAATCTCCCAATGTATCCCTTGCTCCTTACCACAGGTAACTATAAGTTTGTTTTCCACATCTGTAACTCTATTTTTGTTTTGTAGATAAGTTCATTTGTATCCTTTTTTTAAACTCCACATTGAAGTGATATCATTTCTTGATTTGCAATTCTGAAAGTTTGGCTACCTTCAAATTGATTCCTGACTCAAAGTGTCGATTTAAAAATATCTGAAGTTGGGCTTCCCTGGTGGCGCAGTGGTTGAGAGTCCGCCTGCCGAGGCAGGGGACACGGGTTCATGCCCCGGTCCGGGAAGATCCCACGTGCTGCGGAGCAGCTGGGCCCGTGAGCCATGGCTGCTGAGCCTGCGTGTCCAGAGCCTGTGCTCCGCAACGGGAGAGGCCACAACAGTGAGAGGCCCGCATACCGCAAAAAAAAAAAAAAAAAATCTGAAGTTTAAAAGTAACATTACAGTAATATTTAAATACATATAAAACACTTCATGGTGTTTCTGTTTTCCATGCTATCTTTTCATAGCATGGTGGCTCAGCATTAAATGTTTTTAGGGGGCAGTGGTGGTGGTGTATATGAGAACATTGAGAGGCAGATTAAAAGCACACATTCAACACACAAAACTGAGCTAGTATCAGATCTCTGAAACCTCTTCCTATCTAGCTCACTGGGTATATTTGAAAATCATGAAATGATAGAACACCTTTAAAAAATCTGAGGTAATCTCTGCAAAATGTTGTGAAAACAACAAAAGTTGCTCAATGAGGAGTCTTAAGGAAATTGTGCTGTCCATGGTCCCTGGGTGACATGATGAAGATATAGCTAAAGATATACTCAGTATTGGTATCTGAGGAACAGCTAAGACAATGGTTCCAAGCACCAACCCAGAGCAGGTTATGACGGTGGGTGGCAATGAACTGTGTGTATGCTGCATTTAACTGTAGCTATGTTTGTGTGCAGTATCTCCAGTAGATTTCATCAACAAGGCAAGAATATAATGCACAAAAAGGGCGTAGGTTGGTCAAACAACTTCTTAAAATGGAGTAAGAGATTAAAAAAATGTAATACTGATGCTTGACAAAATACAGGTTTAACTGGAGAATTAGGAAGATGCAGCTAGAGACCCAAGAGCAAGTTTGAACACAATTGCTAAGCAGAAGTGGTTAAGATCATCTTCTGATTCACAAACAAGAATGACTAGAAAAAGAATAGGATGAAAAGGAATGAGCCCAGGAAATAAGAGAAAAGGGAGAAGAGAGCTTCTTGAGATGGCCAGACATGTGGTGGAAAAGGAAGAGGTGGGGAAAACGCAGTTAGTGACAACTTGCATAGCTTGGAGTAAAAGGCTGAAAAATTCAGCTGTGAGTCGAAAGACGTAGGGGAAAAATAATTGGGAGGGGGGTTTATAATACGTTTGATGCTGCTGATTAGAGATAAAGTGACAGACAAGTGGAGATGGGACAGACAATAGTGGTACCATCACCCAGACAGCCTGGTTAGAGCCTGGAGCCAAGGAATGAGGAGTGGGGGCAGGGCAGAAATGAGATGCTTAGGAGCCCATTTGAAGGTGGATGCAACCAGTCATTTCCAGTACATTGTTAAGTGGCAAGTTTATTACTTGGGCATAATTCTTTTTTATTTATTTATTTATTTTTCTTTATTTTTACTTATTTATTTTGGCTGCCACGCGCGGCATGCAGGAGGATCTTATTTCCCTGACTAGGGATCGAACCCATACACCTTGCAGTAGAAGCGCAGAGTCTTAACCACTGGACCGCCGGGGAATTCCCTTGGGCATAATTCTTATGTCAGTTGAAGTGTACTTGAACTTTCCTTTGTAAACTTTTTCCCTATTGTATTTGTTTGGTCTCCTTAGTTATACTGAGCTTCTTGAGGGCAGAGACCATATCTTGTTTGTCTTTGGAATTGCATAGCCCAGAATAATGCCTTGGCACATTAATGTTTACTGAATGAAGGAATTCCTGCCGAAGTACAAACCATTTGAGGCCAAAGATTATGTTTGTATTTAAAGAAGTCTTTTGTATTTCCCCATAGTGCACAAGGCAATACTCAATACATAAAAGTACACAATGGGTGGTCAATTAATGCTTAAAGAATAAACAGTAATCACTAGGCAAGAGAATGTTAGCAGCAGCAGGCACAGTGTGGTGGAAAAACTTGCTTCTGGGTATAGGAATGGGAAAATAAGCATAGAAGGAATAGCAATGGATCTGATATGAGGGCAGATTAGAAGATGGTATTATGGCCCTTAAAATTTTTTTAAGTGCTTTATAAATTACAAAGTACGTTCCCGTATAGAATTTCATTTACATCTATGTAGTGTACAAGGTTGTCAGTGGAAACTTTACGAAGACGGCCTTAAGCAATCTGGATGTTCCCGCCTTTGTGTAATGAAGAATTATCTTTAGACATTAGAATATGTTTCTCAAATATAACTTCAGACATTTTACTGTGACCACAAAGCACAATTCAGCCAACATCAATTGTTAGATACCTAAGACAGCCAATACAATCACGTTCATCTGGTTTGTAAAGGTGCTTCCCAGAAAGAAGGCTCTAACGGTATTATACAATTAATCTTATTTTGAAAACAGGGTTTTTGAAGGCTTACCTAATACTATTTCTCACAGAGGTAAGATGGTGCCGTTTGTATATATCTATTTTTAGAAAAGAAAAAGATCTTCCTGATTGTTTCTAAACACAGACATCCAAAGTGCATGATGAAGTTCCTAGGCCAAGCAGCCAGGCGATGCAGATACAATGTCAGAATGCCAATTAAACGCTCTCGCTCTTTTTTTTTTAGCTTGAAGTCTTAATTTATAAGTTTCTATAGCTCAACTTCATTTTATTTTTCTTGGCATCAGGAATTTTACTTTATTATACATGAATATAAATTCAAAGTAGAATTAAAAATGAAGTCATCCTTTAATGAATTTCTGTATTTATTGATATAAAGAAGACTTCTGAGAGAATCATTCTAGTGGTAGTTAATAATTAGTTTTATCAGCCATTCTAAATATACATTTGACCCACAGAGAAGTATTTTAAAATTCATCATCACCTAAAAAGTATTTAGGTATTCTTCAAAAAATATACGGCATCTTACCAAAGGATTAATTTTAGAAACTCAGACGACTGACAGAGGAAAAACAGAGACATGTGCTATTGGAAGGGTCACTTTCCTACTTCTATTAATATAATTTTCCTCTAATTACTTTCTTACTCTATTCTGTGGAACTATAATAATGATTGAGGACATCAGCATTGCCTGATAAGAGTTTGGAATACAAATGAGATGTATAAATGCAATGCCCTTACAACATATAATAACCACTTTTTCAAATTTACCTCTTTTCGTGTTGCTCTAGATTTCTTTACATTTTCAAAAGATTAAAGTATGTCAGTTTGCTTTACAAATGCGTAACATCATAATGTGATTAAACTGATTATTATTTGTTTGGATATCAATTAATCATGTATATCACATCCTGTAAATGAATCCTAGCATGCTTTGAAATATTCTTAAAAGACTAATTTTACCCTTTCCTACAGATTATATGCATTAATATTTTAAACTTCTACTTAATTATATTTGGCCTTCTACTTTCATACTCTTTAAGAACAAAAGTCATAATGTTATTCTCAAACTTAATAAGAGTTCTGTGTAGAATAAAACACAGATAAAAAACAACACAATACATAATACTCACCTTGGAAATACTGTCCATATCTCCTGAGCCTAAAACAAAATATGGAAAGAAAGCCTTTATTAGGTAATGATTCTATCTGTAAATTAAATACTCCTTTAAAATAAACTAATGTAGTAATGCAGTACACTGTATGTATTTTGCAGTGTATATCTCCTAGACTTTTGAATCTCAAAAAATTACTTTTCTCTTATACTGTGTGGTAAGTAAGTATCATCTGATGACAAATGCAAGTAAGAGTTGTACCTTTCCTTCCCAATCATCTACTTTTTCTGGTAATGCCAGAATAAAAAACTATTGCTATCATAAATTCCTGAAAGTGAAACAGTAGACATATATATCCTACTCAATTCAAAATTTTAAAATGTGTACACCAATACACATGTGTATATATATATTTATAGATATGTAAATAGAGAGCAAGAGAGAGAGAGAGATCTCTTTTCTGAAATGATGCTTCTGTACATCTGATAAAGTACAAAACAGGCATTTGCAACAATACCTGACAAGATTCTGAACCATGTTTTACTATAATAACCAAAATCAAAGCATAATATTTTTAAGAAAATTTTGGCAGCAACAAATATTCATGGCAGTCCATCAAAAGTAAAAATGTCTTCAAAATGTAACACTGTGGGTTTATTTTAATTCTTAGGAGAAATGGACAATCAATACTAATTTCTTACTTAAGAAATGGAATCATAACTTAGGTAACAGAAAAATAATCAGATCCTCGCCACAATTTTAGCTTTATTTTTAACTATTTAAATAATTTTCCTGGCATAAAAATATTATAATATTTTAATAGTACAGCATTCAACAGACAGTCACAAATAAAGTAAAGGCTTATTAGCATTAGTTTATAAATAGGCATAATGTTAAATACTGAATGTATATATGCAATTATGTATCTATAAATATATGCAACAATATTCATTATAGATGACAAGTATATGTGAAACTATTTTGCAAATTCTGTTCTAGTGAGTAATATAACTAAGAATCTTCTCACTATGACCAAATGCCATCTTTTTGTGAATGATTTTACAAATTAAAAGATTGGAAAGTAAATTATTTTGCAATAAATTAGAAAGTAAAATTCTAGAATGGTGCTATCCCCAGTAGACCTTTGTGTGATGCTGGAAATGTTTCCTTGTGCTGTCTGTTACAAGAGCCATTAGCTCATGTGACTATATGCACTTGATATGTGGCAGTGCAACTGAAGAAGTGAATTTTACATTTAATTTGATTTAGAATTAAGTAGTCACACATGACTAGTAACTACCATAACTGGACAGTGCAAATTAACATTTTGAAAACGAGGCAAAACAAGCATGGATCCTTAAAAGCACAAAAGTCTATTAAAAAAAAAAGTCTATCAAAGTGTTGTAAATAATTTCTTGATTATTGAAGTTACATAGCTTTTCGAAGTATCAGAGGATGGCATTTCCTGACCTAGGGTGGGGTTGTGAAATCCGTGTATAACCTGAGTTACTCATGGCATAGTTTCTCCAACTTAAGTAAAAGATGGTTCTTTTCCAAAGAAAAAAATTATCACAAACCTCCAACCCCACTGTCAACTTTTAAAATAGTTTATGATATATGATGATGATAAACATACAAACATAAAATAAATGTCTTTTTTCCCTTGTTTTGGTTTTGCCTTTGGCCTGCCTACATATACAGTATGCTGTGTGACCAGGTCAATTTTGTACCACTTGTCTCTGTTTCTCACTGTTGTGAAACTTTTTGTTCACCTTGCAGATATTTGGCTTCATTTGGTAAGAAGACATCATTTATGAAGTATGTTTACAACCATTATTTGCACTACTTGAAATCAGCTTTATCACGAACACAGACAATGTGGGCAGTGTTCTCTCTTAAGAGAATCATTCAGATTATCCAGAATGTGATTACCAATTTTACTTCTTAAAAAGAGACAAACATTAAAATGCAAAAACAAAATCAAGAAATTCTTGGAGAGGACTGAAGTTCCTCTGAGACTGTGTCTACAGACCTCTGGAGACAAAGGAACCCACTGTGAGGATACCATGGTCCTCTAGGTGCCCAAAGCAGCAGTGTCTCCTTTCATCATAAATACTCAGATTTTGATAAGTTAAAGTAAATACCAGTGAATATGAGCTAGGTTAGAACAATTCTCACATATCTGATTTTCTAAATCTCTAGCCATCCTAGCGAATATCCTATGGATTAAACTATCAGTTGTAGATAAAAGCCTAAGCATTTCAAAATGAGTTCCTATAAAAAGAACTTTGCAAATCATGATATTCACTATGTAGAATTAAGGTTTTGTTTTGAATTCATTTCTGAACATCAGATTTAATATCCTTACCTAAAGAGCCATTCATGTGATGTGACTCCATTCCTCCTAATCCACCCATGGGACCATCTGACCCAGGGCCCATTGGAAACTATTTAAAAAATGGAGAAAATGACTGTGATCACATTGAAAATGATTGTTCATCTCAATGTCACAATACCTATCTTTAACACTGTAAGACACTTCTATAACTTATTTTCATTTCCAAATTATGGAGATTATTTTCCTAGATTTTTTTCCAGCTTTCTAGATTCTCTAACTGGACTGCTACTTCCCTCATTCCATCTTCTCTATGTTCTAGATCTTCAGGCTAATCCTCATTCATATCCAGATTTTTCTTCAGCTATCCTTAACCAGAAAGCACATATATTCCAGTGCAAATGAGAAGATAAGTATTCTATGCTATTGACAAATTCTGCTATTATAAACCAGAGGTAATTCTTAAGAAGCTGCTAAAGGTATTGGCTTATTAATAAGAATAACTGAACATTATATGCCAACATTAACATTTTTCTTAGCAGACAATCTGTCTTTGTTCAAATGGACATGATAAATAATTTCATCTTGCAGGTTAAATACATTTAGCTCCTTGGGGGTAGCTGAATATAGCTAAGTCTTCTTGGCAGTCTCAACTGTGTCAGTTCAGTCACAATTAGGCATTCAATAGCAGTTAGATTTAACATTTTTTAAAGTAGTGGTATTTCATTTTCAAATGAAACCTTACATTAGAAGCCTAGTACAACACAGATGTAAAGAGATGTGCTGTGGTAGAGTTGGTGGTGGAGAGCCCATGACCTGCCCGCTTAGTCCCTCCCTCAACTCCCCGGAATACTTCTAAGGAAACTCAGACCTTAGTTTGAGGACAGGCTATCTATAATTACCTTATGTTTACAGTCAAGATAGATTACTGAGAACACTTGTTCTTAAAACTTCCCATGCCCAAATCATTTCTTCCATGATACTAAATGTGTTACGTGTATGTATGTGTATAGATGGGGCTGTGGTGGTCACTAATCATGTAGGCTTCGGGGGAAGACTGCCCTGAGTGGACACCCTGTATACCACCGACTCTGTGTGGAAAGAAGATAGCTTTCCTTCACCGTGCTCACACAAACCACATGCTTATACATTTTCACAGGATAATGCCAATTCTGTTGTCTAAAATTTTGTTGCTTAAAACACATGGATGGATTGTGTTTTTTAGATCTGGGCTGAGAAACTGGTGCCGGTGAGGCCAACAGCCTGTGAACCTCCTTGGTTTGGTCCTTTTATCCGGTCCCCACTGCGCTTTAAACAACACTAAGACTATAGGTATTATACTTGAAGCACATAATACTGCAGTCCTAGCCCTCAGCAGGCATTTGCTTTGACTACCTCTGGCTGAAATGAATGACATTTGGAAGAGTGACATATTCAGCTTCTGCTTCTCTTGAATCTCTTATCTTTGTAACAAGTAAGAGAACCAGAATGGAACACACTTGGATGATATCAGTTTAGCTGTCTGCAGAAATGTCTTCAGTACCATATGCTCTTGGTTTCCTCCCTTATTCCCTCCCTTTCAAATATCAAGTTTTAAGATCTGAAATTGCAGTATGAAGAGCTTTTCTACATTTGTGCTGCATTTCTGAAATGAACATTGTTCATGATCATATTCAGTGTTCTTTAAAATCTCTGTGAAAACACCTTTTAGACATTACTGACAAAATTCTTTTTCCTGAAAAAGAATCTATTTGATTATACAAAGGGAATACTGGTAACTGAAGGCAGTGCTGCTTAACAGAAATAATATGTAAGGTTCAAATGTGAACTACGTAAATAAAGTTAGATTTATTAGCAGCCATGTTTAAAAAGTAAAATGAAACAGGTGGTTAATTTTAATAATTTTACTTATATAATCAAAATTATCAATCAAAATAGTCAGTATAAAATTTTAGTGAGCTATTTTATATATTTTTTCATATTAAGTCCTCAAAATCCAGGGTGTGTTTCATACCTGCAGCACATCTCAGTCTGGACTAGCCATATTTCAAGTACCGTAACATACTGGACAATTTAAAGTTTCCCTTTGCTAGGAAGCTCAATTATAAGATTTCATCCCCAGTTTTTGGTATAGTTTTGGAAATTCTTTATATGTGTTTTGATTTTTCTTTAATTTGAGCTACCTTTTATTCATATATATATATATATATGTATTAACTGTATTTTCTTATATTTTTTGTTAATATGTAGTCTTATAGATATCATTTTTCTGTACGCGTTCATGGAAAAATCATGACCTATGCTTTATTAAGTACACTCAAATTCTTTCTGTAGAACTGCTTCAGTTCTATATTTAAACTCCAGGTTTCAAAAATTTAAGAAAAACAGGCATATTCAACTTCCTAATTTAGTTTCAAGTTTATCAGGAAAAAAAAAACAACCACCTGAAGAAATTAGTGATGTGTAAAATGAGGTGAACATATGATTACACATGAACTGTCACTTTCAAATAGTCAATATTAATTATTAGGTATTTGAGATAAAATAAGGCTACATATCAACATTTTATAATTAAGTTCTGTTTTACATTTCCATTATATTGATATGAAATCTCGTTATGTATGTTATATATTATGTTTTTTTCCAACCCAGAACACAGAATTTGATTTTTTGATATCCAGTAAGATCCTGGATAATAAAATATAAAGCTTAAACAGTATCAAGGAAAAGGAATGTACTTAGAGCTTGAGTCTTCAAATACATTCCAAAAATTTAAAAAAATGCATAGTTACATTAGGCCTGTTAGGTCCAGGAGGTACTGCATTCATTAAAGTATACATGTTGTCTCCAGAGTTGGTTGAGTCTGAAACAAAATATTACTGAATTAATATCTTTCATTATAATCTATGCCCAAGTCATCACAAAGTAATAATCAAAGATGATCTGGACACTTATGCATATATATAGCTACAGCACTCGAAATAGTCATTACTAATGTTCAGAAACAAATATCTGTAAGTCATTTTCTGACCCAAAAATTATCATTCTGAGGTTGTAAATTAGGAATATCTACCTAATATATTAGGAATAATCACTTGAATAATTCAGATCAAAAGGAATATTACTTTAAAAGTCTAAAGAGTTACTGTAAATTTTTTCTTCTTTAAAAAACATGATCTCTTTTGATTTCTCTAAGCAATTTATATGTATACATATAACAGAAATCTCTTAAAATTCAGATTTAGTAGCTTTTAACGTATTATTTCCTTAGGCTTCTTGTAGACCAATTTAAAAAACAGTTTATTTAGCTAATAATTAATAAAAGCTGGTGGAATATCCTGGCTTAGTTCCCACAGAAAGATATTAGAACGAGACTATACAACTGGAATGAAAATTCGCTTGCTTGAAGTAAAAGGCAGCTTCCACTAGTACAACTTTTGATAAAAATCTTTTCATTCATTTTATTTTTGATTCATTATAATAAAAGTAACTGTAGTGTATATCCACATAAATATATGTAACATTTTACATTTCATGTCTATTAGCTAGTCCTAATTAAGTCTCTGAGTATATGTGTTTATAATGTATAGCCTAGAGTGAAAGGCTTAATGTTTTATATTTAGGCACTATCAATTATAAAATGTTTTTCTATTTTTCCACAATTATATAGTTCTTAAATATAATGTTGCAGGCCTCTATTTTGAAAAAGATGTTTTTCAAATGTTTTGTACTGATTCAAGGCAGAAGATAAAACTTATTTGCTTTCTCATGGCAATAACCATAGAGTGAGAAATGGGCAATTACTTTTCCTCTTGTTTTGTGATTATTAGACGTTAATTTATTATTTTAGAGTAGGTTAGATGCCATTTATACTTTGTTTGTAAACAGTGATCCATAAACCTAAATATTATTTTTTATTTCTAGATTAATACATCATATTGTTGAGAAAGTTGAAATGCCCACCTCTGGTTGACCTGTTTGTTTATACTAAGTAAGCTCCTAATCTACTTTTGTGGCCTTAACTATTTTTACATCCTTATGTACACTATACTCCTGTCAACCCAGGCTACTTGTTCTTTCTTGCATATGATCATCCTTTTCCATCACCTTATTTTTGTTCTTTCTTCCTCTGAGCATCTTCTCTACACAGTCTCCGCTTACTGAAATTATACTCTCACTATTGAAGGCCCATTGCCAATGCTACCTCTTCCATGAAGTTTTCCCCTGATACTTAAAAGTATGTGAGTGCTCCTCTACCACTGAATTCTGCTTTGCATTATAGTTAATATTTTGTCTTATTTTTCCCTCCTGCTTCAAACTAGGTTATAATTTCTTTGAGAGGAGGAAAGGGACCATATCTTACTCATGTTGTGTACTATAAGTAATAAATATCTACTAACTTAGATTCAATTCATGGCATAAACTCTATCCCATAAAAATGTATCTTTCAGAAAAGCTGGAATTGTTTTTTAAACATAGGAAACCTTCAAATGGGTTTTCACCTTTATTAACCTTACTAATTTTACTTACTAATTTTAGCAATTAATTTGAAAGGAAAATGGGCTGTATGTTTAAAAATATGCAGAAAGAAAACTTTATTGCTTTTAAGACCAATCAAATATAATTGCATCTGAAAATGAAGAAACATTGAGTGAATAAGGTTGGTAGTTTTTAGAAAATGTCTGATTTATTTTTATATACAAAAAAACTTTACAATAGATATTCTGGCACCTATTTTTTGGAGAGTGGGGGATATTGGCTTCATATTAGAGGACTGACTGTGATAAAGGATAAGTACATAAAAGAATAGGCAGAAAAGCTAGCAAGATATACTGGTGGCAATTTCTGGCTTGAAAGGAAGAAGTGATCAGATTACTTATCACCTGAAAAGTTTAGTGTTACTCCAAAAACTTTCTTTGAGTATGTAATGAAGTATTTATTTAATCACATGCTACCTTCATAAATTAAACCTTAACTTCACCAAAAGGATTGCAAATGTGGGCAAGATGTTCAATTCATATACTTCTATCTTCACTGAATTTTGTTTCACTTCACTGAAGATGTTCTGAGGACAGAGATCCATGAAATATTTATGATACATTCCAAAGAGTTAGTGAGGCAAAGTAAAATTTTGAATTAATCATCAAATTTATGCTTTTTCTAAATTAAAGATTCAAAACTTAAAAATATTGATTGGTATGATTAATGATATTTAATTTCAAACTTCTGTGTATCTTAGATTTCAACAAATTCGTAAGAACATACGAATTTAACAGTGCAACATAATAAAAAAATTTTTCTAATTATAAAAATTTCCCATATATTTCATTACCCAGAAGTTAAAACTGACAAAGTCTTAGCCTGTTTCTTTGTTATCTACTTTTTAGATTTCAGGGTAATATATTTTAGTTTTTTTGGCCACGCCGTGCGGCTTCCGGGATCTCAGTTCCCAAACCAGGGATCAAACCCATGCTCTCTACAGTGGAAGCATGGAGTCTTAACCACTGGACCATCAGGGAAGTCCCAGAGTTCAGGGTAATATATTTTAAAATAACACTGTGATCATATTGTATTAAATCATGAACACTTATTTCTCATAAATAATAATATTATTTATGAGAAATAAGAAATAATATTATTTCTCATATTCTTAAATATAATAATATTTCTCATAAAAATTTCTTTGATAATAATTTTAATGGTTACATTTTAGTCCATAAAATATTAATTAAAAAATATCACTAAAATTGGATTAGGCATGAAGGTTGTTTCTATTATTTTGCTATTGGCTATAACAAATGAGCATCATTCTACATGATTCTTGGATTGTACCTCCAATCATTTATAGTAGTAGGATTATAGTGTCAAGTGGTATGAGCTTTTTCACGGCTCTTGCTACATGTTGCCAGGAGCTTTCTAGGAGGGCTGTGCTACCATCAGAGGCCTCAAGACACATTTAATAGTTTGTATTAAAGTCTCAAAGGAAAGAGATATTTAAAATAACTACATGATTCCAGGAATATTAAAGTATTTTGGTTTAAAAGGTTAAAAAACTTTCCCCACTACATAGTGGGTTAGCTAACTAATAAATACCTATAGACGTGTAGGATAAATGATATTGTAAGCACGTCCACATCTATCTTAGATGCTAGATATGGTGGGTCTGATTTGCTGTATTAAACCTAATGGATCCATGTATTTCATGTGTTACTTATGCAGAATTTTTCTTAAGTTGTGAGGTTTGGATCTTTTCCACAGTCTCAAGCAAACTTTTAGTCAGATAAATTATTGGGCAATTCATACAGATCAACACAGTTTTCATTCTGATTAAATCTATTACGTACACAACAGGAGTTTTCTAAATGCTTAAACTAACTGGACAATAGTTACTTAAGAACACTATTTCTTCCTCCTTGCTACCTCTACTCAACTTGTGAAACCACCAATGAGGTAAAGAATACTACTAACTTTCTTTCATAACAATTTCTGTATTTTGTGGTTTTACTCTAAGAATCAAATGCCCACGTGGCTAGTTCGATTACAATACCTGCTGGACTAGGCATGATGGGTGTTCCTGGTGGCCCTCCACCTCCTGGAGGACCCTAAATAATTACACAAAATTTCAGTAAAAATAAGGCACGGCATTAAACAATATAAGGAAAAACAGAAGTTAGACTTTATAATAATCCAGTTTGAAAACAGCAGAGGAAATACATTTTCTCCATAATTTATTTTCTTTGAATGCACAATCATTTCAATGTTATGCAAAATATAATTTAGCTTAACTATGTTGAGATTGTTTTGACAAGTTTCCAAAAACAATGAGCCTGTAACGCTGATTTATGATTCATGGCTTAATGACATCAGGTATAAGGAGGTTAAGGAGAAACCATTTAATAAGGCCTTTACAAATCCCATACAATAGAAATCATTCATGTGTATCTGTGATTTAGCTTACTGTAATTTTCTTACATTTTGTATCACTGGTTTTTATAGGCAACTGAAAATCAAAAGATATTCATATGTTTAAAAAAATACATTGATGCTGTTTCTTCTGCCAGCATCAACTGCAACACTTCTGATGCACTGTTCCTTCAGCTATCACATCAACTAGAAATGAGAGGTAATGCTGACTGATGAGAGGGTTTCTAAGGCTGTAGGTACACAATCAGTTTGAAATGGATGTTAGGTGACTCAAATCAATTCAGTTATTTCATGCAATCAAAATGAATAATTCAGGCAATGAGTTTTAGAATGTCCAGACTTACAGTAGTCAGATTAACTATTAAGTGGCTAAATTTTTGCTTCATTTGGAGTGCACAGACATAGCCCACTAATTATTTCAAATAATATATGTATTGCTATTTATTAAACAGCTTAAATTTACTTTCAATTAAGTCTATAATTTCATAAAACTATATATATCAAGCCTATTTTTAATTGACTTTAAGAAAAAATAGGTTTTACTCAAACTTTTGCCCTGTTGTGTCCTCTTTATTGCGGAGCACAGGCTCCGGACGCGCAGGCTCAGCAGCCGTGGCTCACGGGACTAGCTACTCTGCGGCATGTGGGATGTGGGATCTTCCCGGACCGGGGCACGAACCCGTGTCCCCTGCATTGGCAGGCAGACTCTCAACCACTGCGCCACCAGGGAAGCCCTACTCAAACTTTTTTACTTTCATAGAGATTGTGCAAAAAGTTAGACTTGCTTAGCTTGTATAGCTTAAAGGGATACTGAGCACTAAGTTCACAGGTCCAAAACAGCGTGTGCTTTTCGCTATGGTCACAGAACAGTTTCCATGGAGTGTAAAATGCGCGTTGATCTTCTTCCTAAGTGCTCCTTTTTTCCTACTCTGGTTAAACACCACCTCTGAAAAGTTCTTTAGGAAAGATTCTTCTTTTTACCGTTTTACCCTTGCTACTCTGTTAGGCATTTCCCTCTAAATATTATAAACAAATTATCTTTTATGATGGCCTTGAGATACAGCAAGGATGTAATGTGATGATGGTTAAAAGGTCATTTGCAAGTTCAAGAGGTCATGTAAAACCTGCTAATTTGACGAATGTAAATAATTGGAAGTTTTTAACATGTACTAAGTGATAAGAAGAAGAGTAAGTGGTCTCGGTTTCTAAGAATGAAAACTAGCCCTCCTTCCCCAAATTACTAGTCATTATTCTGCTATCTAATTCTCTTTGTGATTGGGAGAAAGTTTAATGTCTTCTTAGACTTTGTGTATGGGAAGTGGGGTGGGGAGGGAGTGTAGATTATTCTGAAGAACTGCAAATTCAAGCATATCATTGCATAACTGGGATGGCTTTCTTCATGATTGGACAGTGTATTGCAGTGGTTTACAGAAACATGCTGAAGTAAAACACAGCACTCAGGGCAATTTTGGCCAGATTGATAACTGTTTCACTAATGAACATCAACACTGAGGTTGGCAGACGAAACAACTCAATACACATCAGATGTTCATTTCTTGGCCAACACACAGGGGCTCTTCTTAACATCTGGACAACTATTTCATTGCCCAAATAGAACATAACATCAATTCTTATGAGCAAACAAACCCAAATGTACTTACTACATAATTCCCAGGAGATGCTGAGGAGTATGGTATCTGGAACATGAACAGGACAAAAAATATACATATTTTGATTCATGTGGCAGTATGCAGACTGACCTAAAATGAATCTATTTTCTAACTTTTGTCAAGGTTTAAAATTTATCACAAAGGATAAAGGCATTTATATAGGTCTGAGTGCTAGAAAACTGAATAAAATGCAGAATTATCTTGATTTACAAAAAAGAGAGGATTTTAGTCAAGAGAAATTTAGATAGAGTTACAGCTTCAAGTTATATGGATTTCAGGGCAGTTGTACTCACTGCTTGATACAATGACACTTATTTTGTAATTAAAAAGATATATATTTGTGCAGCTAAAAACCAGAAACCAGAATTTTTCAAATTAGTAGCCTTTACAGATGCAATTTCTAATTTATGTGCATTCTGGGATACATTATTTTTTTTAAAGACAGGTTTCAGGCTACTATATTCATGCAGTAGTCAATACTTGATATATAAACCTCATTTCCCCCCCCCCTTTCCTTTCTAATTAGCTTCTAGAAAACAATATAATGAATGCAAAAGATTTTGTTAATGTACGTCTCCGAAGACTACTAATTTGTGGGGATCAGATATGGGTAACATATTCCCTCTTTCCCTTCAAATCAAGCTCCTAACTAAGCTCTTTTCTAGAGATTAGAAGGTATTAATACGACATTGCTGTGATAATTTAAGAAATGAAAACTGGAAAACATATATTTAAAAATAACCCCTTAACTGTGGATATTAATAGAGAAGTTAAATCCAAATATTCTTTTTTCACACAAGCTCACTAGCTTACATCCTTCTGCACATCCAGAAGAGATATTTTTGCCTTATTCTGAAAAAAGCCAGTAAATTACTGTCTTGTTGGAGTAGGACAGCCAGGGCCAAAATAGGACCTTAAGAGTGGTGAAAAGATTATAATGCCTGTACCTAAATGTTCCCTCCACCCCAACTCCTTCCTGATAATTAAACATAAATAATATGAAACAATAAAGTAAGCAGAAAGGAATACAACAAAGTTATGGTTTTCCTTTGACTTTAATATTGAGTTATTTGAAAGCTCTCTCCTCATTGTTTGGTGTCCTTGCTTTGCCTTAAGCACAGACCACAGGTGTCTGAGCCTCTGGTTGGTCCACCTGTGGGGAAACTCAGCACTGCAGGTGGCCGTTACCGGAGTGTCCAGTATCACTAGTGATAACGATCACTTCTATGAGTATGCGGATCCCTATGGCAGTAGACATTTACTCGACTTGGTGAATGAAGATAGCTTTGCTCTCTAGGGTCCTCTGCAGTTCATGATCTACTATCCATCCTCTGCTTATTATTTTAAACATGTGCACCTGCCCTCTCCAAATCACCAACTTATCTGTTGGCTCCAGCTTTCATCTCCTTACAGCTTTAGCACCTGGCTCATGTTCTTCTGCTTCTATTGCCTACCGTCACCCTTAAGCAACTTCAAGATATGATCTAACCACTCTTTAGATCTTTGGAATTTACACTCACTGTCTTTCCTTTCCTTTCCAATATACCCCCCTTTTCCATTTCTGAGCACGAATACATCCTAAAAGGTTTTGCACAGAGATCTAAACAACTTTCCTGACTGACATTTTTCTTGTTCCTCATGGCACTCACAAATAACATTCTATATTCCAACCAGAATCTTATCCCATCACAATTCCTCTTTAATTTTGGCTTACCCTCACTGTTTCTACCTCATAGTCTTTGTTGCCCTCATTAAGAGAAAGGAGGATTTGGGCTCCTATCCCTAGCGCTTTATGGAACCTGCATTCTTGTAAATTACATCAGCATCTGCCAGCCTAGCCTGAGAAACAAAATATGACAATGTAGGTAGAAGTACTGTGTGGGTATAGAAGACGTTATTTGAGCTGGGCAGCTAGGACTTAGAGAGGGTGGGGGTCCATTAGAAAGACAAAGAGAAGGATCAGCATTTGAAAAAGAAATGTGAAAGTACACGGTTTATTAGGGAAATGGTATATGTGATTTTACACAGTTGTTGCAGTGTGGGATGTACAGGGGATTGTGGTAGATGATGAGGCTATATGGTCAGACTGGATTTATGCTGTTGGAAATAGGGAGTCACAGGCTTTAGAGAGACATGTTCAAATTTATGTTTTAGTAAGATAACTCTAGAGGCATTATGGAACATGAATACAATTTAGGAGACCATTGCAAAAAGTCTAGGCAAGAGATGGTAAAAAGTGTTCTAGGCAGGGCTGATCAAGGTAAGTAGGAGTAAGAGAATTTGACAGACTTTTCACAGATGTACTCCGCAGGGCTTGATGACAAACTGGGTGTGGTGGACAAGGGAAGGGAGAAGTTAAGGTGATTCTAAGGTTTCCAACTTGCTGACTGGGTGGATGATGGTGCTACTAATTTATATATAGGGAATTTAGGAAGTGGGGGACAAGTTTGGGGAATACCTGACATGTCGAATTGGAAAGCACTAATAGACAGTGAGTTAGATCTGATCAACAGATATTTGGAAACAGAGGTCTAGAACTCATTGGAGATAGGACTAGAGATAAAGCTTCAATTGAATAAATTTCCATTTTGTGCTGGGCACGAGACTTTAATCTAGGATTTGATTAGATTTAGTGATAGTTGAAAATGTTAAAATGAAAAAAAAAAAGCCCAAGATTGGAATTAAAGAACATTACTAGTTAAGAAAGGGCGGATAATGTGACTGGAGGAAAATCAGGAGAAAATATCTCATAAAAAGTCAAGCAAGTTAGACTTTCAAGAAGCAAGGAGTTGGGGCAGCTTGGCTAGGAAATGCCTAAACTGGGCTTATTTTTGAGCTCTGTCAGGCTCAAGTCTTTCAACCTTTCTGTGACACACCTAAGAATAAATAATAAAAAGGAATATGCTAGTACAAATATGGAAAAAAACACATTATTTAAATCGAGAAAAGAAATGAAGAGACATTTAAACAAAACCAAGGTATCAAATATTTCAAAGGTCAGGTATGATGAGGACAGAAAATAAGTCATTATTTTTGGTTAGTAAGTAGAAGGTGACTAGTAACCTTCAGAATAGTACTTTTCATGGGAATTGAAACAGTTGAGAAGTCAATTCAATCAATCTTCGTCCATCACCTGTTATATTTCAGGCACTGCACTACCACATAGTAATGAAATGGAAAAGAGGATCAAGGAATTCACTGTCCAGGAGAATGGTGGTGAGGGAATCAATGTGTGAGAGACACTGGATGGTGGTTTGAGACTGAGGAAGGGTTGAGAGAAGTTTTCTATCAGTTGCCCCCTCCCAACTCTAGAGGAGTGAAAGACTGGGGGTTTTAAGGTTGTCTTGGGATTTTGTTCATTGGCACAGTGTTAGGGAAAGTTCCAGCCAATGGAAAGGGATTGATGAAAACTCCTTTAGAAAATGAATGAGCAAGATATGTAGAGACATCAAGACATGGAATAAAGAGAACAGATAAAACAGTTAGCGTTGAGAACATTTCTGAGACAAGCGGAAAGAAAAACGATTAAAGGTCTTATAATATTGGAGGTAAGGGTAGAATTTGAAGAAATTTGAGTCAATGGTGTTTTGTTTTTTTTCCTCTATAAAATATGAGACAAGTTTAGCTAATAGAGAAGGGGCCAAAGATAAGAAGTGCAGGAAAGGCAGGCGACTAAAGAAGAGTTAAAAAAAATTGCTGGTCACACACATCAGTGAGGACTCAGCAGAGGTTGAAGGTTATATATTTAAATTATAACACATTATGTTATAATGTTCAAAGACTTGAAATCACCTTCAACTTCTTCACTTTCTTTATCCTCAAGTCCAACAAGTCACCAGGTATTTTTGATTCTATGTGAGACATTTATCTCGGCCATCCTTTCTCCACTGCTTTTACCTTAGGCTCTGACAACATTTTATAAGGTCTGTTACTATACTCTCCTAATATTGTTTCCCTATGTGTCCATTTTATATACTATCTTCCTAAAACACAGCTCTGTTCCACACAGATGATAATTACAGATTTCTCAGCATTCAGAGCCCTGAACACATCATGGTCCCATTTTTCTTTTTCCAGCTTTGCCTTCCAAATCTATGTTCCCAGCCACTAAGAATCTAATAATTTTTTCTCACACATTGCCTGCATTTCCCTTTCTCTTTACTTTTGTCCAGGCCTTTCTCCACCTCTAGTGACCAGATTCTTCCCAATGTAATTAATCTCATCCCTCCACCCCTCTCCCATATGCTACACAAAATAACCATTAATATGAAATGAAAGATGAAAATGCAGATGTAGAAGATAAGCAAGACCAGAGAGGTAGAAGATCAGAATCATAGAACAAGAATCTCTTATTTGACAGATGATAAAATTAAGGGCCATATGTATTGTCTGGTTAAGCTAGACAGAAAATTCAAGAGCTGTGACAACAATCCAAATATTCTGACTCCTAATATCCATGACTGGTGCTGTGGTAGGGGGAACAGCAGAATAACAAGAAGTTTTTTGGCTTCATTAAAAAAAAGATTAGCTAAGTAGCTTTATATTTTAGCTAAGTAGCTTTCGTCAACTGTGAATTTCAAAACTACCTTAAAAGCACTGAAATTCAGTTCACCAGAAATCGCAAGGGGAACATTATCTGTGTCAGTGTAAAGTTGAAAATATTCTATTATTTTGTAATGCTCTTAAAAAAAATGAGCATCTATTTGTACAGGGCAGAGCCTATTTGGAGTAAAATATTTGTATTTCTCTTAGGCTTAATCATTGTAGTAGATCCTCATTTTTCCGTAAAGGGGTTTTCTCTTCTGTCTGTCCAGCTAGTGAGTTGATGAATACAATGCTATACTGAACGTTTGTTGTTTCTGCCTATCCCCTCTTTTGCCAACAATTCCTTGAATTCTCTTTGAACCATACCTCCCTTATTTTTCCATGTGGTTCGGGTGGGGCTCAGGAAGTGAGTGTGTGACCTAGGCCTGGCCGATAGAGCATTGTACATGACTGGTTCATGAATGAGTCTATGTACCCAAGCTAAGTGAATCCAGTTCAGTTAGTTATTCCCAATACCTGTGCTTAACTGATAGAGTTGCGCTCTTTTGTACTCAACAGGGAGCTGTGAGGATATAAATCTGGAGCTTCACAGGGCCTTCTTGCCAGATGAGTGGAACAAAGGTAAGCAATGAATAGAGGCAGTGTCTGATGATGTTATTTGAATACTTGGAACCAAATGTACCCCAAAGCAAATTTATATCTGGACTTTTCAGATACACGATCCAGTAATATTCTCTTTCAATATGAGCCTAGTTTGGTTAGTTTTCTATACCTTGTAATCAAAAGTGTCTGCAGACAAAGCTAATTAAGATATTTTTGATAAAAGTGCTTGCTACTTAATGATTAGAACTTGCTTTATAGTTCAACCCAAAGGCACAGTTCTTTGTGAAAAACATAAAAAAGAAAAAAAATGGTTGGTAGACTTGTAAATAAGCTTCCAAGTAAGAATCTGAGGCCAGTACTGTAATGCTCAGAGTGAAGGAAGTTAAAAGTAAAAAATCGTACTCTTATTTTGAATTAAAAACATAAATTTGTCCTTAAAAATGTTTCTCCTGCTGCCATGCAAAACAGTGCCAAAAACATTTTTGATCAAAACACTTGTATATGACAAAACTATGTAAAGATAAAGATTAAGCAGATAAATAAATGTATTGTGGATAATGGTTGGTAGATTTCTCACTTTCAGAGAAGTGAAGTATAAACCTGGAAAGCAGAAAGTCTAGAATGAACTCTCCTGTACTGAATTGAAGTTGAAGCACCAGTGTGCACTCACGGGGTTTTAAAAAATTTTTATTGGATAAAAGTTGATTTACAATGTTGTGTTAGTTTCAGGTGTACAGCAAAGTGATTCAGTTATACATATACATAGATTCATTCTTTTTCAGATTCTTTTCTGATACAGGTTATCACAGAATACTGAGTAGAGTTCCCTGTGCTATACAGTAGATCCTTGTTGATTATCCATTTTATATATAGTAGTGTGTATATTTTAATCCCAAGCTCCTGATTTATCCCTCCCCTCCACGTTTCCCCTTTGGTAACCATAAGTTTGTTTTCGATATCCGTGAGTCTGTTTCTGTTTGTAAATAAGTTCATTTGTATTATTTTTTAAAAATCAGATTCCACATATGAGTTATATCATATGATATTTGTCTTTGTCTGACTTACTTCACTTAGTATGATAATCTCTAGGTCCATCCATGTTGCTGCAAATGACATTATTTCATTCTTTTTTATGGCTGAGTAATATTCCATTGTATATATGTACCACATCTTCTTTTATCCATTCATCTGTTGATGGAAATTTAGGTTGCTTCCATGTCTTGGCTATTATAAATAGTGATGCAGTGTGCACTCATGGTTTTAATATGTAGAGATACAGAAAGATATAGATGTGTGTGGGTGTGTGTATATACATACATCTGTATCCTAGTTCTGTTGGTTGAGAGGGTTAGAAGCTAGATTACTCCAATGGGTTCTAAATACCACTCTCCACTAAAAGGAACCAGGGACCCTTAAAAAATGGCTGTTTCCAAGGCTAAGACTGGGAAAATATGAGCTTCAAAATGCTCAAAGAATAATGGGGTCATGTCAAAAGGACAAATGATCCAACCTGAAAGGGTTTTAACTGGACAAATCTGAAATGATTTTAGTATTAAAAAAACCTATTGGACAAGGTAAGAATCCACGAGTACCTTGGATTACATGAATGATTGGAGAAGAAAGAAAATCTCTTATAGTAGAAAGTCAACTAATAAGTGGAGAAGGAAAGACAGAATTAGAAAGTAGACATTCGGCAACCAACACAGCAAAAAAACGATTCAGGCGAGATTCATCAATGGATACTAAAAGTAGCAGATTAAAGTAGGATCTTTATGATAGTGTCAAACTATGTCTTCACAGGTTGAAAATTACAAAGGGAAAAATAGTAATTTAACAAGCTAGGAGAAACCTAACAAGCATCATCTAACTAAGTGATCAAAGTTAACATCACAAGTAATAGATAAATCACCATCATATGCCCCCTGAAATGATGCACTGAGCAAATCTCAAAATTACTTCTGTGGATTCCTGCCAAATATATATAACATGAATCTAATCGTGAGGAACCATCAGCCAAGACCAACTTATGGGACATTCTACAAAATAACTGGCTTGCAGTCAACAAAACTCCAAGTTTACAAAAGACAAAAGTTAAGGAACCTGTTCCAGGTTAAAGGAGACAAAGAGACATGCCAGATGAGTGCAGCAAGTGAACTGGGATTTTCTTTTGTTACAAAGGATATTGTTGGGGCAACTGGTGAAATCAAAATAAGGTGTACAGCTTAGAAAATGGATTACATCAATATTAATTTTTAAATTTTGATCCTTATACTATGGTTATGAAAGATGTCTTTGTTTTTAGGAAACACAAAGTATTTAAAAGAAAAAAAAGTATATAAAACATATTTGGAAACAACAAAAACAAAACAGCCAGCCACTTTAATGTGCTGCTCTGAGGAGCCAGAGGCTTACTGTATTGATACCAAATGAAAAGTATTTGTAATTTTAAATATGGACAAAAAGTCAAAAGAACTTGGAATTCAAAATAATACAGATAAATTGTCACTACAACATAATCAATGGTGTTTAGGGGAAAAGAATCTCTCTTTAATACTTTTGCTTTGCTTCATGTAAGCCTTATGTTTTTGCTAGAAAGTCATCAGTTGTCTTTGGTTTTTTTCTTCTCATAATCTATCATATTCAGAGGAATGCTTTTCCTTTCTGTGCTCAGGATGATGACTCCTTTCTTTTTCCAAAGAGAAAAGTATAGGTGTTCCTTCACAACTTTTCCCTATTCAAATTCTTTGGGGGGAAGTGTACCCATATGCGGTATATATTAACAGAAGGGACTGCTTTCAACTTGATTATGTGCCTACATGTGTGCTGGCCAAATGCCCATTTCACAGTGGTTGTTCAGTAGTTTGATATGCACAGCTCCTTCCCTAACGCCTAGTGTTTCTCAGGGTCTAAAATAATGCAGAGCTGCTGCCCTGATACAGTACATTCTCCTATCCATGTGCTCGGCTCTGTGAAATCCCCAAGAGTTGTTTAGGTATCTAAAAACTAAAAATGATCAGAAAGCATAACTCTCTCCTCATCTCTGCCTCTACCTAATACTCTTCACTTGGATAACATACCCACTAGGTGCAATGCACCACCTTTAGTATCATATCCTGCCCACCTTCCTCGGTGGCTTTTGGAGGATAGTATCTCCAGATAAGTGTACAAAAGGAGGTCCTGCAGGAGGTGGGCAGTGGAGGGGATGGCTGGCTGAGCTGGCAATGAGGAAGGAGAGAGAGTCCTCTTGCTTGTAGGCAGGAAGGCTTACTAGCTAAGGTGGGTCGTCGATTGTGCTTTTTAACCCAGTTTCATCAGACATGTAGATAACAGAAATTCTTTCCAGATTCTGACAATAAGAAGATTTGAAGAGTTTTCACTGTTATTAAAAATTTGTTTTTCTGCACCTTTATAGGTATTTTAATGGGGAGTTCAAAGAAAGTATCTTGAGCTGCTAGTTAGATGCCTTTTAAAAGTGAAATCTTGAAATCTGAAAGGCATATATAACAAGAGGCAAATAGAAATGTGAACTAGTCAAAAGTATATAAGCAGACTAAAAGAAATTTGGAGGAGAAAAGATAGTCATATTACAACATAATCAGGTAAAATGGTATCTTAGAAGATTTGTTGAACTTAAATAGTGAACTGAAGACCCAAACGGAAGCAGCAACATCACACTCTCCACCCCAAACAATATTATTTAATTAGCAACTGTAATAGCTATTGAAACTAAGAGACAGGCAGATAATATAAAGTAAATGTTTTCTCTAAAAAAATGACAGTTACTTAATTGAGAAGAAAGTGATTTCTGCTTTAGAATAGCAATGGATTTAGGATGATTCTTTCTATACCACCCACACTTCACTTTAAATTTTCTTTAAGTTTAAATTAACATTAAACATTGAATCAGTTTCATGTTTATTTAGCATTAAGGCCACTGCTAGTCAGTGAAGGTACCTCTGCATATTAGCAAAACGCATCCCTTCTGGGCAGAATCCATAGACTTCACAAGTGGAAAACAGCTATATTTCAGCCTCCTTTTGACTCCCTAGACTCAGGCATCTTTGTGCAGTGCACATACTACACAAATGTACAGAGCAGAGCTCTCTCGCAGATTGAAGAACTCAAGGTTTCAAAAGTCAAGAAAAAAATCTCCAGGGTCATTAAATTTAAAATCATATCAATATTAATTTTAAGATTGAAAGCTTCATTTTTAACCTGTGCCTATATTTGTACATTAATAAGAGACAAAAATATTTACGCAGTCAAATCATGGCCACAAAACTTGTAAGGAAAATTCCCATGATGTCAGATACATAGATACAAGTGTAAGGATGGCAGTTTAGCCCACAGGCACAAGGTAAATGTGTACTTCCTTCTTGGGGCAGCGAGAGAGCAAATAGGTATAACCAGAACAGCAAATATAATAATAATAACTGAGATTGATTTTATTTGGCAACTTAGTAATTATTATAGTTATTTGAGAAGGTGAATTCATTATATGATAAATTTTACGATAAATGTAGGCTACCGTAGAGTATCCTTAAATCACACTACTCCTCTATTTTTGAGGGCCTGGTAATCTACATAGAATGCATGTTTACATTAGACCTTGAAGTGAAAAAAATCACATAATTTCAAAAGTTATACATATTTTTCTAAAAACATATAAAAATTTATTTTTTGAATGATTTCTTAAAAAAAAGGTTAATATAACCAATTGCAGGGCTTTCAAAAGCAACAGATTTTTGTTGTTAAATGCTACAAAGTGCAAAGAAAATGAAAAAAATACATATACTCACTGAGTTGGCATTTGTTGGGTTTGGCCAAGGTCTACCACCACCAGGACCCCTGTAAGACAAAATGACAAATGAAATTTTAACTGATGCTCTGAATGTTTCACAGTAAGCAATGACATCATAAAATACAAACATTTATAATTCAGTTACCATGCAGTTCTAGTCCAGCACTGAAATTACTCTTTATATTTTCACAGCTTTTTTATTTCTAAAATCCAAAAATTTTATCATTCCCCCAAACAGCTTTCACTGTTTTACAGCTGTTTTAAACAGCTTCATCACTAATTATGAGATAAATATAAAAGATAATTGTGACAATACTAAGTGCTGCATGTATCATTCAAAATGAAAATGAAATTATTTGTGAAATATCATTATACATAAAATGATTGCTCTTAAGCTACAAATGAATAAATGTACATAGTAGGTATCTAAATTTGCCTCCTCTTCAGAAAATTGCATAGAATATCATGTTACTTTATACATCTATATATCAGTCTATCTTTCGGTGCTGGTGATGATTTGGTTACTATTAAACAAGGGAAACACATTTCTTGTTTTCATAATTGTAGTTCAAGATAGTGGCCAGGGTAAATCTTGGGGAAAAATAGGAGGTAATCTATGCTCATGTATGTCAATATATTACTTCATGTTAGGGCGAGGGAGAATGTTCCCTATTCTATAGCTTAAAAGGACATAAAGCTTTTAAAACAAAATTAATGCCTAATTAAATTAAAAACATCTCTTGTCCATTTGCTTTTTAGTATTAAGTGTACCTGAATATATACTGCCTGATGAAAAGTAGACTACTGTCAGCAGGTCTTCTCTAATTAGAGTCACTCAAAATTCCCCTTTTTCCTCTAATCTCAATGAAAACACTGTGACATTTTTTAATTTAAAAAAAGTCCCCTGATTCTTATCCTAGGGACCTTAAACCTAAAGTTCTAAATGCTAGATAGAGGCTGTCCAAGTTAGCTATATTACCCATGTTTGCTTGGAATATTTAGAACTGTTCTGGGTATTATTTTGGGGTTCCCCAGGAATGTAAACAGCAGGGAAGGGCATGAAAAATTGTGTCCTTAGGCTCTATTAGGATGCCCAAGTGCAAGTCCCCTTTTGACCAGAATGGACTTGGTCAAAGTATCATGCATAGGGAGAAGGTGAGGGGCACGTGTATTGTCTCTGGAAATAGTTCCTCTCTAGGATAATGACGAGGACTTTACAATTAGTTACTGGAACACTTTGGAAAGGTGATTTTACATAGAGGATTCAGTGTCTTAATGGACAGAAACTGAGGTAAAGCATAAGATATACGCTGATCAAGTAAAACACTTGACTTGTTTGACGTTAAATAAAACACAGTAAAGAAATTGGAAAATATTTATCTTAAAACAACATAAAAATATACTATATATCCAAATCATGGGAAAAATTTGTATGCAACAACATGCAGACAATCTCATATTTTGAAATATTATGTTTAAACAAGGACTGTATGAATAAGAGATATTAAATATAAAATAATTTTGTTAGTTAAAAATTTGTTTAATGTTAAATTAATGTGCTAAACTAAATGTTAAAATAATTAAACATTTTACTTAAGTAAATACAAATTAAATAAGATGAAGTTAAATGTTAAATTTATTCTAAGAACCATAAAATACCTTTTATGCAGTTCAATTGTTTGACAAATACTAATCTAATCTCAGCTCACCATGTATTTCATATTGTTACATTTTAATGTAATGGGTTAAATGTTAACTCATTTGAATAAGCTAAATTTACCCCACCATTACCATTGTGTTTGAAAACATTTTCAGTTTTGCAAATACCGCTAAATAAAGTGGGGGTTATAGTAGTGAGTAGTTCTATTAGAACAACTTCTTAAGTGTGGTAATTCCTACTCCTTTTGAGGGCCATCAGTATTATCAAGAGAGTAATCTACAAACTATTACACAGGCATTATTTTGAATGTACATTTCTACATAAGTATAATTTGAAGTAGAATCAGGTTAGCCTCATTTAAAAATAAAGAGAAAAATGAAATTTAAAAGAAGTCTTTAATTTTTGGTAAGCGTATATGGATATGATTAAATCAAGGCAACCATGACTACCAAAGAGAAAAATTCTCTTTTTTTTCTGTAATTCAGTCATTTCGAGATAATAACCATACAAACTTTATAATTCTATAGGATGTGATTTAGAACAAGAAAGTCTAGATCCTTTGAAATTATTTGTCCTCTTAGTTTCTATAAAATAGCAAGGTATACAAAGTTGAATTAGAAATATTTTAATACTGAATCCTACACTTTTGAAATTTGTAAAACTGTAGTTTATTTAGAAATATAATTTTCTTTAAAAAATAATCTATAATGCATTTGAAAACATTTACATTGTGGCTGTTGTTTGTAAATTCTACTTTAAACTACTGAAATGGATATTAAATTTTTTTCTAAATATATAATACTAGTTATATAAACATTAAAAGTATACTCTTATTTTAATTTTAGGTGACACTACATATGATTTATCCTGAGTTTGGAGCATGGAAATGTAAAAATCATATCAGAATAACTATTTTCTTTAGAGGTCACCAACATTTTTTTAACAACAAAATTATCAGAATTTTGTTCCCAATGGTTTGGTGTCAATATAAGAGAGAAAGCTGCAGTTACAGACTATGGTATTTAGTTACTTTAATGACCGGGGTTTGGTATTCCTTACTGTCATTATACTTTGGTGTCAAATAATAAAAAGTGACGAGCTAAAGAAACCTCATCCAGATATGATCCTCCAGTAGATCCCTCCTGATCCCAACACACAAATATCTTAGACTCTTAAAAACATAGCCTAAGGTAACACTATTCTAATGCCTTTTCCTTTAATTTTTAAGTTAGCCAACATGTAAAACAGTGACATGAAGGGAGCCATAATTCCAGTTAGAAATACTTACTTGCCATAATACAGTAAGATTTAGTTTGTTTTAACAATAATAAATTATGAAGTGAATTTCAATAAAATTTTTTGAGTACAATGGAGACAATAATATGTTTTATTGTTAAATTCACTTTTGCTTTCTTGGGGCCAATATCAATAAGAGAATGAGTCTCTCTGGTTGGACCTTCCATACTTCAGAACTTTCCCTGTTAGAGGGAAATATTTGTGATTTCATTGTCCTTGAATCCTAATTTATAGAAAACTGAAAATGGTATAAGACTCCAAATAACAGTCAACAGTAACAACTAATGGAAATTTGAGTCTGTAAAGCTTAAAGGCTCTTTAAAAAACAGATATTATATAAATAGTAAAATAGTATGTAATAAAAATATTTTAAAATATCTGGGTATATTTAAATGAGAAACCCAAATATGAACAAAAATAATCATTTGAAATTTTCAGCCATACTTTTAGTCTCCATAGTCCAGGGAATTAAATGTACCCTTATGTATCTGTTTAAATGTATGTGAGAAAGGAATGAGACAATTTTAAGCTATTTGAGTCTCTTAATAGTCATATGAGAATAACTTTCCTCTATACTAGCAAAACTGTGTTGATCTAAAGTCAACCACATCACTACAAAATGATATTAGATACATTCTTAACATTTAAAGAGAATTTTGGGTTGATCATAGCATTCAAAATGTATACTCCTTACCTCTATACATAGTATTCAAAATTATTCTTTAAAAGGCATTCTATTTTAAAGTCAGAATCTTAGGTAGGTAAATTTTATATGTATCTAAATCCTATTGTTAAGAGTTTCAGCTTTTGATATAAGCACAAGATATCACTCCTTTTTGTAGAAACCATTAATAAGCCTAAACCTTTGAGGAATTTAAGAAAAGTCAGACTTCATGTCTATCCATTTTTACTTTAAAAGTAAGAAGACATGATAGGAAAATTTGACCTACTTTTTCCCCTTGTTCTGTTAGTTTTGAGCCTGGCTGGTATCCACCTATTAACCTATTTTCTATTTTAGGCAAAACTGCTTTCCATGAAAATGGTTCCAGAAACTTAAACAAATCCCTATGTACATCAAAAGAGCTCATATATTCAATGCTATTAAATGATGGCAGAGTTGTTTAATTTGATAGGTAGGTAACCAAAACATGGACTAATGGGAAATATATTAGAGGAGACTACCCAGAACCCTATATAGAGCTCTTTCATTATTTCTGATAAATTTTCTTTAGGCTACATCATGGACTTGGATCCTCTAATCAATTAATGAAAGTCATTCACAAGTTCTGGGCATATATGGAACTTTGAGGGCTAGTAAGATAATGAAAAATAAATAAAAATTCCTTAACAAATTGCATTATATTGGCTGATAGAAGCAACTACTCTCTTTGGGCTTGAAAGGCCCTTTCAGTACAAAAAACAAAAAAAACTGTTAGTTTACTCCCTAAGTATATTTTGAATTTTCAAAAGAAAGTATACTATGGAAAGTTCTTTAATAAAGAAGAAACTACCAGAGAGACTTCTTCCTCGGTTAACAATGGTCCCAACAAAACAAAAGTAAAGACATATATATATATTTATAAGAATTTAAAACTCATAGGAATCACGCTATATGTGTTAAAATGAACGATATTCCATCATCTACTTCTGTAAAGTCAAGTCATGGTCCTGGAGTCATCATCTCTTCATACTTTTGTATGGACTACATAAATATTATGTGCTTATTTATAAAAGACTCATTTTTATGATAAACATGAAAATCAGGCTAAAAGTTGGCATTTGTGGCATTTGAAAATGGAAAAAAATTAAGGGTTGCAAGGGAAGGAAGAAAAACATGGAGAATATGTGGTGAAAATGAAGCAAATGCTACAGCTCATGTTCAGTCCATTTATACTACAGTTTCATTTTATACTACACAGAAATTGAGCTTAAATTGTGTTGCAAATTGGTGTGACTTTAGAAGACAGAAAAGAGAACACTTTACAGGATAATATAGCATTTTGCTTACATGTTCATTCCAGGCATTCCAGGGCCACCTAAAGCATTCAGTGGGGGTCTCATTGCACCTCCATAGTTCTGTAATGATAACCAAGGGTCAGACTACCACAAAACAAAAAAACAAAACCAAAGAGGAGGGGGGAAAGAAAGGAGAGCAGGTTAATGATTTCCCTACATAACTCCTGATGGGATAAGGCCTGTGCAATTCATTCTCAGAAGGGTCCACTCTTGTACTTTTGCTTCTATTTTAACAATTACTTTGGTTTGTGCCTTTTAAAAACTACATGAATATGTACAATCATTGGAGCATGTTAAGTGATTAAGGTATAGTTGCAATTATAATATTCAACATATCTTTATTAATTTCCTGATATCTGTACAACAGTGAACTTTTTCAAACAAAATATTTCATAAATCCCAAACTCTGTTTTTAAAGAAAGGGCTTAGTCAACATGTTTGAAATTGTCTGACTCAGAAAAATTACATAAAGTCTGAAAACAAATAGGTGAATCCAGCATAAGAAAGTGGAATACAAACTTCTGTTCACAAAATAATATATCCAAGAGAGAAATGTACAAATATACAGATACACAAAAATATATGAACACTAAAGTATACTTCAAATATGTGTGCATGAATTATATGACTCAACAGGCTTCTGTCAATATCTATTATGTGCATTCAAAGGATAAAAACATTTTAATGTTTTAACATGCATATCAGCTTAGCTTAGTTTAGTTTCCACAAGGGCCAAAAGACTACTTTTAACATTATCATATTAATATATTTTGACATCATCAACTACTTTCATGCTCGGTTTTCTGACACCACCTATTCCTCCAACATTTCTGATCACTCTTCTTCAATCTCCTTTGCTGGCTCCTTTTGTTTTGCTAGCTCTTAAAAATGTTGCTTTTCCCCAAGTTCTAGCCACAGCATTCTTTTAAATAAATACACATTTATGGGTACTCTTACCTGCTACCATTAGTTCAACAATTATTTATATGTTAGGAATTTCAAATCTATTTTGTCATGATGTCTCTCCTAAGCTCTTAGATAACTCATATGTTGAACTTCTTATCAGCTGTTTCTATCTGGATACCATTTCACACTCAACATACCTAAAGGTAACCTCAATTTTATCTTCTCACAGCTGTGTTCTTTATATTGCCTTCCTCAATCAGTTCTGTGGCGTCACCTTCTATGCAGCAGTCCAGGCTAAGAACCTCTGAGAGCTTGATATTTCTTCCTTTTATTTCAATTTCCATATCCAGTCAAGTTACCAAAGTTTATTGATTCTACCTGTAAAACAGCTCTTGAAATACTGCCCTCCTTCGTATCACTCATCTCTGTCATTTACTGAGACTACTGTACTGTCTTAGTTGGTCTCTCTGACTTAGCCTCTCCCCTTCCCCATCTATTCTCCATACTGCCTCCAGAACTGTGCTTCTTAAACTCAGTCCTATTTATGTCACTTAAAAGCCATGATGCCCCACACTGCCTATCAAATAAAGTCTGTACTTCAGCATGGGTCTATGGTGTTATTCACAGATCAGCTCTAGCCTATATTTCCTGCCCCCATTTCCTATAATATTTACCTTCTTCCCCTACTCCCAACTATACCCTCCAGACTGCTGAATTTCTTGTGGTTCAGAAACATGCAGTATGCTTTTACACTCATGATAACTCATCTGCTATGGCCTTCTGTGTAGTAGGTGCTAAGATGACAAGGAAATATTCAATGAGAGAAGGTCTGTTAACTCCAGAGAGTAAGCCATAGTTTGTAAATAAATTACCTAATTACATGCTCTTCTCATTTTCTATTTACTTTTAATTTCAAGAAATTTTATTTAAACATCTCAATTGTGTATGCTATGGGATAAGAGAATGGTGTCTATCCACACTTGAGTCACTGGTTAAAGAGATAGCTATTTCTCTTAACCTCTGGAACAAGCATGGGTGTGGCAGCAGCAGTATTACCAAGGAGTCTCTGAGAAGAAAGTTAGTCACTGGGAACGAAATCTGAATGGTAGAGTAAAATAGAAATTCTTCACACAAAAGGTTGCTCCTCATTTTTGATCTTAGGTGGTCTGTGTTTTATCAAGGAAAATGTTAGTTTTCCTTCTAGCTCTGGACATGGAAAGATACTGGTTTGAATCTCTCTTGCCCCTGCCCTATTTCCTCTGCTCCTCTTTCTATATGTGTGATTGTGGGCCAATGATTCTCCCAATGATCTGCTCAACCTTTATTTCCTTATCTGTAAAGTGAAAATATCATCTCTCTTATAAGCTTGTTGGAGGAAAAATGAAATCATACAAAACGCATATTAAAGTGCTTGGTGCATTAAAAGCATGATACCTGGTGCTCAAAAACTGTAGCTGTTAACTCTTATCACTGTTAATAAGGGACTGACTTAAATGAGTCTTCTCATTTTCCCTTGAGCCCTCAACCCTAACATGCTTGTGACATAGTGACTCCCTGACAGAGTACACGTATTTCTTTTCTTGACTTTTTTCCTACTGCCTAATAGTTTTTCTTTATGTATCTGAATCTCCTGCTAAAGAATAAGTACCTGAAGGTAGAGTCTGTATTACTCATCTTTGTGCATCCAGTGCTCAAGTATGACAGTGCACAAGTGTCATAGGAAATGAGTAAGAAATTATCCAACACATATTTTGATAGACGTACAAAATATTTTCATTTTGTGAAGAATCTGAAGCATATAGAGAACAGGAAGATAAGATAGAATAACAGCTAGCTTTCTAACTGGTAACAAAGGCAGAATGTGAAGAGCTAATTTCGAATCACTGAATTTTAAAGCTGATGGCAACTATACAATTCCATCTGGTTTAATCTCTCTCCCAATGCAATGCTCCTGACAAAAGGGCTGTTCAGACTCTGCTTGGAAAGTTTATAAAGAGTTTTTCCACGATTGGGCAGTGTAATTTCTAGCAAGTTCTTCCCCATACTGAGCTAAATTCCACTTCCCATCTTAGATTTGAAAATACAGGATTAGTTTACTCTCTCTTTACATGAGAGCCTATCATATATTTCCATCTCACTATTTCTCCACCCCAAGTATTTGATTTGGAAATCATGATATGTTCCTACTTGTATATAACTCATTTATCCTTCAGATTTCTAGAGGAATTAGAACTAGTTGGACAGTCTTGTTGAATTTTTCTGTTAATCATATGGTACCTGCTGAGCCTAAGAACACAGACAAGCTAAGTATACCTTATTATAAAAGCCAAGTAGAAAAATTACTTCAAATATGGCATTAGGGAAGACATTTTTCTTGATTAAGCGGATAATTCTGCTTTTCTATTGAAAGGATACTGATATCAATCTAAAAATCGTGTATTACTACTGAACGTAGATTTAAAATAGATTAAGGGGTGGAAGAAATATGCCAGCATTTGGAGCAAAGTTTTATTTCTTCATCCATGCAGTAGGTTTTAATCACATATTTACTATGTTCTAGGTGTGCACTTTGCCTACATCAGCATTGTCTGAGAATCAAATTATATATATTTCTTCTAGGAATTCAATTATTCCAATAGATAACTGCTGTCCCTCTTCACCACATTGGTCCTAAGCTGAAAAAATAGTGGAAATAATATCTATGATATTATGATACATAATATCTATGTATCTCATATCTATGATACAAAGGAGGTATGTATTTTATTTTGCATAAAGCTAGAAACAATATTCAAGAGACTGTTTCTATAATTCGGATACAAAAAAAGCAGACATTCTGTTCTTGAGTAGCATCCATAGGATTAAATATCTGTCATGAGAGTTGTTTTTCTATTATCTTTTAAGAAACACAGCTAACTTTTATTATAAAGCTCACAGTTCAAATCCATATGTTACATATACCAGGTGTTATGAGTAAATACCTTACAAGAATCCCTTAATTCAAATAATTTTACTTCACTTTTTACCTATTATACCATTCATATGAATATGATTCCTATTTTCATTTAAGTACATGATATTTATAAATAATTTACTTTAACCTTTTATACTTATATACTGTGATTTTAAAAGTTGTTGTAGGTATTTCTGGTTTCTGAGGTAAATTCACACCAAAACACTTTACTTCCTCCAAATTATAAAGAAATAGATAGCAATGATATTAATCCAAATGGAAGAAATAAACTACTCTCTTTGGGTGTGAAAATGAAAAGAATTCATACTTATATGATAAACTTAGTTAAACTCTTCAATAAGCAATTAGTCCCCAGAAATGTTTTCTTACTTTCTGTCATAATTTACTTATAACACAAAACACATACATATTTGGCTAGATATTTATAAAATATAAAGACCAATATGCTTTTTACTTCTGCATTTTCAAATGAGATCTAAGTATTCATACAGCTTAGGTGAGCATTGGTTCATCTTTCAAACACTGCAAAACTGACTCAAATCAGACTCTAATTTTTAAAAGTATTGAAAATATTGGTCTGGAATGACAAAAACTCAAAGAGCAGCTAGCTGAAAAGTAAGAGAACTGAATGAAGAATAAATTACAGGCATCAACTTTTGATGTATATTTAAAATGCATCTGTTATGAAAATCTTTTGAGGAAAAAAATCCTTCAAGTTGTATATAGCTAAACTGGTTGGCTTAGCTCATTAAAGACTAAAAGTATATTCATTCAGTGAAATATCCTACAGATCTTATAAATTCTAACTGCCATTAATAGATTAATGATGGTTGGTCATAAAAATCATCATCCTTAACATGAGTAGAAATAGGAAAAAATAATTTAAATATCTAAATTAGGGTTTTATAAGATCTTAAGAAAATACATAGAAAATAACTGAGCCTAAATAAAAGAAATGGGTTTTTTATGACTTTGAAGATCCCACAAATATTTACATAACACTTTTTCTTATCATGTAATATGGTATCTCTGAAAAATTTGTGCTTCATGTCCCAATACAGATTATATATACAGTTGACCCTTGAACAACATGGGTTTGAATTGTTCCAGTCCACTTATACGTGGATTTTTTTCAATAAATACACTATTGGAAAATAGTGTAGATTTGTGACAATTTGTAGATTTGTGACAATTTGAAAAAACTTGCAGATGAACCACATAGCCTAGAAATATCTAAAAAATTAAGAAAAAGTTAGGTATGTCATGAACGCATAAAATACATGTAGACATAAGTCCATCCTTATATAAGCATAAGGGGAGTGGTATGTAATATAAAATTAATAATGTGTTTTCTTACTGTTTTATAATTTTGCTTTCAAAGAACTACATTACTATACAGTATGTGCCTCTCTCTCTCTCTCCCTCTTCCCCCTGCCACCAACCCCAACAGGAGAAACTATGTATCAGCCTATCATCACATGTAAGTGGTTTAAAAAAATGTAACTATGTTCACAATACTGTATTGTGAATATGACTGTAATACTGTATGCCTTAAAAATGTTATAATGATTCATTCATTAGTGTATAGGATAGGCTATGATGAAGCAATCATTGATTATTACGCTAGTTTACCATAAAGCTATCATATTGCTGCTTCTTTGTTATCAATGCATGAATTGTTATACCTGTAAATAAATAGGAATTTTTTTCACATGATCTTTTCATTTTTGATGTCCCGTGTTAGAAATATATATAATATCTACAGTGTTTTGTATCATTTAAGACAACATTGATGAAGATGCTGAAAGATGATTCATCTTATAAACAGATGATATAAACTTATGGTATCGAAAAATATAGTGCAGTACAGTAAATGTATTTTCTTGAGTTCTGTAATAACATTTTCTTTTCTCTAGCTTACCTTATTGTAAGAATACAGTATATAATACAAACAATATATAAAACATGTGTTAATTGACTACGTATGTTATTGGTAAGGCTTCCAGTTAACAGTAGGCTATTAGTTAAGTTTTAGGGAGTCAAAAGTTATACCTGGATTTTCGACTGCACAGTGGTTTGGTACCCCTAACTCCCATGTTATTCAAGGGTCAACTGTATATTATTACATGTTGGCAGTAACTCCTTGGTCTAAGTCACATTTACCTGAGAATCAAATTATATATATTTCTTCTAGGAATTCAGTTATTCCAATAGATAACTACTATCCCTCTTCACTACATTGGTCTTAAGCTGAAAAAAGCTTAAGACCAATGGGTGTTAGATTCTTAATTCTTTGACTCCTTTGGGTACACAACAAAATACTTAACATTTTTAAAGCAGATACATGAAACAAGCTCCTAAAATTATCACTTATAAAGTCTGTTCTTGGAAAGAATAAAGAAAGTAAATCAATTCATTCTTTTAACCAATGTTATGATACACTAACCTCTGACCTTTGAGGAAGAAATTTAAAATTCGGAATTCTGGATTAGTTTCTTTGAAATATAACATTACAACATTAGTTTCTACCCCATGCAGTTTTCCCAAGAGAGACAGAGGGATGTTTTAGCTAAAATAAGTGATATCCTGGAGCAGCATACTTAAAAATGTCATCAATAGCTGAATAGGTTCAATCTTGGTGTATACTTCTGGGAAATTTTGATACAGAAGTAGGCTAACATCTAATGTATACTGATAGTATTATGCGTGTTCAGTAAGACCCATTTCAGTGTTTATTTCTAAAAGGTTCTCTATTGATTGCATATTCTGTAAAGAAATATGGTAGTATATAATAGTCAATGGAATTCTTTAAAAGATTTAGAAATATATTTTATGCTGCTTATTCTATTTAATTCAGTCAACTAGGTTTTATTTAACTTATCTTAGTTATCTTTTATAATAATTACTATAATTTTTTATATTTCCTCAATAGAACTAACAAAAGGGTAATAGTTATCATTTTTAATAATTACTATAATGTATTTCTACACAATGTGTTTTCTCCAATGTACCAAAGGCATATGTGTAGCACCTGTTAAAATATGGTTTGTTGTTACATCAATTTGGACATGTCATAGATATGTCCTCAAGAGCCTAACAACCATGTTATTAAGCCTTTATTGTATATACTAGAAGCCAGCAAATAATACAGTTTGTTTGTATAAGATGAAGGCAAAAAACTCAGCCTCTAGCTTCCTGCACTGATTATTTATTTACCTGTGGTCCTAAGGGCACCATTCCTCTTGGAGGCGTCATTCTCTGCATTGGCCCACCCATATTTGGATGTCCTAAAAAGAAAAAAAGTATGACGATATTAGCAATGTAATGAGCATGAGTGCTAAACCGGAGGCTATAGCCTCCTCTCTGCCTGGTGTCACATCTTATTTACTAAGGACTGAGTTATTGACATCACCTCATCTTGGCTTCCATGGCCAGTTTTCTACCTCTTATCACTACTTACCCACACTCTCCATTAATGTCTTGAAATTGAAATGTTCTTCCTATTCTGTGTTGAATTACATCTCTCATACCATTTGCTCCTCTTTTTTTCTCTTGGAATAGTATAATAGAGCCATACATATTTGTGGTACCTAAACAGCTCTGATTATTGGGTTTGTTAAACTACCAAGTAAGATACTTATTGCATAGCATCCTCTTTCCTCCTGCTTATCTTTCTGGTGGACTAACCTCTCTATCTGAAAAAGGCAGAGAAAATCACAATTGATACAATCACTTTGAGTCTCACTTGTTTGAAGTTATACAAGAGGTTTTAGAAGTTACTAGTTAAAATACAGATTCTGGATATTTAATTATTCTGTTCCTTATGTTATCACTGCCCTCACTATCACACATAATTAAGAGTCAGCTAAAAAGATAATTACTTGGCCACGTTACCTGTAAAAATGCAACTGATATAATTATGGAATATCTGTACAAATAAAACCTTCCTTAAAAAATACAGGATTTCCTTTGAGATTTTGCACATCAATTTCACTTTTACAAGTAGTCACCTTGTTGTCGAGTTGGGTCCATTCCACTGGGAAGTAATGGCTGACTTCCTGGGACACCTCCAAGAGCCTAGCATATTTAGTAAAACAAAATAAAAAGGAATATTGTAACTATTTATAAAATAAGTGCTGTAACAATTACAGAGTGCATCTGAGTATTTCATAAGATTTTTTTTTCAACATGTATTTTTTTTCTATTGGAATATATTTGATTTACAATGTTGTGTTAGTTTCAGGTGTGCAGCAAAGTGATTTAGCTATAAGTATACATGTATCTATTCTTTTTCAAATTCTTTTCCCATATAGGTGGTTACAGAATATTGAGTAGAGTTCCCTGTGCTATACAGTAGGTCCTTGCTGATTATCATTTTATATATAGTAGTGTGTATATGTTAACCCCAACCTACTAATTTATCCCTCCCCCACAGCTTTCCCCTTCAGTAACCATAAGTTTGTTTTCTAAGTCTGTGAGTCTGTTCCTGTTTGTAAATAAGTTAATTTGTATCATTTTTTAAGATACCACATATAAGTAATATCATATGATATTTGTCTTTCTTTGACCTACTTCACTTAGAATGAGAATCTCTAGGTCTATCCATGTTGTTGCAAATGGCATTATTTCATTCTTTTTTATGGCTGAGTAAGAGTCCACTGTATATATGTACCACATTTTCTTTATCCATTCATCTGTTGCTGGATGTTTAGGTTGCTTCCATGTCTTGGCTACTGTAAATAGTGCTGCAATGAACACTGGGGTGCATGTATCTTTTCTAAGTATGGTTTTCTCCAGATATATGCTCAGGAGTGGGATTGCAGGATGATATGGTAGCTCTATTTTTAGTTTTTTGAGGAACCTCCACAGTGTTCTCCATAGTGGCTGTACCAATTTACATTCCCACCAATAGTGTAGGAGGGTTCCCTTTTCTCCACACCCTCTCCAGCATTTATTGTTTGTAGACTTTTTGATGATGGCCATTCTGACTGATGTGAGGTGATACCTCATTGTAGTTTTGATTTGCATTTCTCTAATAATTAGCAATGTTTAGCACCTTTTCATGTGCCTCTTGGCCATCTGTATGTCTTCTTTGGAGAAATATCTATTTAGATATGTCCATTTTTTGATTGGTTGGTTGTTTGTTTTGATACTGAGCTGCATGAGCTGTTTCTATATTTTGGAGATTAATCCCTTGCTGGTCACATCATTTGCAAATATTTTCTCCCTTTCTGGGGGTTGTCTTTTCATTTTGTTTATGGTTTCCTTTGCTGTGCAAAAGCTTTTAAGTTTAACTAGGTCCCATTTGTTTCTTTTTGTTTTTATTTTCATTACTCTAGGAGGTGGATGCAAAAAGATTTTGCTGCAATTTATGTCAAAGAGTGTTCTGCTTATGTTTTCCTTTAAGAGTTTTACAGTATCCCATCTTACATCTAGGTCTTTAATCCATTTTGAGTTTATTTTCGTGCATGGTGTTAGAGAATGTTCTAATTTCATTACTTTACATGTAGCTGTCCAGTTTTCCCAGCACCTTTTATTGAAGAGACTGTGTTTTCTATCCTGTTCCATTGATCTATTTTTCTGTCTTTGTGTCAGTACCATACTGTCTTGATTACTGTAGCTTTGTAGTATAGTCTGAAGTCAGGGAACATGATTCCTCCACCTCTACTTTTCTTTCTCAAGGTTGCTTTGGCTATTCAGGGTCTTTTGGGTTTCCATACAAATTTTAAGATTTTTTGTTCTAAATCTGCAAAAATGCCATTGGTAATTTGATAGGAATTGCACCGAATCAGTAGGTTGCCTTGGGTAGTGCAGTCATTTTGACAACATTGATTCTTCCAATCCAAGAACGTGGCATATATACCTTTCCATCTGTTTGTGTTTTACCTCCTTAGGTAGGTTTATTCCTAGGTATTTTATTCTTTTTGATTTGATGGTAAATGGGATTATTTCCTTAATTTCTCTTTATGATCTTTTGTTTTTAGTGTATACAAATGCAACAGATTTCTGTGTATTAATTTTATGTCCTGCAACTTTAATGAATTCATTGATGAGCTCTAGTAGTTTTCTGGTAGCATCTTTAGGATTTTCTATGTATACTATAATGTCATCTGCAAACAGTGACAGTTTTACTTCTTTTCTAACTTGGATTCCTTTTCTTTATTCTTCTTCTCTGATTTCAGTGGCTAGGACTTCCAAAACTATGTTGAATAAAAGTGTTGAGAGTGGACATCCTTGTCTTGCTCCTGATCTTTGAGGAAATGCTTTCAGCTTTTCACTATTGAGTATGATGTTAGCTGTGGGTTTGTCATATATGGCCTTTACTATGTTGTGGTATATTTTCTCTATGTCCACTTTCTGGAGAGTTTTTATCATAAACGGGTGTTGAATTTTGTCAAAAGCTTTTTCTGCATCAATTAAGATGATCATGTTTCTTGTTTTAATTAATTAATTATTTTTGGCTGCGTTGGGTCTTCACTGCTGCACGTGGGCTTTTCTCTAGTTATGGCGAGTGGGGGCTACTCTTCGTTGCAGTGTGCCGGCTTCTCATTGCGGTGTCTTCTCTTGTTGCAGAGCACAGGCTCTAGGTGCATGGGCTTCAGTAGTTGTGGCACATGGGCTCAGTAGTTATGGCTTGTGGGCTCTAGAGCACAGGCTCAGTAGTTGTGGTGCATGGGCTTAGCTGCTCTGCGGCATGTGGGATCTTCCCGGACCAGGGCTTGAACCCGTGTCCCCTGCATTGGCAGGCAGATTCTTAACCACTGCGCCACCAGGGAAGTCCGATCATATGGTTTTTATTCTTCAATTTGTTGATGTGGTTATCACACTGATAGATTTGCAGATATTGAAAAATCCTTGCATCCCTGGGATAAATCCCATTTGATCATGGTGTATGATCTTTTTCATGTATTGTTGGATTCAGCTTGCTAGTATTCTGCTGAGGATTTTTTGCACCTATGGTCATCAGTGATATTGGCCTGTCATTTTCTTTTTTTGTGGTATCTTAGTCTGGTTTTAGTATCAGGGTGATGGTGGCCTCACTGAATGAGTTTGGAAGTGTTCATTCCTCTGCAATTTTTTGCAATGGTTTCAGAAGGATAAGTGTTAACTCTTCTCTAAATGTTTGATAGGATTTGCCTGTGAAGCCTTCTGGTCCTGGACTTTTGTTTGTTGGGAATTTTTAAATCACAGTTTCAATTTCAGTGCTTGTGATTGGTCTGTTCATATTTTCTGTTTCTTCCTGGTTCAGTTTTGGGAGATTGTACCTTTCTAAGAATTTGTCCAAATCTTCTAGGCATTTTAGTGGCATATAGTTGCTTGCAGTAGTCTCTTATGATCCTTTGTATTTTTGTGATGTCTGTGGTAACTTCTCCTTTTTCACTTCTTATTTTAATGACTTGAGCTCTCTCCTTTTTCTTGATGAGTCTGGCTAAAGGTGTATCAATTTTATCTTTTCAAAGAACCAGCTTTTAGTTTCATTGATCTTTTCTATTGTTTTCTTTGTCTCTATTTCTGTTCTGATATTTTTTTCAATTAATTTTATTTATTTTTGGCTGTGTTGGGTCTTTGTTGCTGTGCGTGGGCTTTCTCTAGTTGTGGTGAGCAGGGGCTACTGTTTGTTGCGGTGCACGGGCTTCTCATTGTGGTGGCTTCTCTTGTTGCAGAACATGGGCTCTAGGCACGTGAGCTTCAGTAGTTGTGGCATGCGGGCTCAGTAGTTGTGGCTTGCGGGCTCTAGAGCACAGGCTCAGTAGTTGTGGTGCACAGTCTTAGTTGCTCTGTGGCATGTGGGATCTTCCCGGGCCAGGGATCGAACCTGTGTCCCCGGCATTGGCAGGTGGATTCCTACCAATTTTTACAGTTTTACAAATTTTTACAGTTTTTTTCTTGCTGCTGACTCGTAATCTCATAGCATTGTGGTTGGAAAAGATGCTTAATATGAGTTCAATTTTCTTAAATTTACCAAGGCTTGCTTTATGGACCAGCATGTGATCTATCCTGGAGAATATTCTATGTGCACTTGAGAAGAATGTATATTCTGCTGCTTTCAGATGGAATGCATAAATATCAATTAAGTCCATCTGGGCTAATGTGTCATTTAAAGCCTGGATTTCCTTACTGATTTTCTGCCTGGATGATCTGTCCATTGATGAAAGTAGGGTGTTAAAGTCCCCCACTATTATTGTGTTACTGTCAATTTCTCCTTTTATGGCTGTTTGTGTTTGCCTTATATATTGAGGTGCTCCTATTTTTGGTATATGTATATTTACAATTGTTATATCTTCTTCTTGGATTGATCTCTTGATCATTATGTAGTGTCCTTGTCTCTTGTAATAGTCTTTATTTCAAAGTCTGTTTTGTCTGATATTAGTATTGCTACTCCAGCTTTCTTTTGATTTCCATTTGTATGGAATACCTTTTTCCATCCCCTCACTTTCATTCTGTATGTGTCCCTAGATCTGAAGTGGGTGTCCTATAGAGAGCATATATACAGGTCTCGTTTCTGTATCCATTCAGCTAGTCAGTGTGTTTTGGTTGGAGCACTAATCCATTTATATTTAAGGTAATTACTGATATGTATGTTCTTATTGCCATTTTGTTAATTGTTTTGGATTTGTTTCTGTAGGTCTTTTTATTCCCTTCCACTTTTGTTCTCTTCTCTTGTGATCTGATGACTATCTTTAATGTTGTGTTTGGATTCCTTTTTCTTTTTTGTGTGTATATCTGTTGTAGATTTTTGGTTTGAGGTTACCATGAGGTTTTGATATAGCAGTCTATACATATACAAGATTGTTTTAAGTTCACGATCTCTTAATTTCAAATGCACTTCCAATATCCTGCATTTGTACTCTTCTTGTGATTGCTGGTTTTGATATCATATTTGTGTGTGGATGATTTCCTATCTTTACTGTATGTTTGCCTTTACTGGTAAGCTTTCCCATTCATAATTTTCTTGTTTCTAGTTGTGGGCTTTTCTTTTTCGCCTAGAGAATTTCCTTTAGTATTTGTACAGCTGGTTTGGTGGTGCTGAATTCTCTTACCTTTTGCTTGTCTGTAAAGCTTTTGAGTTTTCCGTCAAATGTGAAGGACAGCCTTGCCGGGTAGAGTATTCTTGGTTGTAGGTTGTTCCCTTTCACCACTTTAAATATATTGTGCTATTCCCTTCTGGCCTGCAGCGTTTCTGCTGAAAAATCAGCTGATAACCTTATGGGGATTCCTTGTATGTTATTTGTTGCTTTTCCCTTGTTGCTTTTAATATTTTCTCTGTCTTTAATTTTTCTCAATTTGATTAATATGTGTCTCAGCATGTTCCTCCTTGGGTTTATCCTCTGTGGGACTCTGTGCTTCCTGGAGTTGGGTGACTATTTCCTTTCCCATGTTAGGGAAGTTTTCAGCTATTATCTCCTCAAATATCTCCTCAGGCCCCTTCTCTCTCTCTTCTCCTTCTGGGACTCCTATAATGTGAATGTTGGTGTGTTCAATGTTGTCCTAGCTGTCTCTTAGACTGTCATTTTTTTTTTTTTATGGCAAGGTGTTTTATTTTAAATATAGCAGTGTGTCAATCCCAAACTCCCAATCTATTCCTGTCTTCATTTCTTTTCATTCTTTTTTCTTTATTCTGTTCTGCAGCAGTGATTTCCACCATTCTGTATTCCAGCTCACTCATATGTTTCTCTGCCTCATTCTGCTATTAATTCCTTCTAGTGTATTTTTCATTTCACTTATTGTATTGTTCATCTCTGTTTGTTGTTTATACTTTCTAGCTCTTTGTTAACATTTCTTGTATCTTCTTGATCTGTGCTTCCATTCTTTTTCTGAGATTTTGGATCATCTTTACTATCATTACTCTGAATTCATTTTGGGGTAGATTTCCTATATCCACTCCACTTAGTTGTTCTGTAGTTTTATCTTCTTCCTTCATCAGGGACATATTCCTCTGCCATCTCATTTTGTCTAACTTTCTGTGTTTGCAATCCCCCATGCTGCAGGATTATAGTTCCTTTTCCCTCTGGTGTCTGCCCCCTGGTGGACAAAGCTGGTCTAAGAGACTTGTGCAGGCTTCCTGGTGGGAGAGACTGTTGTCTGCCCACTGGTGGGTGCAGCTGGGTCTTGTCCTTCTGATGGGCAGGGTCATGTCAAGGGGTGTGTTTAGAGGTGGCTGTTGGCTCAGGACGACTTTAGGCAGTCTGTGTGCTGACAGGTGGGGCTGTGTTCCTGCCCTGTTGGTTGTTTGGCGTGAGGCATCCCAGCTCTGGAGCCTTCAGGCTGTTGGGTGGGGCCCGATTTTGGCATCAAAATGGCGGCCTCCAGGAAAGTTCATGTCAATGAGTACCTAGTACCTCTGCCACCAGTGTCCACACAAGATTTATTATATTTCACACTCATTTATGAATTTTATATGTCTGTACACCCAGTATAATTTCTTAGTTTTAAAATGATCCTACTTTGCCCAGTTTGCAGGCAAAGAAAATTGGTACTGTTGGGAACAAAATCTAGGCAAAAATTGTCCTATTTCTTCTTGAGAAGTATATATAATGCCTTTCCCCGAAATTAATTTACTAAGGGTAAATTAATTTTGCTTCTTAAATGTAAGCTATTTCTATAGATTATTTTACTCACTGGGGATTATAATAGGAGCAGAACTAAAATGCCAAGGGGCCAATGAATACTGTTTTGGGTAGTCATATTTTCCTAAGAAACTATTTAGAAAAATAATACTCCAATTAAGTTCAAACAATTTGGCTGAATGGAAAAAGAGAACTAGAACTGAAAAAAGGTGCCAATTAACAGATAGGGTTTATATTATGCAGGGGTGCAATACTGGATACATACTGAATTGTAAGTTTCTAATAGTCATCTGAGAAGCACTTAGAGCTGGACCAAGCTATAAATGATTTAAACATACTGATACTATGAAGCATGTATGTATACATATATACACATAATCCTGACAACTGGCAAGAATTTCTGTAAAGGTTCACTAATTTAACTTAAAAGCAGGAATATCTTATTTCATTAGTTTAAAATTTCAAATATTTCAAGGGAAATTTCATATTAAATAATTTATTTATCCAGACCAGAACTGTTTCGCTAGTTGTTATCATTGGGATGCAGTAGAGAACTGCCATTTTTCAAGCCATTTTTGTAATCCTTTGATTATTTTGTTTACAAGCACACTCAATGTCAATTTATTGATCTCCTACTAAATGACCTATTTCCTGCTTACCTTTCCAGCCTAATTTCTTGCTACTGCCAAGCTGACATTCCAACTTCCAGTTATACCAAACTCCTTTCAGATTTTTCAATTCATGTACTCAGTCAACAATATCTAAATGCCAACCATTAAAAGCAAAATAAAACAAAACTAAACACAAACTAAAACTAAACTTTCTTGTTTCTCTAGGAGGTCACAGACCCTCAAGTGCTCATTCTGACATTTTAGATCTCAGTTTAGGGATAATTTCCTAACAAAATTCTTCCATATAATCCCAGTTTGGCATACATTCTCCTTCTATATGCTTTAAAATATAAATATATTTTTAAAAATTTCAAACTTACAGAAAAATTGCACAGACAGTACAAAGGATTCCCATATACCCTGACACTGACTGCCCAATAGTTAACATTTCACCGTATCTGCCACTTGAGAGCAAGTTGCAGACATTATGCCTCTTCACTTCTAAGTACCACAGAGTTTAGTTCCCTAAGCAAGGATATTCTCCTACATAACCACAACACAACTTTTCAAGTCAGGAAATCCATTGATACAACACTACCATCCAAAACACACAGACGCCATTTAAATTTTGCCACCTGTCTCAACAGTTTCTTTTTACTTTCTGGGACCAGGATCTCATGGAACACATATTGCATTTAGTTGTCATGTCTCTTCATGCTCTTCCAGGTCTTTCCTTAGTCTTTCTCTATCATAGCCTGAACAGTTTTGAAGAATGAGTCTTAAATTCTACAGGATGATCCTCTGATGTCTCTTCATGACCCAGACTCAGGTCTTATTTTCTTAGGAATACTGAAGAACTGATGCTATACTCTTCTCAGTGTATCACATCAGAGGGTACATGATGTTGACTCATCCCACTACTGTTGATGTTAACCTTATCATCTCATTCTGTTGGTGTTTGCCAGGTCCTACACTAGATCATGATTTTTCCCCTTTGTAATTGGTTACATTCAGTATTAGAGCTATTCCAAGAGTGTTAATATCCCATTCCTCATCAATCCTTTATCAGCCTTAGCATCCACTGACAACTCCTAAGCACTGTAACAGTTGCCAAATGGAAACACTGCATGTGTATCATTCTTTCTATGCTTACTAGTTGGCATTCCATTGTAAGGAACAGCTTTCCCTTCTTACTGATTGATACGTTGACACTTACGGATTACTATTCTAATCAAAGGGTTATAATCTATTTACTGTCATCATTCATTTTAATATTTAAATTATGCAAGATCTGGCCAGTGGGAGGCTCTTCAAGCTGGCTCTATTGTCCTTTTGAAACATTTCCATCATATTTTGAGCATTTCCTTACTGGTATGAGATGTTCCAGGTTCGTTTCATACTTTTCCTGGCCTAGCTCTGGAATAAGACCTTTCTCCAAAGGGTCCTGATTCCTTCTAGTGGAGGACAGCATTTAGGCACCAAGATCTGGGTTCTCAAAGTGCTCCTTCTTAGTTGAGTACATTGCCTTTTGGCTCTCTCAGTAAATGCTGCACTTGAAAATCTATGTGTATATGTGCACACATATATATATGTACATACATAAATTTATGACTAATTTTATATCTATCTGTGTGTGTGTATGGTACATACACATACCATAAATTCATACTCTCTAACACCAATCAAACACGTCCAATTACAATCCAAAACCTCAGGATTATTTTCAGTCTTCTTCCTTCTTATGTTTGTAAGTATTTTCTCCAACAGTGAGAAACCTGGCTTTCATTATCTTTAATGAAATTTTCTTTATCTATAATTATCTTTTATACCATTATGTGGCACGACCGTATGACTCCTCCCTGCCTCCCTGAATATCTTGGCATGCAGGGGGAGTAAGGGCTTCTTACGTGCATTTATAGATTCTTTTTTTTTTTAACATCTTTATTGGAGTATAATTACTTTACAATGGTGTGTTAGTTTCTGCTTTATAACAAAGTGAATCAGTTATACATATGTCCCCATATCTCTTCCCTCTTGCGTCTCCCTTCCTCCCACCCTCCCTACCCTACCCCTCTAGGTGGTCACAAAGCACCGAGCTGATCTCTCTGTGCTATGTGGCTGCTTCCCACTAGCTATCTATTTTACGTTTGGTAGTGTATATATGTCCATGCCACACTCTCTCACTTTCTCCCAGCTTACCCTTCCCCCTCCCTGTATCCTCAATTCCATTCTCTAGTAGGTCTGTGTCTTTATTCCGATCTTGCCCCTAGGTTCTTCATGACCATTTTTTCTTTTTTTTAGATTCCATATATATATGTTAGCATATGGTATTTGTTTTTCTCTTTCTGACTTACTTCACTCTGTATGGCAGACTCTAGGTCCATCCACCTCACTACAAATAACTCAATTTTGTTTCTTTTCATGGCTGAGTAATATTCCATTGTATATACGGGCCACATCTTTATCCATTCATCTGCTGATGAACACTTAGGTTGCTTCCATGTCCTGGCTATTGTAAAGAGAGCTGCAATGAACATTCTGATACATGACTCTTTGAATTATGGTTTTCTCAGGGTATATGCCCAGTAGTGGGACTGCTGGGTTGTATGGTAGTTCTATTTTTAGTTTTGTTTTTTTTTTCGGTATGCGGGCCTCTCACTGTTGTGGCCTCTCCTGTTGTAAAGCACAGACTCCAGACACACAGACTCAGTGGCCATGGCTCACAGGCCCAGCCACTCCACGGCATGTGGGATCCTCCCAGACCGGGGTATGAACCCGTGTCCCCTGCATCAGCAGGCGGACTCTCAACCACTGCACCACCAGGGAAGCCCTATTTTTAGTTTTTTAAGGAACCTCCATACTGTTCTCCATAGTGGCTGTATCAATTTATATTCCCACCAACAGTGCAAGAGGGTTCCCTTTCTCCACACCCTCTCCAGCATTTATTGTTTGTAGATTTTTTGATGGTGGCCATTCTGACTGGTGTAAGATGATATCTCATTTTAGTTTTGATTTGCATTTCTCTAATGATTAGTGATGTTGAGCATTCTTTCATGTGTTTGTTGGCAATCTGTATATCTTCTTTGGAAAAATGTCTATTTAGGTCTTCTGTTCATTTTTGGATTGGGCTGTTTGTTTTTTTGATATTGAGCTACATGAGCTGCTTGTAAATTTTGCAGATTAATCCTTTGTCAGTTGCTTCATTTGCAAATATTTTCTCCCATTCTGAGGGTTGTCTTTTTGTCTTCTTTATGGTTTCCTTTGCTGTGCAAAAGCTTTTAAGTTTCATTAGGTCCCATTTGTTTATTTTTGTTTTTATTTCCATTTCCCTAGAAGGTGGGTCGAAAAGGATCTTGCTGTGATTTATGTCATAGAGTGTTCTGCCTATGTTTTCCTCTAAGAGTTTTATAGTGGCTGGCCTTACATTTAGGTCTTTAATCCATTTTGAGTTTATTTTGTGTATGGTAATAGGGAGTGTTCTAATTTCATTCTTTTACATATAGCTGTCCAGTTTCCTTGGCACCACGTATTGAAGAGGCTGTCTTTTCTCCACTGTATATTCTTGCCTCCTTTATCAAAGATAAGGTGACCATATGTGCGTGGGTTTATCTCTGGGCTTTCTATCCTGTTCCATTGATCTATCTTTCTGTTTTTGTGCCAGTACCATACTGTCTTGATTACTGTAGCTTTGTAGTATAGTCTGAAGTCAGGGAGCCTGATTCCTCCAGCTCCGTTTTTCGTTCTCAAGATTGCTTTGGCTATTCGGGGTCTTTTGTGTTTCCATACAAATTGTGAAATTTTTTGTTCTAGTTCTGTGAAAAATGCCAGTGGTAGTTTGATAGGGATTGCATTGAATCTGTAGTGTGGTTTGGGTAGTACAGTCACTTTGACAATGTTGATTCTACCAAACCAAGAACATGGTATATCTCTCCATCTATTTGTATCATCTTTAATTTCTTTCATCAGTGTCTTATAATTTTCTGTATACAGGTCGTTTGTCTCCTTAGGTAGGTTTATTCCTAGATATTTTATTCTTTTTGTTGAAATGGTAAATGGGAGTGTTTTCTTAATTTCATTTTCAGATTTTTCATCATTAGTGGATAGGAAAGCAAGAGATTTCTGTGCATTAATTTTGTATCCTGCTACTTTACCAAATTCATTGATTAGCTCCGGCAGTTTTCTGGTAGCATCTTTAGGATTCTCTATGTATACTATCATGTCATCTGCCAACAGTCACAGCTTTTCTTCTTCTTTTCCGATTTGGATTCTTTTTCTTTCTTTTTCTTCTCTGATTGCTGTGGCTAAAACTTCCAAAGCTATGTTGAATAATAGTGGTGAGAGTAGGCAACCTTGTCTTGTTCCTGATCTTAGTGGAAATGGTTTCAGTTTTTCACCATTGAGGACAATGTTGGCTGTGCGTTTGTCATATATAGCCTTTATTATGTTGAGGTAAGTTCCCTCTATGCCTACTTTCTGCAGGGTTTTTATCATAAATGGGTGTCGAATTTTGTCAAAAGCTTTCTCTGCATCTATTGAGATGATCATATGGTTTTTCTCCTTCAATTTGTTAACATGGTTTAACACATTGATTGATTTGAGTATATTAAAGAATCCTTGCATTCCTGGGATAAACCCCACTTGATCATGGTGTATGATCCTTTTAATGTGCTGTTGGATTCTGTTTGCTAGTATTTTGTTGAGGATTTTTGCATCTATGTTCATCAGTGATATTGGCCTGTAGTTTTCTTTCTTTGTGACCTCTTTGTCTGGTTTTGGTATCCGGGTGATGGTGGCCTCGTAGAATGAGTTTGGGAGTGTTCCTCACTCTGCTATATTTTGGAAGAGTTTGAGAAGGATAGGTGTTAGCTCTTTTCTAAATGTTTGATAAAATTCACCTGTGAAGCCATCTGGTCCTGGGCTTTTGTTTGTTGGAAGGTTTTTAATCACAGTTTCAATTTCAGTGCTTGGGATTGGTCTGTTCATATTTTCTATTTCTTCCTGGTTCAGTCTCGGAAGTTGTGCATTTCTAAGAATTTGTCCATTTCTTCCAGGTAGTTCATTTTATTGGCATATAGTTGCTTGTAGTAATCTCTCATGATCCTTTGTATTTCTTCAGTGTCAGTTGTTACTTCTCCTTTTTCATTTCTAATTCTATTGATTTGAGTCTTCTCCCTTTTTTTCTTGATGAGTCTGGCTAATGGTTTATCAATTTTGTTTATCTTCTCAAAGAAACCTCTTTTAGTTTTATTGATCTTTGCTATCGTTTCCTTCATTTCTTTTTCATTTATTTCTGATCTCATCTTTATGATTTCTTTCCTTCTGCTAACTTTGGGGTTTTTTGTTCTTCTTTCTCTGATTGCTTTAGGTGCAAGGTTAGGTTGTTTATTTGAGATGTTTCTTGTTTCTTAAGGTAGGGTTGTAGTGCTATAAACTTCCCTCTTAGAACTGCTTTTGCTGCATCCCATAGGTTTTGGGTCACCATGTTTTCATTGTCATTTTTTTCTAGGTAATTTTTGATTTCCTCTTCGATTTCTTCAGTGATCTCTTGGTTATTAAGTAGTGTATTGTTTAGTCTCCACGTGTTTGTATTTTTTACAGATTTGATATCTAGTCTCATAGCATTGTGGTCAGAAAAGATACTTGACACGATTTCAATTTTCTTAAATTTACCAAGGCTTGATTTGTGACCCAAGATACGATCTATCCTGGAGAATGTTCCATGAGCACTTGAGAAAAATGTGTATTCTGTTGTTTTTGGATGGAATGTCCTATAAATATCAATTAAGCCCATCTTGTTTAATGTATCATTTAAAGCTTGTGTTTCCTTATTTATTTTCATTTTGGATGATCTGTCCATTGGTGAAACTGGGGTGTTAAAGTCCCCTACTATGAATGTGTTATTGTTGATTTCCCCTTTTATGGCTGTTAGCATTTGCCTTATGTATTGATGTGCTCCTATGTTGGGTGCATAAATATTTACAATTGTTATATCTTCTTCTTGGATTGATCCCTTGATCATTATGTAGTCTCCTTCTTTGTCTCTTGTAATAGTCTTTGTTTTAAACTCTATTTTGTCTGATATGAGACTTGTTACTCCAGCTTTCTTTTGATTTCCACTTGCATGGAATATCTTTTTCCATCCCCTCACTTTCAGTCTGTATGTGTCCCTAGGTCTGAAGTGGGTCTTTTGTCGACAGCATATATATGGGTCTTGTTTTTGTTTCCATTCAGCCAGTCTATGTCTTTTGGTTGGAGCATTTAATCCATTTACATTTAAGGCACTTATAGATATATATGTTCCTATTACCGTTTTCTTTATTGTTTTGGTTTTGTTATTGTGAGTCTTTTCCTTCTCTTGTGTTTCCTGCCTAGAGAAGTTCCTTTAGAATTTGTTGTAAAGTGGGTTTGGTGGTGCTGTATTCTCTTAGCTTTTGCTTGTCTGTAAAGGTTTTAATTTATCCATCAAATCTGAATGAGATCCTTGCTGGGTAGAGTAATCTTGGTTGTAGGTTTTTGCCTTTCATCACTTTAAATATGTCCTGCCACTCCCTTCTGGCTTGCAAAGTTTCTGCTGAAAGATCAGCTGTTAACCTTATGGGGATTCCCTTGTCTGTTATTTTTCCCTTGCTGCTTTTAATATTTTTTGTTTGTATTTAATTTTTGATAGTTTGATTAATATGTGTCTTGGCGTGTTTCTCCTTGGATTTATCCTGTATGGGATTCTCTGTGCTTCCTGGACTTGATTAACTATTCCTTACCCATATTAGGGAAGTTTTCAACTATAATCTCTTCAAATATTTTCTCAGTCCCTTTCTTTTTCTCTTCTTCTTCTGGGACCTGTATAATTCGAATGTTGGTGCTAGATTCTTATACCTCACTTGTATAGAACTTATATATGATCATGGCTTGTTTTCTTCTCTGTATCCCCAACACTGTACGTTCAGAGAGTGAAACCTATCTGTGCCTTTTTGGCTCAGAGTAAGACATATTTATTGAAGGAATAAAACAAAGAGTTTTCATTGGACAATTTTAGGAATCATCAGTGGTAAAGTCTTAAGAATGGACTAGATTTCAAGAAGTGAGATGAAAAAAGATCAAAGAATCAAAGATACAATTTTCTTAAAATACCAAAAAGAGGTAGGAAAGGAAACAAACTGAATAGGTATGAAATTAGCCAGGGGACCAGGACCAACAGTTCAGAATGCATGAAGGGGAGTTTCCAGAAGAAAGAAATGGTCAACAGTGTCAAAAGTTATAAAGAAGTGAATTAGGGGGAGGAGTGAAAATGTATGACTAAACATTATCTTCAATTGTGACTTTGAAGTTCTTCCTTTTTTTTAAAATTCTCTAAGTGGTTCAAGTTTTATACTCTGATTGTGAATTTCTAAATCTCATTGGTGACACCATGTTTTATCACTGGAAACCATTTTCTTCAACATTTTACTTTTTCCTGTTTATCTTGGAACATCAGAAGAATTGACAAGTCTTTCTGCTATTATCACTTAAAAACATAGCATAATCCTATAGAAATGTTGATCAATGTCAAGTTGTCTTTCAAAATGAGTGTCTTTACCCAAATTTAACTCTTTAGTCGCCAGTGTTTTTCTTTTGGTAAGTCAAATCTCTAACTTTTAAAACATTTTCATCAGTCCCGGGATGACCAGATGATGGTTTTGTGCATCAAAAGAGCACAATCACTAGATTCTTTAAACCTTTAATATGTATCAGGAAAAATAAACAGATTTATACATCTTGTGGGTCAATATATATTCTCATATTTGTCAACATGTTAAATGTATTCCATTGAGACTTGTTTAACTAGTCACAAATTTTGGCACACATTTTTTGTTCTATAAAAGATCTTCATTCTGTTTGTTAGGGAAATTGACACTAATGATGAGAATGCTTAATAATAACAAACATAATATCAACAAAAATATATACTTGTGAGCCAGTACATTTGTGCCAGGAAATGTGCTAAACATTTTATATTTATTTCCCTCAGTGCTTACAACAATCCCACGAGGTTATTATAAATCCTTTTTGATGATGAGAAACTGAGTTTTAATACAGAAGTAAGTTTGTTAATTTGTCCATGGTTATACTATCAGTAAGTAGTAGAGCCAGGACTTCAAATCAGATCAACATATTCCAAAAGTTCTAACAGATAAGCCTTAAATCCTAGGATTTAAAATAAATGAAATAACATAAAATGTTATTAAGTATTTTAAATTAATAATTCAACGAAGGAATTTCTTGCTGCACAAAAAATCATTTAGTTTACAGAAGATTCATCATATGATTCCAATGGTGAGCCCCTCTAGGATCTTAAGATTCTGGTATATATTTCCTTGAATACCATTATATGTATATAATCTACTCACAGAGACTAAACACTCAATGATGATTAAAAAATAGTGAATTTATCTATGCCTTTATGATATAATTCAGTTAACAATTTTGACCTACCAAAATTTTTCAGTGGGTCCCCTCAATTACATGAAATGAAGTAGAATCAAATAATTAAGAAATTTTGGAACTAGAAGGGATTTTAGAAATACAGGAGTCCACTCTCATTTTACCTGTAAGAAAAGCAAGTCCCAGAAAGGTTAAGTGACTTGCTCAAAGTCATACATTGCTGGGCTTTGCTGGCATTTGGATCTAAGATGCTTGACACATTGAGGTCCTGCCAGCAATAGCACTGTTACATTTTTTTTTTCCTGTAAAAAGGCAATATCAGTAGAAAAGATATTAAAATTCAGAAATGTGACATTCAGGTTGGAAAGATATTTGTCTCCAAATTACAATTCACCATTTGACATATATATTTACTTATTTATTTTTCTTTTTTCTGTATCTCAACCACTGTAACTGCACTGTCCAATATAGTAGCCCTTTGCCACATGTGGTTATTTAAATTAAAATTAATAAAGTTAAAAATTCGATTCCTCAGTCACACTAGCCACATTTCAAGTGCTCAAAGGTCCTCAAAGTACTAGAGCTACTGCATATGACAGTGCAGATATGGAACATTTCTCTCTTCCCAGAAAGTTGTTGGGCACTGCTGCTTTAGAACGCCAGTTCCATGAGACAGGAATTCTCATTTGTTTGTTTTCTGATGTATCCCCCATGGAGAATGGTGCCTCGCAAATAGTAAACCTCAACAAATTTTTGTTGAATGACTATTTCTGAGAGTGATTTTTGTACAGCCCTATGAAGTTTCCAATCATATATATGGCAACGCATTTTTTTCGTATTGGCTTATGTCCAAAAAGGGAATATCTTTGACAAAATGGCTGTAAAATAATGAGATGCAGTTTGGCAAAAGAAGTAAACATTGTACCAAAAAGCCCGATATACTGCTAACTTAAATTGAGTAAGACAGCACAGTGTTCACTATGTAAATTTTTCTTGATTTGGGAAGGAGAATGAATTTCTTCTTTGCCAGAGATTTTGAATTTGTTAATTTCCTTTGTCCTACAAAAGGCAGAAAATAATTGGAAAAGACATATATCCCAGGACATGGTCATAATTCAAAGTCAAAAGAAAATAATATATTTTTCATTGTGTTTCACTGGATTTCAAATAATAATTTAAATACTTTAACAGTGTAATTAACACAATAGAGATTTACTACAGTCTTCTTTACGATTTCAGCTATAAGACTCCTATCATTTACTCAATGTAGAACTTAATTCTCTTTATGCAGCTGAAGTCCTTCTCATGTTTTCATATTGATATCATTAAATAAAAGTCAAATTCTACATATGAAATATTTTACAAAGACAGAATTACTGGGAAAGGACATGCTAAATAGCATTTATTCTGAAAAACAGAACATGTAAGGAAGAGTAAGTGCAGAATGTTTAAAATATAGGTACCTTGGTTATATGGGGGGGATACAGTACATTTATTTTCACTATATGAGTAAATGTCCCAACAACATGTTTTTTTTTTTTCTGCTCAAATGCTTGCTGACTTTTCCCTATCTGAAAAGTGAAGAATAGTCTTCTCAAGATTTGCCTATCCTTAACATCCATTGTTTTTCATTTTGTCATGTATAGTAAGAACTATACATTCAGTATTAACAAAGAATAATCTCATATACTGAATAACCAGAAGAATAAAATATCTGTACTCTCATTTACATATATAATTAACTAATAATGTCTTTATCCAGTCACAAATAAAATTCCTGTTCTATGCAAACTTTAAAAATACAGAAATAAAAAAAGAAATCACTCATAATCCTATCAGCCAGAAATAAAGGATAAGTCCCTTACAGTCTTTTTGGTGTGTGTGTGTGTGTGTGTGTGTGTGTGTGTGTGTGTGTGTGTGTGCATGCGCATGTTGGGGGGGGTGTGGAGTGGAAGAACTGAGTTTGTACAGTGATATATGGTAAAGGTGACATACCACACAGGTTTGTGCCTTTTTTACATTTGGTAATAGATCATAAACATTCTGTCATATCAATAAATTTAATCCTGTAACATACCTTTTAATAGCTGCATACTATTTCACCATTTGGATATACTATAATTTATTTAACCACTCATTCATCTATTATTGGACAAATATCTTCGAGACTTTCAGTAGAATGGTCAGGTGCAGTGTGCTTTTAGAATGTCAAAATCAGCTTTAGAATATAAAATGGTCAACAGCATTCACTATGTTACCTCAATTCACACACCTGTTTATAGAGTTTCAGGAATGGTGAGAAATTCCAATTCTATAGGGTCAATAAATCAATAGTTTATTCTTGGTGTCACTCATTAACAGTCTCTATATTTTTGGCTGTCTTGGTTTTCTTAGCATAGCGTTGTATGAACACTGTGAATTTTTCAGATTAAACATTTTATCTATGAGAAGGATAAAGACCTCCAGTTTATGGATACTTCAACACCACCAACCTATTCTGACAGTTGAACCAATTCCGGTGTAATTTCTATATTTCATGTGTTCTCTCATAGATATTTATTCTTTGCAACATTGCAGATTTTTGTAATTTTACTTTGCTTTCATAATTTTAGATACTATTACCCTTTCTTGCATTTTTTGGGCATAGTGATTTGATACCATGCCCCAAATACCCAGTCCATAAATATATAAACAGTATAAGTAAGCCATTGTGGATTTAGTTCAGACCCATGAAAACCAAATCAGAAGTACTTAAAAATTATAGTCTAATCATTAGTAATTATAAATTCTGGAGAAGCTGTTTATTAAAGGATTGTCTTTTACATATTCAAAATGACTAGTCAACACCACTGAAGAAGTTAATAGCATACTTTTTATTTTCTTAGATACAATATACCAATAAAAGAAAATTTTATTAGTTTATGATCATTTAAAATAGACTAAATAAAAACTTTAACATTTGTTTTTATATACATCATTCCAATTAATCACAAAAATAGCTTTTCCAATTCTACTTTAATGACTACATAATGAAATTGAAGAAATGTTTTGTTGTTTGAAAAGGTCATGCTACTAAATAGTTAATAGTGTAAACATTGTTTTAGGAAATATTTAACAGTTTGCTCAAAATTCTTTAAAAAATAGTATAAATGTAAATTATTATAAATTTGAAAGACAGATGTTTGGATTAATGAAGCTTAACTATATATGGGGAGGGGGGCAAAAAAGGGCCACTCATAGAAGAGTACAATTATTTTAAAATATACTTAGGTAAAGACTGTTTAAAACTCTTGAGGAGAAAGAACCTGTATCATAACTCTTTATTACCTTTAACTTTTTAATTGCCTCTTTTAAAAATCCAAAGGTTGTTGTTCTTAAAAAATTTTTCAAACAACCTAGATTTACAATTCCACATTTCTACCACTAACCCATTCTTCCTAAAAGTGTCTTTCATTTTGTCAATTTCTTTAGGTGTGGAACTTAGTATCTTATACATAGCAGGCATTTCAACACTGTCAAATGGATGCAATTACAATAACTCTATGAGATTTTCATTATTCATATGCAATAAATGGAATCAGAAAAATTCTCACATGCTTGTACAAGAAATTCACATTTCCCTAATGGAGATTTTCACAAACCTCTTATATCTACAAAATACATAAATCTATGAATGGTATGTCTGAAACACCATGAAGACTGCAATGAAAGATACAACTTTCTGTCCTTAGAAAAGGAAATTTAAAAGACTCAGGCACCTATAAGCAGATCTGACTGTCAATACATATAGGTTCACCCACAGAGAAAATAAAACTCCCATATGTTGAAACCCTTGGCATCCATGCACTTCTTTTTCCTATTTCATGCCATGTTTCCCTGGCCCTATGTACCGAATGCATTTTCAGTCTGAAGGAGAAAACTCCTCCAGCTGCTAACGTGAGGACTTCTAGCCCTGTAACCATGAGATGACCCAGCACTGCTGCCTGCTTAGAGTTCTCCCCTGGGGGTGGATGTGGGTGCTGGCACTCTTTGCTGTGCATTAGAAGCAGAGAACACCAGCAATTGGGACACTTCAAGGACACTGCATAATTTCAATAAGAGTTAGGAGAGGAGAAGGAAAACTCCATTTCTATCAAATGTACTATCAAAGTAAGCACAGCTTTCTTGTTCCATTTTTTGGTCAGGAAGGAAGTGGAAATTTTTAAAAAATGAAAAAGATTTTATTGTGATAAAAATAATAAACCAGGGTTTACTTTAAATCTGGGAAAATGATGTATACAAAAACAAAGAAAGTGACAAAACAATCATCTTGACATTAATATTCCATATGGTTAAGCATTTAATTTCTTCTTGTGTTACTTATATATGTATATATATACACACACATGCACGTTGTCTCTATTCTAAACCTAAACTATAAGCTACCTGCAAGTAAAAATTGTGCTTTATTCTCTTTAGCAAATAAGTATTTATGTTATTGATAAACTATCTGAGGACGAAAGTCTGTGAAATCGCAGAGCTCTTGTAGATAAAGATAGTTGGATGATCTACTATTAACTATTAATAGATCTAACCCTTCTAGAAGCAGCTAATTATATGCTTGATATGCCACTATAATTGGGCAAAATTGGTATGTTACAGCCATGTTATTGTAACTATATAATATAAAAATAAGCTTAAGTATGTTCATAGAAAATTTTATTGCCATCCTTCACAGTATAATCTGCATTTACCAAAATTATATATATTTTGAAAGGTAGCTTCAAAGTATATGGTAGACTCCAAGGGTCAGCAAACTTTTTTCTGTTAAGATCTAGACAGTAAATATTTCAGGGTTGCAGGCCACCTATGGTCTCCATCATGATCACTCAAATCTGCTATTGCAGTGTAAAAGAAGCCATAGACAATACATAAATGAATGAATGTGGCAGCGTTCCAATAAAATTTTATTTACAAAAAGTCAGCCAAACTATGGGCTATAGTTTGCCAACCCTTAATGTAGGTTATACATCACTAGAAGTAGCATAAAATGGGATGCAGAATAATTTAACATTTTTATAGGAGAGAAATATGTGACATTTTCAAGATCTTTATTGACTCTTAAAAAAAAAAACGCAACAAAAAACCACCAAACTTAAATAGCACACACAAATCTTACCTGGTTAGGTATCCTCAGTGGGGGCCTTGGACCTCCAGGGTACCGAGGTGACATAAAAGGCTATTGAAGTAAAACAAACAAATAAACAAAACAAAAAAACAATGTAAAATACAGATCTGAAAATAAACTGCTTTTAAGAATTTTTGAATTATACAAAACATAAATCAAATTTACTTATGTGGCTGATTTCAGTAGAATAAAAGCTTTTAACAAAAATTACCATCCTATTTTTTACTTTGTAGAATATCTGGAAAAATTCCAAAGAAATCATAAAAAAATCGAAGATGATTAAGTAACTAGCAAAAAAAAATTTTAATGCTATCTAATTGGCAAAAAGTAAGACTAAGAAATTTAGGCAATTGAATCTTAGTAAAGACTTCAGGAAGAGGATCACTGGCTACATTATTATACAAACTGGATTCTGAATTACCCAATTCAGTTATCACTTTCCTCTAATAATTTTGACTGAATTACCCAATTCGGTTATAATTTTCCTCTAATAATTTTAAAGTTGCCAAATTTCTTCATCTTTTCTTTTGTAGTTCCATTTAAAATGGTAAAGAAATTTCTTTTCCAAGGGACATTTGTGGTTAGGAGAGCTTTGGCTTTCTTTCATTAAGGGTTTGTTATAATTCAAAATCGATTATACATTTTAAAATTGAAATTTCTTTGCATATTTTGAGCCTAGCAGACTATGAGGTGTGTACTTTTTTTAATAACCATTTTTTATTGAAGTATAATTAACAATGTTGCATTAGTTTCAGGTGTACAGCAAAGTGATTCCATTATATATATACATATACACACACAGACATATATATATATATATATATATATAAAAATATAGACACATATATATATATTCTTTTTTTAAAAATTTTTATTGGAGTATAGTTGATTTACAATGTTGTGGTAGTTTCAGGTGCACAGCAAAGTGAATCTGTTATACATATACATATATCCACTCTTTTTTAAGATTCTTTTCCTATATAGCCCATTACAGCGTATTTAGTAGAGTCCCTGTGCTATACAGTAAGTCCGTATTAGTTATCTATTTTTTTTTACATCTTTATTGGAGTATAATTGCTTTACAATGGTGTGTTAGTTTCTGCTTTATAACAAAGTGAATCAGTTATATATATACATATGTTCTCATATCTCTTCTCTCTTGCGTCTCCCTCCCTCCCACTATTCTTTTTCATATTATTTTCCATTATAGGTTATTACAAAATATTGAATATAGTTCCCTGTGCTATATAGCAAGTCCTGGTTGTTTATCTATTTTATATATAGTAGTGTGTATATGTTATATTTTAAATTTATTTCCTCTTGTATGCCCTCCTCCAGAAGTCCAGAAGAAAAAAAATGGCCTTATATTAAAACTCAAGTCAATTTATCTTGTTAGATGAATCAGAGGCTGCTAAGATGTGCTGATTCTGTCAGTCCTGAAACTGTCTGAAAAATATGCTAAAAGTATCATTTAGTGATTGTCCAATGATGAGTGGAAGGAGAATATTTTTGATCACTCAGATTTGGGCACAATTTTTATTTTTAAGTTTATTCCTAAAATTATTCAAAATTCCATTTTTATAGAAAAATATAATTTTAATTATAATACATAATTACATGTAATATAAGCAAATTATCAACTCTAAAGGGTTGAATATTAAGTAAAATATTAAGAATGAATTAATATAAATTAAGAATCAATTTACCAAAGGCTTGGGCAAGCCAAATCTATAGTACTTTACATAATTAAATTCCACATTTATAATGAATTTTCTAAAAATATTTTTAGAAATTAGGCTGCAGTTCTAGGGCTATTTTAAAAGCAGCAGCTGAAAAATAAAATTCTAGCAAATTTATGTGCTATAGACTTTTCTATAATATCTTTTGGAGGGTCTGACAAACCAACAAGAAGAACTTTAGAATTAAACAATTTGAGTTTTTACTTGCTGTGTTCTTATATGTTAACATATTCCTAGGAGATCATTTTAAATGGACAGAAACAGTAGATTATTCAGGTAATAGTGTCACCTTCAGCTGATAAAACTTAAGTGGATTTTCCAGTTTAAACATTTAAAAAATGTTTAGTTTTCACACATTTGATTAAAGTTGACTCTCATCATTTCTGAAGCTCTAAATTGGATTAATTAGTTAACTATACTGTCAACTGGGAAGCTCATCCCAAAACTCACACTCCCTCTGCTACTTTTCTAACCACCTAATTTCGTTTATGAAACTGTCTTATAAATTCTGGACTCACTTAAAAAATTTAATTAAATATCGTGTCATTGATTTTGGAATGGTTGCCTTTCTTTCACAAAGTGATGTTTTATGACATAGTCACTAAGCCCAAGTACAATATCAATTTAGTGTTTGAGACATGGAGACATAAAAATAGGTTACTGATAATTCCTGTCTATAATAAAATCACTTCAAAATGGAATACAAGGTAGAAAGTATTAAAACACTACTAAATACTGATAACCTTGAAATGTACCTTATTTGAAACAGGGCATTTGAGATTTGTATGTTCCTCTGAATGTAAAATAATGTAATAGTGTTAATATAAATGGACTATTTGAAAAGAGAAAATTTTTCTCTAATCAATGGCATTGTGAATAAATGTATTTTAACAGGACTGTTGTATTCTCCTATCTGACCATGAGGCCCCATCAAGGGACTACTAAGAGGGAGAGGCAGTGCATGTGGTAGTTGCGAACCTGTAGTCCCCTATGGAATAAGATTGCGAGAGAGAAAGAGTCTCTTTTTAATTTATTTCCTCTTGTTTGCCCTCCTCCAGAAGTTCAAAAATTTTTTTAGCCAAAAAAAAAGGAAGAAAACCACTTCTATTTATCAATCTATAGCTATACAATTAAAGCAAAAAATAACAAAAATCTAGTTAGTTTAGATAAAAAACGACTACTTTTCCCTAAAATATAAACATTATTATGGTTAAAGCATTTTAATATCAAATTAGTGCTGTTATAAGCTCTTAATATTCAGATTGATTCTTAAGATATCCGGTTAACCACCTAGGTCCTCAGCTGCCTACTTGTTGAGGTATAGCCACAGCAACAGAACCCAAAAGAGTTTTCATGTTAGCAAATGAGAATATTCTACTAATATTCTGTATTTCACTATTCAGAAGTCAATTTGCTTTCAAGTATAATTTAAGGTATTACAACAAGTTTAAATTCTTTTATGGTAAAATGCTAATCTAAGAGATTACATACTGATATTATAAAGTATACTTACTGATATTATAAAGTACATCTATCGACAGACCTTCAGTACTCTCTGCGTTGATAACCTGGGAAGAACAGGTTCCTCAAAAGAGCCCTTAGCTATGAAAGTATACTTACTCATAATACTTGGGGAAAATTTTTTTAATAGTTTGGGCATCAAAATATGTGCTTGAGGGTGTCAGAATGATGAATCAATATTTTAAATGGAAAAAGCCTTCCCCTTGAAAAATGGGCTAAAAAGTTATTTATAATGTGTGTGGACAAAACATTTGACTGGGAGTCAAAGGCCTGGATTCTAGTTTTTGCACCACCACTAATTAGCAGCCTAAATTAAAAGCCTTTAGGGCTTTAGTTTTCCCAACCTTAAAATGAGAGAGTTGGACAAGATGATCTCAGCAGTCTCTTGGGAAATAATAATTTAAAACCCCCATGATACTGAATGTCAATATTATGACATGGTATGAGTGTGTTTCGTGTTTGGTAATTGCAATCATTGTTGGTTTTGTTGTGGTCATCCATTTACAATGCTTGGTGTCAGTTTATTTACCTCTTGTAAAAATAAAATACACTGTGTGTGTGAAAAAAATAAAAAAACAAAAACAAAAACAAAAAAATATTAATGCTAGTAGAATAGGTAGTTTAACTCTACAATTTCCAGTTACTTGGAATATTTTTACTTCTTTTTAATATTTCATAAAAGGCCATTTAAAATATAGTTTATACTAATTTGTATTATTTCCTAATTTTGAATCTGCATCCACATAGTGGTCAATTGGTATAATAAAGAATAATACTTGATTCTTTAAAAAAAAAAAAAAAACCATGATTCCATGTTAATTATTTCCAGCATTACCCTTAAGTATAAAGATTAGCATACTGTAAATAGCTATAAATATTTGAAGTGTGTGTGGGTGATATCAGTCTATGTTCCTAAGGCACAAGCTATCTTTATCAAGGAGCTAGAGAAGCTTATTCCCATGCTTTCCAGAAAAAAAGAAAAACTTAGGTAAAGAAAAAAAATACTCCAACAATGATGCCCTTTGTTCAGATCAAAGGCCAATAGAATAAAAAAGCTGCACTTACTGATTAAAAGGCATGCTAGAGATTTGTTCATTCAACAAATATTTATTAGGCACCCACAAAGGCACTGTTCTAGATGGTGGGACATCATCAGTGAACAAAGCAGATGAAGATCACTGCCCTCTGCTTAGGATTTTTCAAGGTTCACAGTCTTGTAATTAATAGGAGAAACAATGTTCTGGAAAAACTATTTTCTACAGTCCACTAATCTGGAAGAAATAAAATATTCTCTTCACCAAATGGCAAATATCAATGAAAACCCAAAGAAAATAATATTTCAACCTGGTGCCTTCCCTCAGAAGTCATATTACATCATCCCTACTTGACAGAACATGTAGTGCTATGAATGACTAAAAATCAAGGCTAGGCTTTTAAAAAAGTTTTCCAAATTAGGCAAAACTCATGGACAAAGGTTCTTTATAATACACAAGATAAACTGAGTAGCACAGTTAGTACCCTGACATATGGAAATACATTTATAGGCATAAATTCTCATTTCTACATGTTTCAGTTATCTACTTAGAATGAATGGGATAAACCAAAGTGCAAGCAATAAAAACGTATACAAAGACAGAAAATCAATAAATATTTGATGACTAAATGAAAGGAAAAAAACTCTAATAGAAATATAAACTAAATGTCCAGCCCATTTCCTCCAAGTAGTCTTTTAGAGAAAAAAATCACACTCATTTAGAATCATAATTTATTTCAGAATGAACATCATTCAGTCTTAAAGGATTATTATTTTCCATTATATCAAGAATTATTCATGAAATATTAAACTTCTGCTTTCCTAAAAGAGAGATTTTCCTTTATTCTTTGCCATTTCTGCTAGTGGAAAGTAGTAGTCTCCCTCTTCTTATTTCATCTTCATAAACTGTTAGTGCTTTATCTCAATTCTCTAAGATTTAGAAGGAAGAAGTTCTTTCTCATCTTTCCTTCTCTGAAGATCCCAGACCCCACCAATGGAATTATTTTATAAATAATTTACCCATTCTGAAATTACAGGTGATAAGAACCATTTAAAGCCCTAACTTCTTTTCACATATATATATGATCAAACTGTACGTCTTAAATGACACATTGCTCAAATGTTAACTTTACTAATATTTTCTAACATTTTAATAGTTTCCAGAAAGCATAAATACGATTTATCAATACCACAATTTTTCTTGAGATAACTCAGTATTCTCCTTTCTATGCCAAGTAAACATCTACTAATCCTCCAGGGGCCGGAATGTCACTTCCTCTTTAAGGAGTCTCTATAGGCTCCTTTCCCTCCATTTCCTGAGCACACTATTCTCATAGAGGATTCAGCACACTGCAGCGTAATGTGTGCCTTGATATGAAGGGAACCCACTTCAGAGGAAAGGACATGAAACCAGATCAGAACAAGTACCTTAATGTTATGGTAATCAATCCATAAAATAAAACTGATATTTCTAAGAATCCTTAAAATTGATGGCAGCAGTGTATAAATCACCCTATATCTTATTTTAAAGATTTCAACATGGCTTTAGAAACTCTTTAAATCTTGGTCTTTAAGAGCAGGTTGATAATAAAGAAAATTTAAAATCACTAAAAAGTAAAATCTTCTTTAAAATGCCAATTTTATACTTAAGTATTTTCTATATACTACATTTTATTTTATTTAGGACAAATTTAGAACAAATCAATGATGAAAAGAATAATACTAAGTTCTTTAGAATGAACAAATGTAACATTTAGGACAGTTTACATTCTGAAAATTTAGAAGTCTGAGATATGTTCTACAATTTAAAGTAACTGAACTTTCTCGAGTACAAAACTGTTCCTGTGAAATTTGCTTCTATTTTTGAAAAAACAGTAGTTTTTAAATGACATAGAAATACACAATTACCAAGTTTGAGAAAACATGAACTTACAAAACAGTCTAAAAAAGAAATACACACTTAAAAAAATGACTTCACAAAACTACTCAAGTGAAGTTTTTACAAGTTCTATATTGTACAATTATAATAAAATCTGACTTATAGAATTTTATTCCAATATACCTTTTTGACACATTTTACAGCAAAAAGTTTGTAGAGTTAACTAGGTCAACCTCCTTATTTTATGTAAAGGAAAACCAAAGACCAAATTCCTTAACTGCCACTTTAGTTTTCTTAGAGCTATATAACATCCGACTATAGTAATACCTTTATAGAATAAAGGCAGGTACACATACTTCATTCTTATGACTAACTGACCATAAATAAATTGCCTGACTTGGCATTTCCTCCTAGGCACCCCCAGCAACCTTGCAACCATTCACTTAATGTAGAATTCTTTACCTTTGTTACCACGCAACCATGAAAAGCTGAAAAGACAGTGGTATTTCAGGTAATCAAGTTAATTTGCACATAAAACACTAATTAGCATGTGCTCTTGATTCACCAGATGAAAAGAAATTCAACAACTGAAATATAAAATAAATTTAGTAAGCTCTATCTCTCTCTTCTTGAATATTTTTGGTAGAGTTTTGATAATGTATGTTGTCTTTAGTTCATTTATTTTTGTTTTTAAGTCAAATACTGGAAGGGAATAGAAGATGGGTTAGGAATGGTGGTACATGGATGTGGTATTATTAGAAGAGTATTATGATTGTAATCAAGCTGTTCATTATAATGTGACAACTTGTAATGAGGTTCTGGAGGAAGGGAAGGAAGCAGTTAGCACATTCTAAGAGAGAATGTACAGAGTCGCATTCAATAAATACTTGGCTGTTTCCATAGCTGGGTCATTGATTGAGTGAGTGAACAACATTGAGGGAAGACTCTATAAACCAGCAAAAGGTGTAATAAAGTTTGGTTCTCTTGTATAAAATCTCACCTGGCCAATTTATGTGTCTTGTTAAAAATAGGTAGCATCTATTGATATTGCAAAGGGTAAGGCACAGTTCTGGCATAGTGTATCTGGTTGTCTAATGAGAAAATGCTTATATGTATAGAGGGGAAAATTCAGCTTGCTTATATAGGATAAATTATGTCTTCTAGAGCAGCAGTCTCCAACCTTTTTGGCAGCAGGGACCAGTTTCATGGAAGACAATTTTTCCAAGGACCAGGGGGTGGGGGGAGTTGGGGGGGTAGAAGGATGGTTTTGGGATGATTCAAGGGCATTACATTTACTATGCACTTTATTTCTATTATTATTACATTGTAATATATAATGAAGTAATTATACAAGTCACCATAATGCAGAATCAGTGGGAGCCCTGAGCTTGTTTTCACTTGCCACTCACTGATGAGGTTTTGATATGAGTCTGCAAGCAACTGATTTATTATGGTCTCTGTGCAGTCAAACCTCTCTGCTAATGATAATCTGTATTTGCAGCCGCTCCCCAGTGCCAGCATCACTGCCTCAGTTCCACCTCAGATCATCAGGCATTAGATTCTCACAAGGAGCGTGCAACCTAGATCCCTCGCATGCACAGTTCACAGTAGGGTTCACACTCCTATGAGAATCTAATGCCACTGCTGACCTGACAGGGGGCGGAGCTCAGGCGGTAATGAGAGAGATGGGGAGCGGCTGTAAATACAGATGAAGCTTCGTTTGCTCACCCGTGGCTCACCTCCTGCTGTGCGGCCCGGTTCCCTGGGGGTTGGTGACCCCTGTTCTAGAGGACCTAATAAAAGTAGGTAAAGAACAAAGTGTTGGAGATCCCAAGATGATACGGAGTTATAATTACAATATCTACATCAACAACATATGAGAGAATTTATGATTTAGATGACTAAGAAGGTCTTGTACTCTCTCCTACTGCTTTCAGGTTTCTCTATTTCTGGGGCGTCAGGGTTGAAAATAGTGATTCTTAGGCAGTTTTACAAAGTAACAGTATTTAATAACCACTTTTTGGTATAGAAGGATGTCAGGTTAATTTATGTATGATTTGGAGAAAAAAAAAGTATGATAACTTCCCAATTTTTTTCTAAAGCAGAGGCCAGCCATGAGAACTGCCAGTAATTCAATATAGCAGGGCATTTCAACTGTTTGTCTAATATAGTGCCAGGTGTACACATGAGACCCTGGTCTTCTTAGATTTAAATACATTCAAAGAGCCATAATCCTCAGGTCTCAGAAACATGTTCTAGCTTACATATTTTCTTTCCATTAAGAGGCTCAGCATTTGAGTAACATCATATTGTCTTTACCACATAACCATCTTTAGTCTAAAAATCTGTAAGAAAAAGTGGTTATTTGCTAAAAAGTAATTTACTTCCATCAACATTTAGGCAAAAACACAAGATACAAAGTGATACATAGCTAGGAAAAATATCGGTTATCTTCAGTAATTATATTAATTACATAAAGATCAAATATCTACGTTTCTTGATCCTGTGCAGATATGACTTTAGACAGATATAATCTTTCTTCTGATATTTTTCACATACTGTTTTAGGCAGACACAGGGAATAATACACAATTCTGTGTCATAAAAATTATGACAGAATCTTTCAAGGGAAAAACTTCTCTTGAACATAATTTTTTTAAATGATAAATATGGAAGATTATAATTATAGTCTTGTAAAGGTAATAAAAATATGTTCACTATGAGATTTTACCCCAAGCATAAACATTCTCTTAAAAATTAAACATTACTTTTTATTCATTCTGGGTCCAGTTTTTTAGTTAGTCCAGTTCTCTTTACATGATTCTCCTACATAGATTTCTATTCTCTATTTTGCTATTCAAAATCTCACTTAGAAGTAAATCTTTTTTTCCTTAATTGTGATAAGAGTTGAAGTCATATGGCTATCAATAATATATAATATTGACAGTATTATTTTGAAAAAAGCATCACAAAAAGTGTTGTGACTTGTACATTAATTTCTGCCATCGTTCATACAGTAGGACTGTTCACATGTTTTTATTTTTATAATTCCATGAGATGCTTCATAAGTTTTCTATAGAAAAGTAATGAAGCATAAATTATACATCAAATGAATTTTGTTAAAATTACTTTACAATTCATATATCTTAATTTGTTCAGTTTCTTTTCTGTTTTTCAGGAAAATCTCCATCAGACATTACTGACACCCCAGTGGATAAGACACTCTTGATTAACACATTTTAATTCCAACTAGTATTAAACTAATTTAGCTCACAAAATGACATACTTGTGCTAGCAATTCTGCTGATAAGCATAAATATGTAGTTTATCTTCCATACATCTTAGATATTCTATCATCAACAACACTTAATTAAAATAACGCATATCAAATATCTGTAAAGTATGAACAGATCAGGTTTCCTAGATGTTGTTTTGGCAAGGCTAATCCAATTCAGCACAGAGTTATAAGCAGGTTGATTCTTCTGATATGGATTTAGTCTAAGCATTAAAATTGCTCATTTCTATTATGGGCCTTTTCAAAAAGATGAGACTATTTCTCAAGCCTTCATTACCATGTATCAGATACTGGCTCGTGGCAATGGACTTGTGGATTGTGAATGGGGACTATGCTGCCTTCTGGTCTAATCAACTACAGAAGTTTGAAAAACATTCTATAAAAAACTTTAATGATTTGTTTTAGATCAATTTATATTCACAAATACACACAGACCCTTTTATTTTTTTTTTTGGTGTCTGTGGGACAAGTAGCTGGCGTCCTGCGTAAGCTGAATCTCGCTCTGTGCTGCCTCCCATCACTGACTAAAGTCACAAGGACAGATCAACCCTCATTAGTAGTATATTAAAAAAAACACTATGGGTATGAAAATCAATATGTGAGGTTTATAATTGAGGAAAAGTATTGGGCTAACTCGATAAAAAAAGAAGCAAAAACAATAATTTTTTAAAACTACTCTTAATTTTTCATTGAAGAATGCAAAAACATTCCCCTCTTCCCCAACCTTTTCCCTATTTTATATTCATGCTTCCACATAAACTTGTTCTAGATGAGAGGGTGGGAGACAAGCACTTTAATTTACCTAAATGTACCATTAGGTTAAAAAAAAAAAAAAAAAGCTACTTTGTTCTGGTACCCTTCTGGTATCTTGATATGCTAGGTAAGTTTCTACTGATAAAGCAGTAGTCTTTTCAAATTCATAAGCAGCGATAACGTTTGTTAAAGAAACCTGCCTATGGGCTTGGTCTCTGGTACAAGTGGCAGATTATATATATTTTTACTTTCTTTAAAATGAAATGTTACACTTCATATTCACTTGGTTACTTACCTGCAAACATGAAGTCTAAAGTTACTCAACTCAAGTCTGAACTGTATAATCTTTTCTACTCAACAGATTTTAACGGAAATTATTAATGCCCCAAAAGTCTGTTTTGAAACTACAGCTTACTAATTTGCCTAATGCTAAAAAGTATGAAAATAAGCAAGATGAGAGAATTCAAATTGCACAAAGTGATTTCTCCATCTCCAATTAAGATGCATTTTGAACCACGTGTCTTAAATAGATACAGAATAAATGTACAGAATAAAACTAAGACAAATTTGAGTGGAGAAAATATTACTGATGTCAAAGGTATTTGCAATGTCAGATTATTTATAGAATATAAAAATGACAGAAAACAGGTAGTAGTCACATTTGCAGGCACTCTTAGTAAGTAACTCTATTTTACTCTTTCTTGATAAGCATCCTACTGTGTACAAAGAATATCCGATTACTCTATTCCTTGGCATTATGTCTTATACCTGATTGTTGGGTATAATAGATGGCACCTGGCAATTGCCTATACTCTCTGTCCACAAGTGCCAGCAGAGCAGTTTTCTTTGTCCCTCAGCAGGAATGAACAGTTTATAATAGCCAACACTTCACTCCCAGCAGCATTTCTTTGACCTCCCCAGCTTCTCTCTCCAGCTACTGCCTCATCTTCACTTTCCCTTTACAGCAAAACTCTTTGAAACTCTGAAAGAGTTGGACACACTCGTTGTCTGCAATTTCTCTCTTCCTACTTTATCATGAATTTACTTTTATGCGGCTGTCACCCCCATCACTCCACCTGGCCTTATCAAAGTCATCAGTGACCACCTCGTTAGGTCCAGTGGTCAGTTGTCAGTCCTCAACTAATTTGAACTATCAGCAGCATTTGACACAGCTATCATTCCTCACTTCCCTGCATTTTTCTTCTTGGCTTCCAGGCTCCCACATTGCCTCGTTTTCTTCCAAACTCATGTGCTTCTTCTTCCCATTCTTCTTGCTGGTTCCTCCTCATCTTCCTGCCTTCTTAAAAACAGAACCCTGGGATCCTTGAGCTTCTTGTCTCTCTCTCTACTCATTACCTGGGTGATGTCATCCAGGCTCACAGCTTTCAATATTATCTGTATGCTAATAACTCCCAAATGCGTCTAGTCCAAGCCTCAAGCATAAAACTCCAGATCTGATACCGTGCTCCCTACTCGACATCTCGTGAATATCTAATAGCCATCTTAATCTTAACAAGTTTAAACTTAAGCTTCTGATTGTCCCCTCATACCTCCTCTTGCAGTTTTACCTATATAACATGGGTAAATGTCAGCTCCGTTCTTTCAGCTGAACAGGCCAAAAGACTTGCGGTCACCCTTGATTTGTCTTTTCCTCTCACAACACATATCCAGACCATCGCCAAAATCTGTTGGCTCTAACTTCAAAATATATCTAGAATCCAGTCACTTCTCACCACTGTTACCAGCCTTGTTTGAGCCATAATATTCTCTTGTAAACATTTGCAGTGACATCCAAATTGGTCTCCCTGCTTCCACATTTCCCTCTTATAGATGAATCTCAACATAACAGCCAGAAAGACCCTGCTAAAACCCTCCACTCAGAACAAAACCCCAAATCCCTACAATGACTTACAAAATTCTACTTGATGTGGCTTTCTCCTGCCTACGACTTCATATCTAATTGCTCTCCCCAGCCGACACTCCACTATAGTTACTCAGGCATTCTCTTTGTCCCTGGAAAAAGCTGGTCATGCACTGAACTCAAGGGCTTTATACTTGCTTGTCCCTCAGCCTAGAACACTTCCTTCAGACACCAGATGCTTGTTCCCTCACTTCCTTCAAGTCTTTACTTAAATGGCATCTTCCTGATGAGTCCTTCTGTGGCCACCCCATCCAGAACTTCCTCAACACTGCCTATTTTCCTTTTCTGCTTCATCTTTCTCTCTAGTCCTTATCACAATCTAACATATCATATATTTTAAAATAATTATTTATTTTGTTTCCTGACTGTCTCCCATAGTGGACTCTACGTTGGATGTGGGTAAGGATTTCTCTTTAGCTTGTTTACTGTAGTAACTCTAGCACAGGGTGGTGGGAGGGGGCCATAAATATTTGTTGCTGAATGTCATCAGCAGTTTGAGCCAGTGGTTCTCAAATTTTAGCTTGTAACACTCATCTGTTAAAAATAAAAAACAAGCAACAAAAACCAAAGGATTTCCAGTGCCATTACCCCACCACCAAGAATCCTGATATACTGGGAGGCAGATGACCCCCGGGACTCTTGACAATAGTACAAGAATACGCTTGGAGAAACACTGTTCTTGGTCTTTACCCTTTGGATTTCTTACAGGCCATCTAGTGGTGACCATCTTCATAAAGAATAGGAGTGGGTAAATTATCATGGCTAAATGTGCTCCACCACTTGTTTTTGTAAATAATGTTTTACTGGAATAGCCATGCTCTTTAGTGCACACAGTGTCTATGGCTGCCTTTATACTACAACAACAGAGTTGAGTAGCGTGACCTCAAAGCCTTCAAATCCTAAAATATTTACTATCTGGCTTTTTACAGAAAAAGTCTGTTGACCTCTGATATAGATAGAAGATAAATTATTCCAGAACACGACCTAGTGATAAGCTATTTTTTATTTTTTTAATATATATATATATATATTTTTTTTTTATGGTGTTTTCTTTTTCTTTTTGGCTGCACGGCATGGCATGCGGGATCTCAGTTCCCCTACCAGGGATTGAACCCGTGCTTAACCACTGGACCACCAAGGAAGTCTGATAAGCTATTTTTCAAAAAGCTGAAGGTATCCTTATGTATACTTAAGGCAAATCTATCCGACCTATATAGGAAATTTGCAATATATTTACTATTTGATTTATATTTAATAATCCATTCCTTACCTCTAATTCCCCAAAGAATGGTGCCCGTTTTTGTTTCTGTAACCAACGTTAAACAAAAAACTAAGATTGTGTTATAAATTGCCTTTGGATATTTGCTATACATTTTTTTGTTTCCCAAGGACCTATAATAAAAATAGAGGCATTCTGGGAAGAATTTTCAAAAATAAGATATTGGTCTAGGATGGCCAAGTTAACTTTTTCATAAATACCCATTTTGATAAATAAACATCAAAAGTAAGGTTTCTAATAGGAAACTATTTCATTCCCTTCTAACTGAAAAACCCAAGTAAAGAGTCTAAACCCCTGACACCCTCTTCTTTGCTTGTTGTCCATCTAGTCACCGCTATAGGGTCTTCAGTTGTTTGAAACTGCGATTTAAAAAAAAAACTTACTTAGTTACTCAAGCTGAGCAGTTTTAATTTGTTCTAATAGTTGAAGCCAGAAAAACTATTACCACAACTGCAGGAAAGCATTATCAAAGCCAGTAGCTGTCAGGCACCTTTATTTTTTTAGGTTGCTTTTATCTTTATACTAGAGAAAGACTTGTTCTGTTCTCAATATTCAGAATCTTTGTTCTTTAAAGATTCAAAATTACATTTTTAAGAAAATTAAACTTCAGTTTTATTTATTGAACTTTGACAAATAAGCAACCTTCCCCACCTCTACTCTCCAAATCCTGGTGTATTTAATTCTGAGAAATACTATTTTTAATGTGTGAATTTTAAACTATATATATTAATAATGTTAAATGTTATAGTTCAGTAAGTCAATTCAACTTGAGATATTCAGTATTCCACTTATTCAAATTAAGAAATGATGTACTTACTAATCTTTTGGTTTGTTATCTGAGGTCAAAGATGGTATCTACAACTTCTGGGGAGAAGAAAAGGGAGTTTCTCCTGGCTTTGAGTATTTCCTAATACTAACTTCTGAAACAGACATGATCAGGAGGGATAAGAGGAAAGGCATACCATTGGGAGAGAAGACAATTTAAAGATTAATAATAGAAGGAAACTGAGAAGGAATGGAGACTATTTAACTACTATATCTATAAATAATAGGGTAAAACAGGTGCTACTGATAATAAAAGGTTGTTTTGTGAAAGTCTGAATAGGAAGAGGAGTATGCTTAGTTATGAAGGTATCTTCAAAATGTAGGACTTATGTCCAAAAATAAATCAAATAAATATCTACCTCCAGAAACATTTAACCAGGGCTTGTAAAAACATTTCTTCTTGTCTTTTTCCTTTTCAGTTTCAAGTGTTAGATTAAATAATTGTTTTTCTCCTTTTTGATTCTCTTTCTTTTAAAATATCAAGAATATTATATTACCCTGAGCTTTGTTTTTGTCTTTGGTGCTTTATGAACGTCATTTATATTGAGTTTTTCTAGTCAATAAGTGTAGCATGGAGAAAAGGGGAGATTTCTTTGTACTTTTGTTGTTGTTGTTGTTGTTATTACATTATTACTATGTCAAAGCATTAGGTCAGCTTGCTACAGTGCAGTCTTGCTAAAAATAGAACCTTTGGAAAATATACCCAAACAAGTAGAGACATCGGCAAACCACCACTAGATGGCAAAACCGCTTTACCATTGCTAACATTCCGCCTGTAGAAAGAATGTGACTTAGGAAACTGCTGCAACATATTTCCCACCATATCAGAGTTTTGATCAATTCGGATTTTAAAATATGGATGGCCACTCTAGTCTGAAACTAAATTACTTGGTATACTTTATCTTCAACAAGTATTTATAATCTTATTCATGTCAAAGCCTTACATTTACAATCCATCATCAATGTATTATTAGTTTTCAACAGTTCTCAGTAAAGAAGACAGATCCAGTGACTAAGAATACAGCAAATGTATTAAGATAAAAATCAAAACACAATATAATACATGGTAAAAATGAACAAAAGGCTATACAGAATTCAAAATTAAATATTTACAAGTATATCCCACATTAGTTATATACACAAAGATATCTACATTAGACCTATTAAAAAGATTACATTGTGTTTTTATATAAAAGTTATAGATGTGTTTGATTAGAGTGATAAAAACAAGATATGTTTTTCTTAGAAGTTTTCTTGTGGTAAAGAGCAGAAAGAAGGAAAAAATAAAGTATTTTTTCACTCCCCTCAGATTTTTTTGGTTGAAATAAGAAATGCCCATTTCTTTAACATAGTTTAAGTTATATTAAATTCACAAGAGAAGATTTCTTACTACTCAAATCTAGATAATTATAAAGCAACAGAGTTAATAGTCTATTTTTTAAAAAAGTACAAATGAATGAGAACTTTGTTTTATAAGTGCATTTTACTAAACTATTTTGATTATTATACATAAGTGTGAAGAAAATCTAATTGGTTCAAGGATTAATGCTGCCTATTCGATAAAACTACAGGAATCAATTTTTGCCTGACTTTTAGTAAGAATGCTATGAGAATGAATATACAGCAGGTTGATGCTTTTAATGCATAATTCAAATTTCTTAGCATACAGTGAAACTTCTGAATAATACTCTAGCATAGGGACAGGAGAGTCAGAGTATAGACTTAGTTCTGAGGACCTATTAGGTGTATTCACACCACACCACAGTCCTGTATTTTCTTCCACCAAAACTGCCAAACTCTAGTTAGATCAAAGCCCACTTCTACTATCTTCCCACTGACCCCAGTAGCAACACTCCTCAATTTAAGAAAGTTGCTCTAAAGTCATTCACCAGTTCCATGGTAGGTCACTGTGAGAATTTAGAGCGTTTCTTATACAAATTACTCCTTTGATAAAAGACTCCAAGTAAATAAATGTGTCTTACTTCAAATGGCTTTATTTTACTAAACGGACACCTCCTTTTGCATGTCCAACTATTCCCCTTGATTTTACTTAATTTGATCTCCTACTCAACAACAGAAGCACTCCCATTTCAATTAAAAAAGGTCAAGGTTTAAGTCTGAACCATGCTGATATCTGTCACAAACAGATGTGACGGATATCAACATGGTTGATAGATGCTAATCTAGAGACCGTCTTCCAGGATGGACTTATTAAATGTATGGGGTATTAATCGTAACTATTTATTTTGGAGTTTGAGTTAATTGCTATTATTCAAATGCAGTTGTTATGAATTCACAAATTTAGAGTTTGTAATAATTCCACTTGGTAATATATGTAAGTCTATACTTATAATGGAAAAGAGGGGGCTTGTTCTGTAGTGTAAACAGGGATAAAACGAGAATGTTTGTCTATTTAGGAGAATGTTTTCAATGTACTTCTTATGGTAGGATCACACAGTGAGTAGAGCTCAGAACTGTTGAAGCTTTATGTGTTAATTAAAATTCTTCTTGCTTTACTTTCCTTTATTCATTAAATTCTAATAGGCTCAGTCTTTTCCTGGTCTAGTCCCATCCAGCCATCCCCAAATAAGAACGGGGATTCAAAACTATTTTCATACTCTGGATAATTCTTGGACATCACTATCTCTATGGAACTGGATTAGAAACTTGCATTTGGACTTGAATTATGATGGTCATGGTGCTATTTCTATTTATAGAAGGTAGCTGCTCTTCATTAATAACAAGCATTGTGGTCAGAATCATGATGAAGGATAGGAAACCGATATTGATATTTAGGAAACATTTGAGTACCCTGATCTCATTATGACAGGTACCAAAGGTAACATACTATTTCTTTTTCAAAAGTTTGATGACTTGAGCTTTCCAATATTTCTGAGAGGCATTTCTAGGGAGACTGGCCATACTTAAGCCTACTGAATAGGGGAAACAAGTATTTAAAAGATTAGCTGGAATGGTCACCCTGGATAAAAAGGAATGACATTTAATCATGCTCAAACGTATCTAAAACTTTTTCTACCCGCTATCTTTCCTAACTTAGATTAAGACATGAAAATTTTCCAGGGGCCTTAAGTAGGAACCTCAGAGTCACGCTTGATTCCTCCAACTCTTTCCCTTCTACCCCTAACTTGGTTAATCAACTAAGGCCTATCAAACATACTAGGCATAGCTTCTTCCTCCCCAGTCCTGCTGCCACTGTTCTTAAGTAGGTCCACAGAGTCTCTTTCTTGAGCTGCTGTCACAGCCAACCAGCTGACAGTCTGCACCAGTCTCTTTAATGGGTTCTGTTGTTTTTGCTCTTCTTTCAAGGGTCAGTGTTTTTCGAGTCCAGGTGTATACCCCTTTACTCTCTCATTCTGTACTTTCCCCCTGGACAATCGATCTACGCCTGTGGATTCAGGTCCTTGATATGATGACAATCCTGCAGTTTTTATCTCTAGCCTAGATCACTGTCTTAGGCTTCAAACCTGTATGTTCATCAGCCTAAGGGATATCTCTAATTGGAGGTCCCACAGGCACCTCTTCATCTGTCCTACCTCAAACCTACTCCTCATTTTGTGGTCCCTGTCATCAAATCTCACCTAGATTACTGTAATAGCCTCCTAAATAGTCTCCCTACTTTCAAACCTGTCCCTCTGCAATCCACGCTACACCCTATAACTGGAGTGATTTTTCTATAAACGCAAATATGAACATGCCTCTTTCCTGCTTAAAGTCCTTCAATAGCTTATTACTGCCCTTAAGATCAAGTTCAAACTCAACTAACCTACAAGGCTCCTCAAGGTTACTCTGGAGCCTCATCACCAGCCATTCTCCCTTTAGCTAATTAAGCTCTGATTTTGGGGAATTATTTGGTCTCTCTCCTTTCTTGTCTGGGTCTTCATAAATTTTTTTCCCTCTTCCTGGAATATTCTTTCCATATCTCTCTGCTTCCTTTGCCTAATTCATCTTTAGATGCCAATTTGGATTTTATTTACTTCCCCCCCCCCCCACAACTTTCTGGTTATTAGCAAAGTCTCAATTGGAATTCATGCCTGTTATTTTCTCTTTTTATTTTTTTTAAAATTTATTTTATTTATTTATTTTTGGCTGCATTGGATCTTCGCTGCTGTGCACGGGCTTTCTGTAGTTGCAGCGAGCCAGGGTTACTCTTCCTTGCGTTGTGCGGGATTCTCATTGCAGTGGCTTCTCTTGTTGAGGAGCACAGGCTCTAGGTGCGCAGGCTCAGCAGTTGTGGCATGGTGGGCTCAGTAGTTGTGGCTCGTGGGCTCAGTAGTTGTGGTTCGCGGGCTCTGGAGCATAGGCTCAGTAGTTGTGGCGCACGGGCTTCGTTGCTCCATGGCACGTGGGTTCTTCCCGGACCAGGGATCGAACCCGTGTCCCCTGCATTGGCAGGCGGATTCTTAACCACTGTGCCACCAGGGAAGCCCTATTTACAGTTTTGACAATATTTTTCTGACAATGACTCTCCCAAGATTGGGTTTGGTGGCCTTCTGCTGTGCTCTAAAAACACGCACTACTCATTTAATATAGCCATTTTCTTTCTAAATTCTAATTGCCTTCTCTCTCTCTCTCATTCACTACAGTGTAAGTTTTTTAACGGCAGGGATTTTGTATACAACTATATCATAGGTGCCTAAAAAAGCCTAAATCTATAGTTTGAATTCAGGTCACTGCCCTTCTTAAAGATGTCTGACAGTTCCTACATGCCTACTGAATAAAGACTCAAGTTCTTAACATGGCATATAAGGCCCTTCTCAAGATGCTACAGCTTATCTTCCAATCTCATTTCCAGGAATTCCTGCTTGCCCTCCCCTCTACTTTCCATTCAGATTACCCTGAATGCCTCTGCACAGGTCGTTCTGATGCTTCCACACTTTTGCTTATACTTTTCCCACTTTCTGGAATATCATTCCTCTGCTTGTTGTCTTCTTGGAAAACTTTTTCCAAACCACTCTTAGCTCCAGTTCAGGCAGACTTTATAGCTCTCTCTTCCAGGTCAACACAGAACTTTACTCTGTTACAGCACATATCTTGCTGTATTACAGTTATTTATTTTTAATAATGACTCGCTGGCTAGACAGTGAGCTTCAGGAAGGTACGTATTATACACACTCATTTTTATATGCCTACCACAGTGCCTGGCATCTAGTAGTAGTCAAGTGTTTATCTAATTGGATTAAAACAGAAGTTAATTCTCTTTCAACTACTCTTATCAAGATTCAGGCAGAAGGCAGGTAAGGGAAGAATGGTTCATTCTACAAAATGTAAAAATGAAAATGTATAGGTTTATACATCTTTGCTTAACCCTAGGAAGAATTTGGCTTCCTTCCCAACCCACTGCCTCTTTTTAAAGTGCCACTTAGAGAGCTTCTGCTAGCTCTTGTAAGTAGATAAACTCTTCTGATTTACTCCCTAACTCCAATCTATCCTTAGTAAGAGAAATAAGAGCATGAGGAAAAAATATAAAATGAGCTAGAAATATTTTATGAGTAACGATCAACTATGAACTTTAAAAGGTAAAGTCAATGGCAGAAGTTCAGAAAGCCTTGCCTTGAATCCCTGTCCTGTGACTTTCTGACTTTGTGCAAACTGCTTATCATGCTTTGGTTTTTTCATCTGTGCAATGGTAATGATGATAATACTTACTTTACCCCTAGGTTATTGTGAGGATTAAGAGTTTATACACATGAAATATTTAGAACAAAGCATGGCATACAGTAAGCAGTTACTGTTAGCTATTATTATTATTATCTTAAACAGTGATTGTTTAATTAATAACCAAGAGTTATAATATGTTCCTAGATTTTAAGAAAGGGGCCTCAAGACAGAATGTGAGCTCTCAGACTTTTGAATATTAATATACAGTAGCCAGACAAATAGCATATCCTAAAGGACTTTACATTTCAGACTTAGTACTAGGTTCTAATTATGACTTTTTTTATTCAATTGCTGTACTGTGGAAAATTACTTATAATTTTATTTCTCCATTTTCACATTTATAAAGTATATTGATCTACACTGAAATGATGGTATGTATTAATTAACAAATGATTATCAAGGACTTTGAAAATATAAAACACTAAAGTGACAAATTAGTTTATAAGTACCTGATGTAATTCATTAACAATATAGCATATAACATTAATTCCTGTAATGCCTTCCAACTGCAGTTCTTAACTCCTAAATTCTTCCTAATTTTCTCAAAGGGTGTTATAAAATTAACTATGGAGTTAAAAAAAAATAAACTTCAGAATCTGTGTAGCTTTGGGTTAAAAAACTGTCAGATTTAAATGTGGATGCCATAGGGCTTCCCTGGTGGCGCAGTGGTTGAGAGTCCGCCTGCCGATGCAGGGGACACGGGTTCGTGCCCCGGTCCGGGAGGATCCCACATGCCGTGGAGCGGCTGGGCCCGTGGGCCATGGCTGCTGAGCCTGCGCGTCTGGAGCCTGTGCTCCGCAACGGGAGAGGCCGCAGCAGTGAGAGGCCCGCGTACCGCAAAAAAAAAAAAAAAAAAAAAAAATATGGATGCCATAAAATTGATGTAATTCTAAAATCATTATCATCTTTTGCTAAAATAAATGCGCTTGTTGCAAATTTAAAATACTAACATATGTATTTTAAAATCTGATTTTATAAATGTTATATAATGATATTGATAAAAATTCCAGTTTAAAAGCCACAAAGATGATTCTCAAAATATTTTGTTATAGCCTATAATTTTGATAAATGAATAGGTTATGACTTAGCCATAATGTGAAAGTACAGCCAAATCTTGATTATCTTTAGTCTGTGGAGATATGGATGGCTTAGATAGTTAAAATCCATATATCATTCCAAAACCTCATCCATTAGCCTTTTCTCCCACCAAATCTTCACCACAGTTAGCTTAGCTAATTTGCATTTCAGCTACCTTTCTTTCTTACTTGCACAGTGAAATGGTAAAATATACGAATAAAAATTTGACAATAAAGAAAATATTGGAAGGAAGGGCTAATCTACATACAAGATAACCGGTCTCTGAATAATCAAGAGTTGGCTGCACAGCATTATGTTTACCTTAAGGATTAAAATAGCCTCATTCTCCTTCATATATTTCAATAAAATCGAACAGGAGTTCCTATGCCTTAACATTCCTAGTCAGAGTTTCTCTGAGTACCTGAAAGAACCCTGGTGGTACAGGACCTACTGGCATGCCATCTCCTGGGGGAATGTTTCCTAGCACTGGACTGGGAGCTGCTGCAGCACTCTGCAAAGAATAAAGGAGAAACAAACCTATATCATTACAGAGAAGGCACAGAACAAAAGACTGATGATAACAGACTGTAGGAAGGGAAGCTTTTCATTCCTGGGAACAAATATTGGTAATTTCCCCCACTCCAGAGGTAAACTAAGATGTAGCAGTTAGTTTAGGATATGACTAAGTTATTTGGTTTAAACAGGTCTCTTTAAACTTTTTGAAATCACAGAACTTTAATAAGATAGTATATTTGAGTAAAATATAAAAGGCAAATAAAATGATAAAGTGATAGAAGTTTAAGTAAATGCTTTATTTTAAGGCACAGCCTTCTGAAATGGCAACATCAACAACAAATAGATAAATATTTAAGTAACAAGTTTGAAAATGGTGGTTGTAGGAGTTGGAAAAAAGAACTCTGTTTAGATTATGCTTTTCTCTGTCATAAATAAGTATAATTACTTCTCTGTCTGTAGGTGGCAACACGCACATTATTCACTTTCTGATATACTATAATTGGTAGCCAAAATATAATTGATAGCAAAAAACAGGGTGGTGAGGATGAAAAAGTAATTAGGAGATTGAATAAGAGAAAGGAATTAGATTTGGAGAGATTAGTCTCAGATAAACAGATTATGAAAAAATCAGATTGAAAAATTCAAAGTCTACTTTACTTGCAAATTATTTCATGGAATCCTACGGCTTCATGAAATAGGAATATGAAGAACTTTGGGATAGGCTCTTTGTAGTCAAGTCAAGGTTTTAGATTTAACTCTTACATAGAGCAGTAATACATACAACTATTTTACAACCATGGATTTCATCCCTCAATCTCGTTAGACACATTACAAATACTAAGAACAGCCAAGAAGGGAGCAGAAATATGCTGAAGACAGGTCAGTATGAATTCAACAGTTCTGTTATGAAAAGAACTCAAAACAAATCCTGGATCTAGTGTATTTGTTGTACTTTTCTCACTTGTAGATCAGTTTATTCATTCATGAATTAATATTCCATTAGAAGATATAATATCTCAGTATATTTGTAGCATATATTTTCCGATATATAAATTGATAAAAATACTAAAACATGTTTATTCTATAGTAGTGGAAGTTATTATCACTGAAAGCCAATGATTTTAGTATTTCCTGAGGAAACCTAGATTTAAATGTGGTTATCTAAAATGTTGGCTACCTATGAATGCCAACATTCTAAACTTCTGATAAAGCATAGAAGTATAAAAGGAGAAATAATATTTCTTAGATATTAAGATGAAACATCAATCTATCATCCCATTTTAAGCAAAAACATGCAATTTCATTCAGTGTACATTAATTGAATACCTACCATTTGTCAGATGGCTCTATTTTGCGTTATAATATCAACACTCACGTTTTTAAAAAATGAAAGGCAAACTGTTTTTCATTTTAATTAAACTTGCATAAAATTTTAATACACAATGTTAGAGTAAGAGAAAAAGTTACCACCAAACATTTATCTTCTTTTAGTTTAAATATATATGGTTACAGGCAGATCTAGGAAGAAAGATTTGATCTACATCCTTTGACAGTCAATTATTTTAATGGGGAAGTTGCTCTTAGTACTGAAAGCTAGACATAGGATGTCACTATTGTTCTAATTAATTGCAGAATAGAAACTTGTTTTTGCAGTAAAAAAGACTTACATAAAAAGAGACAAGTTTGTAAAACACACTCACCTATGCTTTTATAGAAATGTATACTACAATGTTGAGCAGGTTTACAAAAACAAAACAGAATTCAGTGAATTGCTGCACCTCCTTAGTGTTGTTCACAGATGCTATTTCTCCTGCAATTCTTGTTGCCTGGCAAGTATAGCTACATAATTTCTAGTATAGAGCACGATGCTTTAGTTTTCTGGTGTAATAGTAATTTCTAGGCTTGGCCTAAGGACACAAATGGAAGTGAACAGAATACTAGTAATTATCCAGTTTATTTACCCAATACAAAGCACTGGTATAGAGCACTGCAGTCCAAACTTCACTTTGTGGATCACATTTTTGAGCTAAATTATCCATCCATTCTTCTGGGATTTATTGACAAGGGATAATTCCCTCCTTTATTGTACTGTGTGGACTCAAGCTTAGAGTACCATTTGGTACACCATGTTGATCAATAACAAATACTAGTCTGATAATAAACACTGAAGAGTTACACTAAATGGTACTCTTAAGTTTTGTAAAAGAGCATATTTCTCAAACTGCCTAACTTGCTCATTTATATACGGTAGCAATAATAAATAATACATGCTTTGAAACTGTAAGCTAAATAAGAATCAAGTTTTGGGGATTAGAGCTTAATGTAGATGGGAGAAGTACCACATTTCTTGGGTTTCATTGCTGGAATTTCTGAGACTTGTCTCAAGTTTACTTCCAACTCATGAGACAAATTTATCTCATGACTTGAGGATCCACAGAAAGTTGTTGCTGGCTCTAACTCATAAAGTATGTATAATATTATTCTGGGGGTTTGTGACTGAATTAAAAAAGGAGAGCAAATAATTTAATTGTACTAAGAACTACTACAAAGCATTAGTTTTGCTGGATTTGTGTGAATTCCCATTAGAATACCATGGAAAATCCTTTATATATAATATATCCACAATTATTTAGGGTTGACTTTTTATATTCTCTCTCTTGTAAAAAAGAAAGACATATAAATAATATGGCTGTAAAATACTTCTAACTAAACTGAATACATAAGACTTTGGAGCAATGTAAAAATATTAATTATCATTAAAAGTATTTTTTCTTTTTACTAGTTTACTTTGTATGCTTTTAACATATACTTTCACATATGTATTTTCTAACTGCTCTTAAATCATTTACTTTGTCAAGTGACTTGAATTTCAAGGTTTTTTGGAAGTGAAAACTTTACTTTTAAAATATTTTCCCAAATCACTAATATAATTTTTACCTGCTTTTTATAAATACAATATATTAAATTTGGTGTTTTCAAATGAACTAAATTATGGAACAATTATTTGCTTTTCCAGGGATATATTAAAATGAACTTTAAAGAGTCACCAGGAAATCTTTCTTCATGTTGCTATATATTTGTCTTTGTTTAAGTCTCCTCTCTTGGACTCTCTGTTTTTATATCTTTCTACCTATAAGAAGGCACAAGTCAATCTGTGCCCCTTCCTCTCTGTGTTATTTATTTTCCCTTGTATATATGGCTAGCACCACTTCCCATTTTGCCCCTTCTCTTAAATGCTATTATATAATTGAATTTTAATAATAACTTTTATTCTCTAATTCCCTATTTCTGAATTTAAAGAACAGAGATGTATACTGTTATTTTATATTTTCCTTCTTAAATAAAAATCTGAAATAAAAGCTAGAAGAGTTCTTATTTTGACCTTAGTTATTATCACTAGTGGCCTCTGGTAGAAAAAAAAAGTTGTATAGACTTCTGTAAGGAGGTTTCAAAACAATAGGCATAAAATAAAATTTTGCTTAAAAATAAAATTAAGATGCAATTGATTAAAACATAATTAGCATTTATCAAGATTCTACACATTAAATAACTAACAGTTTTAGTTACTAAGGATGGTACAGAACCAGCTGCCTAACTATACACTGGGGAATCAAGATATAAAGTCTACATTTGGTGGAAAAGGAAAAAATACCTTAAGTATATGTAAAATTGTGAAGGTAATAACAGAGGAACTAAAATAGTGATATCCTTATTAGAAATTGGAAGGAGGATTAAAGGTAAGAGTAGGTAGGAAGAGACCAGGCAGAGAATTATTTGTCTTTACTATTAACACACTTATACTATTTTTAAGTCAGATATAAGTATTTTTTGAGAAACATTTAAAATGGTCATACAGTAGACTCCCTTATCTGTGGAGATAGATTCCAAGACCTCTAATGGATGCATGAAACTGCAATAGTACTGAACTCTATATATATTGTTTTTTCCTATACATACATAACTATGATAAAGTTTAATTTATAAATTAGGTACAGTAAGAGATTAACAATAACTAATAGTAAAATAGAACGATTATAACAATATACTGTGATAAAAGTTATGTGAATGTGTTCTCTCTCCTTAATCAACTTCCTCACCTCTGCCAGAAATGCGGCAGCAGCTTCTTCAGCAGCCTTTCTAGTAATTTTTATATTTTCTGATCTACACCTATTCCTGCATCTGTGTAACCATCCCTTACTAGCAGTAAATGGCTTGGTGTCACTTGTTTCAGAGGATCTCTTGCTGAAGTCTCTGTAGAGGCTCGATATGCTTTCTGGCCCAACACAATGCTGTCAATCAGAACACGTTTTCTGTTCATGTCTCCCACCCACAAATTTTAATGCCTTTCCTACCTTAACTAGTGCTTAGCATGCACTGTGGGCATGACTTTTGCAGTCTGAGGTGTGAAAACTAGCACAGATTTCTTTTTCCTTTGTCACAATTTCACGGATAGAAGACTCCTTCTTACCATAGATCTTAGCAACCTCAGCATACGATTGCTTTTCTTTCCTTATTAAGTTGAGAACTTTCACCTTTTCACTTAAAGGAAGCCCTTTTCAGCTTCTCTTTGCCATATCTGAATTGCCTGCATCAGTACTGTTGTGCTTTGGGGCCATTGTTAAGTAAAATAAGGGTGACTTGAACACAAGCACTGTGATACCACTACACTGTATCTGATAACCCAGACGGCTGCTAAGTGACTAATGGGTGGGTCAAGCTGGACAAAGGGATGATTCACGTCCCAGGCAGGATGTAGCAGGACATAGTGAGAGTTCATCATGCGACTCAGAATGGTCCATATTTTAAAACTTATGAATTGTTTATTTCTGGAATCTTCCATTTAATTTTTTTCAAAACTTGGTTGACTGTGAGTAACTAAAACTGCAGAAATCAAAACCGTGGTTAATCAGGGCCCTGTAGTAGGTTTCCTGTCTTCACAATTTTAATGCAGAGCACAGTTAAATATTTTAGCTGTTGGTTGAAGACATGTTCTTTATTATACTAAGAAATATTTCTATGCCTAGTATTTTAAAAACAATTTTCAAAGATCAGGAATAATAAAAGAGACTTTGCCTTTTCATATTTGATGGGTATTATTTGGTTTTCTTTTTCTTTTCTTTTTTTTTTTTTTTTTTTTGCGGTACGTGGGCCTCTCACTGCTGCGGCCTCTCCCATTGCAGAGCACAGGCTCCGGACACGCAGGCTCAGCGGCCATGGCTCATGGGCCCAGCTGCTCCATGGCACGTGGGATCTTCCCGGACCGGGGCACGAACCCGTGTTCCCTGCATCGTCAGGCGGACTCTCAACCACTGAGCCACCAGGGAAGCCCCTGGTTTTCTTTGGGCAAAGACACTTTGCCTTTTCATATTTGATTGGTACCATTTGGTTTTTCTTTTGGGATATACGTAATTATATATTGATAGTTTTCTTAAACCATCATTGTATTTATGAGATAAGTCATGCTTGATCATCATGGATGATCCTTTTAATAGGCTAATGAATTATATTAGCTAATATTTTATTTAGGATCTTTACATCTATATTCTAAATGAGACAGGCTTAGAAAATTCCTTGCTGGATTATTCAAATTTAAGCATTAGGATTATTCTACCTTCTCAAAATGGACTGGATTGTAAACTCTTTTATAATGCCCTGAAGAAATTTACATAATATCGTGTTTATCTACTTTGTAAAGTTAAAAAATATGCAGCGGGTAAAACTGCCTGAATACAAAGGCAATTTTGGAAGTAATTATGGCCATTATTCTTTTTATATTTTCTACTTCTATTTACTTCAATTCTGTTCACTTATATTTTTCCCAGAAAACTTCATTTCATTGAGATTTTTAGTTTTATTCATATACACACCACTTTCATATGCTTAAAAAGGTCCTCTGTAGCAGCTGTGAGAGACTGCCAGTAGACCACAAACATCTGTTTCCCTCTTCTTTTATGGTAATAGAACTGTAGCCAGAGACCTGGCAGCCCAGCTACACTACATTGCTCAGTCTCCCTTGCTCTCACCAAGAATTAGGCTCTTACTAATGTGAGCCGAAGAGGTATGCACCACTTCTAGACTGCCTCCTACTTTTTAACTGGAGATCTAATTTCTGTCATGCCTACAAAACCAATGTCCTGAACAATGGCAGAGCACCCACTAGCCTTAGTCTCTGGATGACTTGTGGAGCACAGCCTGCCCACCTGCCCTGGACTGCCTTACTGAACTGCTGGCACTAGACAGATGATGACTTGTTTTCTCTCTCCTAAATTGATTTAGTGTTCTCATCATTATCTTTGCCAGGAATTGTTCTATTAGTTCCCTTTCTTTTTCTGTTTAATTAATATGTTTTCTTCTTTAAAAAATTATCTCTATTTTCCTTTTTTGTAAAAAAGGTTTTGTTCATTTTCAAAATTCTTAATAGATTAGTAACTAATTTATTTTCTTTTTTTTAAATATAAAGAATATAAAACTGTAATTTTGCTCTGAATTTACCTTTGATTGCATTTGCAAGGTTTGATGGTAGTGTTCATGATTTTTTTCCTAAATCATCCAATAGTATAATTTCGATTTCCCAAAGAGTTACTGGATATAACTGGAAACCAAAATTATACTGATTAGATGATTTAGAAAAAAACGAGAACACCAATATCAAACCTTGTAGATTTAACCAAAGATATACTTTAATTTACAAATGGTTGGAGGTTTTATTTTCCTTTTTAATTTCTAGCTTTCCCAATTGTGTCCAGGTAAGATATACTGTACAACTTCTGTATTTAGGAATTTGTTGAATAATTTTTTGTGGTCTAATCAATGACCAATTTTCATAATTTCCCAGGGATATTTAATAAAATATCCATGTTCCTGCTCTACATTTTTATCCATTTGCATAATATCTTTATATTATCTCTAATTTTTGTCCTCTTGCTCTTTCAAATATATATAATACCCTATTATTGTTGCTTGTCCATTTCTCCTTTCTTTTTCATGTTTAATAATCACTGCCTTGGATCTATTTTGCCCAAAATTGACATTGCAAACTCAGCTTTTTTGTGTGTTCATATATCAGATCATCTCCCGTCCATTTATTTTTAAACTTTATGCTGTATTTTATCTACCTGTTTCACTTGTTAGCAGAAAAGCACTCTCATATGCATCTAATGAGATGTCCTTTAAAATTAGAAAAAAGAAACTTTTTTTTATCTTAAGCTTTAAAGGTACCAACGTTAAGACAAACAATATCGTTTACGTTTCTTTTTGAAAAATGAAGTTAGCTTTCTCTTCCTATTCTACATCTCCCTCTTCCATTTCCTAACCCTTATTATAAACATCTGGAGTTTTAGGTATAAACTTTTTGTTTTTATCGTCTCTGCTTTCAGTAATAATTTTTGACCTCTACATTCAGTTTTACAATTATACTTTCAGTATCAAAAACAACTCCAATTTTGTCTAGTTTTTTTTCCCTATCAGTTTAAAACAATAACATAACTGTGCTACTCACGAGTTTTAATTTTTATATACTTCTTAGTTGGCTAGAGGATGTATGAATATCATTTTTGAAATCCTTATATGTGCAAATGTCTTTTTTTGACTCTCATCAAAACTATAGACACCACCATTGTCTGGTATTTACTGTTCCAGAGAAGTCTGATGCCATCCTGATTTTTGTTCCTTGGGGTGTAATCTGTTTTTCTCTTCTAAAGATTTGAAGAATGTTTTCTTGATATTTATAATTCCCAAATGTTTCCATTCCGTTTCTAGGTACTGATCTTTAAATTTCTTGCCTAGAGTGAGATGGACCTTTTCAATGATCATACGTAGGTTATTTTTTTCTAATGCTAGAAAGTTGGGGGGAAATCTTTTCAGTTAATAGATGTAAAGCAAAGATCTGGCAAACCTTAAAGGGTCATTCTTTGCAAATGTTTTTAGCAACTAAGTAAATAGTTATGATATTATTGATAACTTGGGAAATATGCTTAGGAATCTTGATAGGACAGGATTTTAATAGGTTATTAGTGGCATGGGAACCTGGTTGGTACACTTGTAGAAAGCACACTTCATGTATATATCATGTGCTATAAAAAAATTAATAAATTTTAACTAAGTAATCCTTCTGTTCAGACACTATCCAAATATAAATTCTGAACTATGAGAAAAACAGTATGCATAAAATATGTTCACTGTCATATATTTATAGTAAGAAATATTCGAGGTAACCCCCAAATTCAGCAATAATATAATATTTCTATAAATTGTAGCACATATAAAACATATATGTGCTTAAACATGATAGAACGTGTTTCAACTATTAAAAATCGTAGTTACAGGTGGAATTATTTGGGAAACATAGGAGTTTATTTATGATATAGTGCTATGTAAAACATGCCAAATATAGAATTGGGTGTATGATTATAATTACGGAAATGGTAAAAAATAATCTACCAAAGATGGTGGGTGGATACATAAAATTAACTGTTAGAATGATATAACTGATTGATTTTTTAATAAAACATTCACACACTTTCTGAAGTTTCATATTTCTAATATAAATAAAAATTATTATAGATTAAAAATACACACTGCTAGTTTTGTCAATAGCTATAAAACAAGACCAAATGCTAACTTAAGACAAACCTAATCCCTAAAATTTAAGGTTAAATAAAATGCAAGTATTTCTAACTTAAAAAAAGAACTCTTATTTTAATAAGACATGAAACATTTTAATTTTCAGACCATGAAGAACCAGTTTTTCTGTTTTGGAAAGTTAGATCCTAGAAGTAATCTAAAAATCACTTTCATTAATCCTGGGCATTTATTAGCATTGTCTTCACAAGTTCATTTTTAGAGCCAGAGCCACATGCTTCTACCCTAGCCCACTCCACTCAGTCACCCTCTTAGAGTCCAGAGAACCAGCATCACTGACTATTGTGTACTTTTTAGGCTTGTTTTAGAAATATTCTATATGTGCTTTCACAAAAACAATTATCCAGAGTATAGTATTCAACCCTTTAGGCTTCCAAAACAGGGACAGACCCAGAAAGAGCATTAAAAACAAAATTAAAAGTAGCCCCTGAGCGCCTAGAAACATAAAGTGTAAAAGAGTTGATCTAAGTATTACAGCTTGAGGTTTGCCATGCAGCAGAAAAAGAGTGCTTTGATTGGCTGGTAAATTCTACAAAATGTTAACTTTTTCATATGAAAGCCAAGAAGCGTGGGAATTATGACAGGCAGCAGAAGCGAAGCAGCTACAGGTGCTAAAAAATGTTTCAAATGCAAGAGAAATGCAAAAAGACCCTGATAAACACAGTGATTATTTCATTCCTAAAGAATACTTTAGCAGGCAGCCTTTAATTTAGTTGTTAATTTTCAAAACAGCAGTTTCATGGTTCAGAAATCAGGTTCCCTGAATTCTCCACTCAGCTTTAATCAGAAAAGGTAGATTATAAGAAAAAGCGCTAACAAATTGGTAGATTTAGTTAGGTGAGGGGTATTTGGTGTTCATTGTACTATTTTAAAACTCTCCTATAGGTTTGAAAATTTTCAAAATAACATGTAGAAAAAAATATAATTGAAATAAGCTAATGAAATTATTAGGCTCCAATCTGCAGTAATGTAGAGAAAAATTCAGCTTAAACAAGTGCTAAGACTGTACTTCCCAAGATGAATTTAGGGACTCTGCACTACCACATGAACTCTTCTCCACCTCCGTATTTTCAATAAATTAAATTTAAAAAGAAAAAAGAAAGAAAGAAAGAAAAAGGGCTGACATAAAGAATTTGCTCTGGGACAATTAAGTTCTAGGTGATATCTTCACTTCTGTACATGCATCCCAAATATTAGGTACCTACTATGTTCTAAGATGCACAGATTCATTCTGATCACAAAGAATTTTGAAGCTAGTGCAATTACTCCTCAAAATTATGAGTTACTAAGGAAACTCATATAAATAGCATATAAAATTTTCTGTTTAAAAATGAAACAAAATGGGGATATTTAAGACACCATTTTTAGCATTCATATAAGTTCAGGGATCAAGAAGCACTTACTGTCTTCATATGAATTTCAGAGGTTGGGCAAATTGTTATTACAGCATTAAGCCTGCATTATGGCCACAAAGTCAAACTATAGGCCTATCTGTGAGCTTTTCCATTAAACACCCTCTCCTCACCCCAATCCACAAACTAACATTTTAGTCAAACATTTAATAAAAATAACCTTAAACAGTATTTCATAATACCATAGTTTAAAGGAAAAACAAGGAAAAGTTGTTAGAAATACTAGTGTTGTTACCCTCTTTCACAAGTTTTTAACAGTTATAGATTCTAGTCATTGCCCTACTTTTTCCTTTTTGACCTCAAAGATGGAAGCCTTTGTCTCTTTTCTACACTATTGATTCAGTATAAAAATCCCTAAGCTTCTAGTTGTTTGGGGTCTAGATATTCTTATTGGTAAGAGAAACTGGATAATCAGAATCATCCCTTGGGAAAAAATTGTTTTCCTCTGTGGTAGGCAGAATAGCCCCCCAAAGATATCCATGCCCTAATCCCTGGAGCCTGTGAATGTGGTGGTCTCTAGAATCTGAGAGCAGCCTCTGGCCGACTCCTACAACCACAAGGAACTGAATTCTACCAGCAACCTACATAAGTCTGAAAGTGGATTCTTCTCAGAGCCTTCTAGGAAGAACCCAGCAGGCCCAGACCTTGATTTCAGCCTGGTGAGACCTAGAGGAGAGAAAACAGCTTAGTCAACCCAGACTTCTGACCTACAGAACTGTGAGATAATAAACTTTTAAGCTGCTAAATTTGTGGCAGTTTGTTAAGTTAGCAATAGAAAACTAATACACCCCTCCCCCAAAATTACTATTTCATTTTGAAGAACATTTTCCATGGGGCATCTAGAAACTAGGGAACTCTATGTGTCCTTAGAGGTTATTGTACTTGCCCTGTTGCACAGTGCTTGTTTGCAAATACTATGGTTTTGATTAAATCAACTGTCCTTCTGATTAAAAATAAACAAAAGTATCTCCCAGGTTTAACAAAGCTTACTTTTGTGGTATTCTTGGTCTCACAGATCTCACAAAATTTCCCTTCCACAGTTAAGAGTAGGGAAGCATAGTGAGAAGAATGGCACACGAAGCATCTTTTCTTCAGCTACAACTGCCTGCCGGGACTCTAACTCTGCCTTCTTCTTATCCACAAAGGAATAACTCCTTAACTATTAACTGAAGGCTCCACCAATCCCATCTAGATTCCAGCCAAGCTAGCTCCTAGGATAGGGAGAATACAAAGAGAACTGAAACCATAGTTTAGGATTCACCATCATGTCAACTTTTCTAATGGTCCCTGACCCAGTACACTGATTCAAAGAAACTAGGATCCAGCTTCAATCCTTGTACCAGAAAAAGGTCCATTTCTTACTTCCTTTTGCTGGGCTTTCAGTCCCAGTTCCCATCTAATTAGCATCTCATTGCCTTAGAAACAAGAGGAAAACATTCTATTGAGTTCTTTCCTCATATTAATTCTGAGGAAGTACATTCTGCCACTGGACTTCCATTTCCACAGTCGAGTCATCAGTATTTGCAGTTGGATTCCCTTGACACCAACAGTTCATCCGTCTAGATCTCTACTCGTTATTTCTTGCCATGCCCCCTCCCCTACCCCCATGCATAGCTTTTTGCACCTGCAGAATATTCCCATTACTCATTCTCTAGTATCCTAATGATGACCATTTGCACATATCTAAGCCTGTTACCTCCTATCAGTCTCTAAGACCTCCAAGGCACATCTACTAACCTGTCCTGACCTCCTCTCAATGGTCTGCTGTACACCCTCTCTCAATTGTTTCCTCTGTCATCTTACAATGGCTTTGTCTTAGAATCCAAGGCACGCTTATTCTGATTGCATGACCAAAGAAACTCTATTTAAGAAGTTCTTTTTTAAAACTTTGTCATAGAACAAATTACAGTCATGGAAGTATAGCTCTGTATCAATAGCAAGAATCATTGTAATTTTTGTTTGTGTATTTAATTTTTCCAGGGAGAAGATAACCATTATATACTCATCTTTTAAAAAGTCACATCCCTTATGAGTCAGTTAAAAAGTTTACACAAAAAAGGCACACCTTCTCTGAAATATCTTTTTCTCTTTTGTAATTTACAGCTTCTATAGGAAGAAATTTAAAGTCAGTAATTCTGAGTTTTTTCCTTTAACAGCATTGTTAGCATGGACCTGAAACAATATACACCTAATACAACAAATTTCTAAATGTTCTTAAATTTTACCTAGAATGAACAGTTCAAATATGCTTAAGCAGAAATTTTAATAGGTGTAAAAAAAGGAAATTTAAATTATTTCACTGCATCACAATATTTTAGGATGATTTCCATACAAAGATTAATTTTTAAAGCTTCAACATTTATCTCATATCCTCAAAAGTTGTTACTATGAATAAAAAGAGAACTTGAAAGTAACTTGAACAGAAATATTGTTTAGTTTTAAAAGGTGTTAGTTACTGTTTTCTTGAAAGTGGCATAACAGATGGATTATAAAAGTCACAAAATGAAAATAATAATAAGATAATAAATGAAAATATTTGTTTATATTGCCCCTAGAAACAGGGGCTAAGCCACTGAACCAGTTTTCTAAATCTTTATTAATATAAAGTATAACTTGGCTTAATTCTGCCACTGGGTTTGGAGGTATTTAATTGCGGCCACAGGCAAAACAACATGTTAGCACGTATAAACATACAGGTTAAGGGATACCTGCAAAGGGTGCTTTTATATCTGTGTAATGTTTTGGTAGGGAGATAATCTAAAAAATACCTATCAAAGATTCTAAAAATAGTACCTATAGGGCTTCCCTGGTGGTGCAGCAGTTGAGAGTCCGCCTGCCGATGCAGGGGACACGGGTTTGTGCCCCGGTCCGGGAGGATCCCACATGCTGCGGAGCAGCTGGGCCCATGAGCCATGGCTGCTGAGCCTGCAGGTCCGGAGCCTGTGCTCCGCAACGGGAGAGGTCACAACAGTGAGGGGCCCGTGTACCGCAAAAAAAAAAAAAAAAAGTACCTATATACAGTTAATTAGACTAAAAAATGAGAAATTCAGCAAATAACTGGTACTCTCTACTAAAACAGGGAAACAAAGGTAAAGAAAATCATGCTAAAGATTTGCTTTAATTTAAAAAGTAAATCTCATGGGACAGTGGTTAAGATACATTTGGCCAAACTTGATCTACCATTTTTTTCTAACCTTCAACTGCAATGCTCTACAGTAATCACTGATGTTCACTGATACAAAATATGTAAGATATTTAGTTATCAGAAAAGGATGGTTAAGTACAGTTTCAACATAAAGAGCTAGTGTGACTTCTTTTAAAAATAAAAATACGAAATCTTACATTACAAAGTGGTAGTAGGCTCTAGAGTATGCCAACACCCCTCAAAACATCTGAAATTCCTTTTAGGGAACTGTGTGCCTTCAGACACTGTACCACATTCTTTTGGATACTCTCAAGATAAGAAATTTTTATCCTTAAACAAGATAAAATTTGCTTTTTGGAAGCAGGCAAAATTCATTTGATATAGTGTTTTGTAAATAGTGGTTAATAAGGATTAAAAAATTTGAATTAAAAATTTTTAATAGCCCTTCCACATAAAATGGCTTTGAATTCAATTGCAAAAATTTGAAGTGTTTAAAGTGATGACATGATTGAGACGTTTTAGGTTTATTTGTATTTTTTAAATCAATTTTTTGACCTCATAATTTTCACTCATTAGTGCACTTGTTATCCAACAAATATTTGTGCCCACTACATGTCTGATACTATACCAAGTAGACCTTGTTCTTGTTCCTAGGAGCTTATGATCTTAGAGGGGGAAACAGACAATTACACACATATTTATTTACCAGAGTGATAAATGCTAGAAAAAGAAAGGAGGAGATGTACTTTAGAGGATTATAGAACATTTCCTAGAAGTAAAATTTAAGCAGAGAGCTGAAGAAAGTGTTGGTGATCAAGGGGCAAAAAAGAGAACGAAGTGAGAGAGTGGCATGGACTTATATACAATACCAAATGTAAAATACATAGCTAGTGGGAAGCAGCCGCATAGGACAGGGAGATCAGCTCGGTGCTTTGTGACCACCTAGAGGGGTGGGATAGGGAGGGTGGGAGAGGGATGCAAGAGGGACGGGATATGGGGATATATGTCTATGTATAGCTGATTCACTTTGTTATAAAGCAGAAACTAACACACCATTGTAAAGCAATTATACTCCAATAAAGATGTTAAAAAAAAAGTGAGGCAGAATTAAATTATTACAAACTAAAAGAATTAAAAAGTAAAGACCTTAGGGTGGGCAGGGTAGTGACAGAGTATAAGAAATATTAAGGAATTAATATTTCCTTAATATTCAGTGGCTGAATCAGTGATTCCAATGTGTGGTATGAGAGATGAATTTAACTTTATCATAGGACCAATACAAAGTCAACAAAGTGTTTTGAGAAAGAAGCATATGATCATCAGATCTATTGTTTTAAATACGTAACTCTGATAGCTCCCTTGAGAAAATGAAATAGAGGGGGTAAGAGAAGATTCCTTCTGAAGTAGCATAGTGATATGTTGAGGTGTTTGGGCAGCAGTGGAGAAGAAATGTGAATGGATTCAAAATGTTTTAGGGCTTCCCTGGTGGCTCAGTCGTTGGGAGTCCGCCTGCCGATTCAGGGGACACGGGTTCATGCCTGGTCCGGGAAGATCCCACATGCTGCGGAGCGGCTGGGCCCGTGAGCCATGGCCGCTGAGCCTGCGCGTCCGGAGCCTGTGCTCCGCAACGGGAGAGGACACAACAGTGAGAGGCCCGCGTACGGCAAAAAAAAAAAAAAAAAAAAATGTTTTAAGGTAAAAAAGTGTCAGGATTGATGAAGGCCAACAGAACAGGAGTAAGGAAGTAGGACATGTCATGGATGACCCAGATTTCTGGCATAAGCATCGCTAGGATGCAATGAGATAGGTAGCATTGGATGTGCATCAGATTTGGAGGGAAGAGTGCAAGGAGGGGAGGGGAGAAGCATCCGTTCAATTTAGAACGTGTAAGATATTCAGCAAGAACATTTATTTACTAACAACTGGGCCCTTAGGGAGTACTTCCAAAAAGGAAATTCCACACCCCCTAACTACTTTAACAATCTTACTGACCTTGAATTTTAAACCCACTTCTTTTCATTTAAGTCCTTCTTTCCCATTTTTCTTACATCACAGAGAAAACAACTGACCACTACCTTAGGCATGTACTTATAGCAATATATACCTTCATTAGCAAATGATGAATAAGAATTTATGGTTTCTGTAACTCTTACATAAATTCTCTTGTAGTACCAACCATATTACATTGAGATTTTCTCTGTTCAGTGTGAAAATACTTAGCCCTATATGGTCAGACCTATTTTCCTCTCTTGTATACTCAGCGCTGAGCTGTGCCTGGAGTGTGGTCAGTAAAAAATGGCTGAACTGAATCCATGCTATTATGATGACATGCTTTGTTCTGGCTAAAGTAAGTGTTATGTCATTTACAGAATTAATAAATATCTTAAATCGAAACTAGCCCATGTTCTTTTATGTCAAGCAAGCATATCAAGTTCCTGGAAGACAAGTTGACAGAAGTCAATGTAGCTGGTACTTGCTTTGCTATTTTCTAAATAGGCTTGGACAGTTTTAAAGGACACTGAAGTGAAATAAATTATACAATCTTCATGTTAGCATTCACTATAGGTGATGAACATGAATCAATGGTGCTATTACATGGGAAATGTCAACTTATTTTTAGCATCATTTCATCTGAATAGTAATTTGACTACTGTAAGATGACCACATAATTCATTTTCAAGATCAAGTTCTAATATATGGTTGCCAATCACATATCGCCATTAAGTTAACTTCATTTTAAACACCATTTTGAAAATGGATCCATAAAATAACCATTTATTTCATTGTAAAATCACTATTGGTGATTACTCAACTAGATAAGACTAGATGTTTTGTCTAAAAATAAAAAGCATCAGTAGATAAAAAGAGGATCTAAAGAATAAAAGGAATGATTTACAAGCAAGTTATAATGATCCTTAATGCATCTAGCAGTATATTTTTAAAATACATGTAGCAAAACGGGATTACAAAATTACAAATCCATCATCACAGTGAGAGATTAAGAGACCTCTCAGAAACTGATATATTTAAACAAACTAAAACTTAGATTTGACCATAATTAACAAGCTTGATTTAATGGACGCCCAGCGCCCACAGATAGAAAGTATATTTTTTTCCAAACACTCTTAGGATATTCATAAAAAATTGATCATAAACTAGGCCACAAAGAGGCATAAAAAAGCCAAGAATATATATGATATAGATTATATTCTTTGAACACAATGCAATAAAATTTGAAATAAAACTTATTATTCCAAACTGTATACTTTTAGAAACTGAAAATACATACTTCTAAATATATAAAATCACAATGGAAAATTGTTTAGATTTGAACTACAAAAGCCCTCCATATCAAAACTTGCAAGGTATAGTTAAAGCAGTACTTAGAGAAAGTTCACAGCTTAAATATATATATTAGGTGATGGGAAAGGGTATAGAAATATTAGATGTTTTAGATTTATCACTGCACAGTAATAAATATAGGGAACTTATTTTTGCTCCATTTGAAATTTACAAACATATTTATTATGTTTCTTTTTTGTGTGTGTGTGTACGGTACGCGAGCCTCTCACTGTTGCGGCCTCTCGCGTTGCGGAACACAGGCTCCGGACGCGCAGGCTCAGTGGCCATGGCTCACGGGCCTAGCCGCTCCGCGGCATGTGGCATCTTCCTGAACCGGGGCACGAACCCGTGTCCCCTGCATCGGCAGGCGTACTCTCAACCACTGCGCCACCAGGGAAGCCCATATTATGTTTCTATTTTAGACTTGGTACTTGAAAGATGTAGTTGAGTAGAGTGGAATGTAAGATTCTATTCTTAAGCTTATTGTAGAAAAGAAAAAGTAAGAAATAATTATTTAATAGTGTAAGGTAATGCATATAATCAAGTATAATATGTAATGGTAAAAACATAGCTATGGGGTAAAACCAACTATATTGTGTGCATTCTAACCCCTGAAATTGCATTGAAGTGGAAAGTAAAGAGAGATATAAGGAAACAAATACCATTCAGGTTGGGGAAGAAGTTTTCATAAACTGTATTGTATTTCATTGCCTTGGCAAAATATTACATATTGCTTATATGTTTGTGAGAAACATGGGTATTCACACCTAAGTTGAGGTACCACCACCTATCCCCCCCACACTAACTCCCTGATGCAGCTCTGATAAGGTGATCCCCAGAGAAGTCTCAGTCCTTTTTGCAATATCCAGGAGACCAGTATCTCACCAAAGGCACAGGTAATTCAGAACACAGCTTATTATAAGTGCTATAGGAACTCACATTAAGAGGAAAACAACCAACCATTGGATTAACTTCACGGAAGATAATCATGGTTAAGCTGCATCTTGAAGGAAAGTTAATTGATAGAAAGGAATAAGAGTAAATAAATAAAAATTCAGCCCAGAATAAGAACATGGAACAATGCACAAAGGAAGCAATGAACTACAGAGAAACTACAGAAGATAGGAAATTAGTCCCTCTGGTAATTAGGGGAAAAAGGAGTTGTATATATGAGCTAGGACCAGTTGCTGGGAATTCTGGGAAATATATCAAGATATATTTGATTTAATGAGTAACAGAGAGTTATTATATGTCTCAAAGATATGAAGCAACTCAGTAACATGATGATAGTGATATTTCTTTGGCAGTAAAAAGAGGAAAGAAAAACGAGTTAAAACTGAAAGGAGTGACACCAGTATTTAAAATAATCCAGGTTTTGGGACTTCCCTGGTGGCGCAGTAATTAAGAATCTGCCTGCCAATGCAGGGGACATGGTTTTGAGCCCTGGTCTGGGAAGATGCCACATGCTGCGGAGCAACTAAGTCCATGTGCCACAACTACTGAGCCTGTGCTCTAGAGCCTGTGAGCCACAACTACTCAAGCCTGAGCACCTAGAGCCCATGCTCCACGACAAGAGAAGCCCCCGCTTGCCACAACTAGAGAAAGCCTGCGCGCAGCAATGAAGACCCAACACAGCCAAAAATAAATAAATTTATAAAAAAATAAAATTATCCAGGTTTTCAGTTGGAAAAGTGGATGGCAGAAATGGTGATACAAAGGAATGAACACAGAAGAGAAGGCAGGAGAGAAACAATCAATTCAGGTTTCAGACAATATAGTACTATGGTTAAAAAAACAAAACAGAAGAACATGGATCCTGTGTGACACTGATCAGTTACTGAAACTCTCAGAGCAATGGTTCCTACTTCAGAAAAAGTGCATAATAATAGTACCTATCATATAGATTTGTTGGAGGAATAATGAGTTAATGCATATAAAGCAGTTAAAATGATACCTGGCACAAAGTAAGGGATCAGTAAATATTAGCTATTGTTTCTCTCATTATTTATTTCTAGTTTGAGTTGACATACAAGTAGAGGTGTTTGAGAGTCCAGTGGGAAAACACACAACTGTAACATGGATGAAAGAACAAAGCTGGATAAATATCTTTGGTATTTTTCCCATCCTCATTCCATTGCCATTGTCAAAATTAAGTCTTCCCTCATCTTTTATAAAAGACTGTTACAATAGCCCCGTTTCTCTCCTGTTCCTTTCCCTTAGGTCCACATTTAAGGCTGCCAATAATCACCTTTTTATAAGAACAGATGTGCTCCTATCAATTCTTCATAAGAAAACCTTAAAAAAAAAAAAAGGTACCTCATGTCCTATAGGAGAAAGCCAATTACTTGGCATAGTGTAATGTATAAGTTACTATAATCATTTGAGTGTTTTTCTCTCATTTGAGTCAAAAAGTTCTCAGTTAAAGGAGCTTTGCCTTATCAATCACTAAATCTCCTGTGCCTAGGTGCACAGAAAGTGTTAAAGATATGTTCACTAAAAGCTACATAAATATATATAATGGTAATTTTATGGTGCTAAGCAAATATTGGCAAATATAGGCTCTCAAAAAAGAATTTTGAGGGAATAAACCAGAAAGGTTTAGAAGGCAAGAGAGGAGACAATTTCAAGTGGAATATTAAAAATGTTGAATGACACATTGATTAAAAGTTTTAGGAAAGGAAAAGATACTGATTTTCACTTCAATTAAGACAACTAATTATGAACTTATATATCAAACACTGCAAATATAACTAAGACATGATTACAGCTCTAAAGGAATAAATATAGTGTAAAGTGGGAACTAGACACACTAATAAGAAAGAGAAATTCACAAAGAGTCCATCTGGGGAGTTTAGAGAAGTCTTCTTGGAAATTATTATTCTGGAGCTTAGTGTTGAAGTAAGTAAGAATTAACAAGGCAAAGAAATATAATTACAGTTAGGTTGTAGTGTGAAAGCTATAGTACAAGGTGTGAAGAAGGAAGGAAGTTGCTAGGAAATACAGGTAGTAGCTAAAGACTACTCATTTAAAAATCTTAGCTAAGAAGGACAGTTCAGAAATCATAAGGTAGTTTAAAGGAACAAGACAGTGAACTGGAGGTTTTATTTAGATGGGGAAAGTGCAAGAAAATGATAAATCAGGAGAGCAGGACCTCTAAGAGACGAAGAAATGAAATTTAAAGCATAGTTTAGAAAGGGAAGAAGTACCTCTCTTCTGAGACAGCAAGGAAGGACAAGATTATCATCATCTACTGGTAAAGAAAGTAGAAATTAGTTGAGGTGAAAGCAGTATATCATGACGTTCATTCCAGATGGTCTTGGTCCATCTTGGTCTTCTCTGTCAAAAAGGATATGAAGTTATCAGCTATTTTGAGAGAAGCTGAAATTGAGCACATTTGGAAAGGAGCTATTTGAAACAGTTGCTATAAAAAGTAAGCTGTCAACTAATGAGTGAAGAGTAGTATTTCCAGGAGTATAGAGGGCCAAGATTATGTTGGGAATGTACATCTGAAAGGACAAAGTCTCTTTGATAAAAAGAATGTTCCTTAATACAAGGGAAGAAGTGATAATACAAAGACAAATCTGAAAAATTAATAGGGAACTCTATAAAGTAGTACTCATTAATTTTTGCTTTAAAATGACATCTTCAAACTACAACCTTCCTAGTTCAAAATTCTGGTAATTGATTAATCAATGATGTGCACAGTCCAAATCAGCAATAATTTTCTAAGTTTGAGCTTTTTTTTCTTAAGGAAAAGCATATTTCAGATATTGTAACCTCTAGAGCATCACTAAAAAAAGTAAAATAAAGAAGTATACCTAACAGCGGAGATAAAATGGAATATCAAAAAGTAAATACTAAAAAAATCAGAAAAAAAGTCAAATGTAAAGGAAAAGAAGGACAAAGATTAGATGGGACAAATAGAAAACAAGATAGTAGACAACCCCAAAATACAGATCATTACACTAAATGTAAGTGGTCTAAACACTGCAATGAAAAGACATAGATTTCAGAGTGGGTAATAAAACAAGATCCGAACATGCTATTCCAAGAAACACACTTTATATATAAAGATACATATAAGTTAAAAGTAAAGGCATAGAAAAGGACTAACCTTCAAAGATTGTAAGAAAGCTGGAGTATCTATATAAATATCAGATAGATTAGACTTTAGCACAAGGAATATCAGAGATAAAGAGGAACAGTTTTATAATAATAAGAGTAAATGGACCAAAAAGACAAAACAATCCTAAAGGTACAAGCACCTAGTTAATGAGCTTCAAAATGCAAGAAACAAAGATTGTCAGAACTGAAAAGAGAAATAGACAAGCTCACAATTATAGGTAGAAATTTTAACATTTCTCAATGTTTGATAGAATAGGTACAGAGAAAATCAGTAGGGCTATAAAGGAATAGAATAAATCTGTAAGTCTACTAAATTTAATTGAATATAAAATACTACACTCAACAATAGTAGAATACATATTCTTTTCAATGTGTACTCTTGAAGCATTCACCAAAATAGACCATATGCTGGGCCATAAAACAAGTCTCAATAAATTTTAAAAGAAAACATACAACATATGTTATCTGACAGCAATGAAATTGAATTAGTAATTAAAAACAAAAAGTTATTTAAAAAAACTCCATACATTTAGAAATTAATATTCTTCTAAATAATATAAGCATAAAAGAAGAAATTACATGAGAAATTAGAAAATACTTTATACTGATTGATAATAAAAATATAATATATACAAATTTGTGGATGTAGCTAAAGCAGTGCTATAGAGTTAATGTATTCATTAAATATTAAATAAGAAAAGAAGATTTAAAATCAATGACCAGGGCTTCCCTGGTGGCGCAGTGGTTGAGAATCTGCCAGCCAATGTGGTGGACACGGGTTCGAGCCCTAGTCTGGGAGGATCCCACATGCCGCGGAGTAACTAGGCCCGTGCGCCACAGCTACTGAGCCTGCGCGTCTGGAGCCTGTGCTCCACAACAGGAGAGGCCATGACAGTGAGAAGCCCGCGCACCACAATGAAGAGTGGCCCCCGCTCGCTGCAACTAGAGAAAGCCCTCGCACAGAAATGAAGACCCGACACAGCCAAAGATAAATAAGTAAATAAATAAATTTAAAATCAATGACCAAAACTTCCATGCTAAAAAGCTAAAGAAACAAGGGCAAATTAATGCCAAAGTATGCAGAGGAAGGAAACAGTGAAGGCAAAAGCAGAAATCAATAAAGTAGAATATTTTTTAAAAGAAAATATAACCAAAAGCAGGTTCTTTGAAAATTCAATAAAATTGATAAACCAGACTCAAGAAAGTAGAGAAGACATAAGTCACCCTTACCAAAGTATAGTAATAGTTATCTTACTGACATGAAAAGGGAATATTATGAATAACTGTATGCCAATAAATTTGATAACATAGAAGAAATGAACAAACACCTTGAGAGAAAAAAAATGACCACAACTGACCTTAAAAAAAATAGAAAATCTAAGTATCTCTACATCTAATACATAAACTGAATTCTTAAAAACATTTCCACCAACAAAATTCTAGACCTGCATAAAAAGATCAAGTACAGGGCTTCCCTGGTGGCGCAGTGGTTGAGAGTCGGCCTGTCGATGCAGGGGACGCGGGTTCGTGCCCCGGTCCGGGAGGATCCCACATGCCGCGGAGCGGCTGGGCCCGTGAGCCATGGCCGCTGGGCCTGCTCGTCCGGAGCCTGTGCTCCGCAACGGGAGAGGCCACAGCGGTGAGAGACCCACGTACCGCAAAAAAAAAAAAAAAAAAAAAAAAAAAGATCAAGTACACAGGAGGCTTCCAAAAAGTACCTAGAATAAATAAATTTAGTATGATCAAAGGATATAAGGTCAATATACAAAAACTGATTAAATTTCAATATGCTATGAACTGATAATCGCAAAATAAAATTTTAAAAACATCAACAATCACATCAAAAAAATAAGTACTTAGGATAAACAGAACAAAATAGGTTTAAGATCTGTACAGTGAAAACTACAAAATACTGCTCAGAGAAATTGAAAACTTAAAGAGATGTGACATGTTCATGGAATAGAAGACTCTATATTTTCAAGATATCAATTTACCCCAAATTGAGCTATAGATGCAATCCCAAATCAAAACCACAGCAGGTTTTTTATGTAAAATTGATGGGTTAATTCTAAAGTTTATACGGAAATGTAAAAAAATTAGAATAGCCAAAGAAATTGGGGGTGGGGGGGAGAACAAAGTTAGAAGACTCACACTAAGTGATTTCAAGACTCCCTATATAGCTACAGTAATCAAGATGATGTGGTATTGTGTAAGAACAGATATTTAGATCAACTGGACAAAACAGAGGCCAGAAATAGCTTCAAAGTTGAATGGTAATTTGCTTTCTGACAAAGATGCCAAAGTAGCTCAATAGGGGAAGGACAGTCTTCAACAAATTTTGAGTAATTAATCTTAAACTCTCTTTACCTCAGTTTCTTCATTTAAAAAGTAGGAATAACTAAGAATATCTATCTCAATTATGCTAGTTTTAATGAAAATTAAATGATTTACTATATGAAGTGCTTGGACTGTTGGGCCTGGCACATATTAAATGTTCATCTAGTCAATAAATTTGTATCTTTAAGTGGAAAGTAGGTGGGAAAACTACAAAAATTGCCTAGAAAAATGATTCTAGGATGACACTTTTACATGAAATAAAAATTAAGGCAAACATGAAATTTTCTTTCTTTGTAAGATTTAGAAAATTGTCTTAATTTTTGTGTGTGTCTGTTGTTGGGGTTCTTTGCCACTGTTATCTTTTTATTGAAGTATAATTAATTTACAGTATTATATTATTTTCAGATGTACAGTACAGTGATTCAGCATTTTTACAGATACTAATTATTAGTTATTAATAACTAATAATGTATTGCATTAATATACTCCATTATTAGTTATTACAAGATAATGGCTATAATTCCCTGTGCTATACAATATATCCTTGTTGCTTATCTATTTTATACATAGTTTTATTTCTTAATCCCATTTTACTAATTTGTCCCTTCTCCCTTCCCTCTCCCCTTTGGTAACTACAAGTTTGTTTTGTATACCTGTGAGTCTCTTTCGGTTCTGCATATATATATTCATTTTTATTGTTTTTTAGATTCCCCATATAAGTGCTATCATACATAGTTGTCTTTCTCTGTCTGACTTATTACACTAACCATAATATTCTCTAGGTCCATCCACATTGCTGCAAGTGGCAGAATTTCATTCATTTTTATGACTAAGTAAGAACTGTCTTAATTTTTAAAGCTTTACCTATGTGTTTAATTCTAACACAGGACAGGAAAAACTATCTTATTTTCAAAAATTGTGGTATTATTGTAGCACTGATATCTGTTCTAGAAAAGATTAGATTCATTTTCTGAAAGGAATTTTTAAAAATTGAAAATTTTCAATTGTCAACTTTCTCTAAAGAAATGATGGGTTGAAATTAATATCTTGAACATGTTCCAGTCTCACTGGGCTTTGCTGACTTTATTTGTTAATAAATAAATCAAAGTTGTATTATGAAATTTTTAAGATCAACACCTACATGTTATTTACCCAAAAATATTCTTAACTATCAATGTATTTATTTCTCTTTTCACTGAAGGCTGGATAAAGGACAATGCTGATGAGATCTACGTTTTCAGAAACTAGGCCATAAATGACATCATTAACTCTAGGCAGATATTTTGAAATGTCAGTGACCACCATGAGAATCAGGAGGCAGCCTATTTAGGGATTAAAATTTAGGGATAAATTAGGAGTTTGGGATTAACAGATATATACTAGTATATATAAAACAGATAAACAACAAGGACCTACTGTATAGCACAGGGAACTATATTCAGGATATTGTAATAACCTATAATGGAAAAGAATTTAAAAAGAATATATACATATATATAATATATAAACGTTATATGTATAACTGAATCACTTTGCTGTACATCTGAAACTAACAGAACATTGTATATCAACTATACTTCAATAATAAAAAATCATCATCACTACTTATATGACTCAAAATGCAGGGCATTGAGTCCTTTCAATATCAAGGGTTATATGTGTTTGTTCTCTTCAATTTTACATGCTTTATTCTAAAAATAGTAGGAATTCAATAAGTATTCGGTGGATGGAAGAATAAATGAACATATTTTATGGCTTATCATATCTATCCTTGAGAACAGATGATGTGTACCTGAGAAGAATGTATTTTTTCCTTTTGTTGGTTGGAATGTCCTATATATACACCTCAGGTTAATCTGGCCTAAAGTATGGTTAATGTAAACATTTCCTTATTTTTCAACTGCATCTATCTGTTGCTGGAAGAGGAATACTGAAATCCTCTACTATTAGTATTTGATATATTTAGGTGCTCCAATATTGGGTGTACATATATTTATGACTGTTATGTCTTCTTGATGAGTTGAGCCTTTTGTGAATATATAATGACCTCCTTTGTCTCTTGTTACATTTTTGGTTTAAAGTCTATTTTCTCTGATATAAGTAGAGCTACCCCTGTACTCTTTTGGTTTCCACTTACATGGATTATCTTTATCCATCCCTTCACTTTGAGCTTGTGCGTGTTCTTGAAGCTGAAGTGAGTCTCTTGTAGGCAGCATATAGTTGGGTCTTGTTTTTTTTTTTTTATCCATCCAGCCGCCCTGCCTTTTGATTAGAGAATTTATCCATTTACATTTAGAGTAATTATTGATACATAAGGACTTACTATTGCCATCATATTAATTCTTTTCTGGCTGTTTTGTAGCTTCCTTGTTCCTTTTTGACTCTTGCTGTACTCTTTTGTGAGTTGGTGATTTTCCATGGTGGTATCCTCTGATTCCCTTGTCTTTATTTTTTGTGAGTCTACTATAGTTTTTTGCTTTGTGGTTACAACTGACTTATATGAAACATCTTATACATATAACAATCTATTTATGCTGATTCAAAACTCTATCCTTTTATTCCCCCCCTTTCTGTTTTTAATGTCACAATTTGCTTCTTTTTATACTGTGTATTCATTAACAAATTATAGTAGCTATGATTATTTTTATACTCTTGTACTTCAACCTTTATACCAGAGTCAAATGGTTAACATATCAATTACAGTATTAGAATTTTCTGAATTTGCCTCTCTATATCTATATCCCTTTATCAGTCTGTTGTCTATTTTCATACTTTTTATGTTACATATTTTCTTTTTTCTTAATTGAAGTATAGTTGAGTTACAATATCATATTATTCTCAGGGGTACAGAACAGCGATTCAGATATATATATATATATTATATATATGTAATATATATATAATATATATATATTCTTCTTCAGATTTTCTTCCCTTATAGGTTATTATAAAATAATGAGTATAGTACCCCCACCCCCACCCCTCTTTCCCCTTTGGTAACCGTAAGTTTGTTTTTTACGTCTGTGAGTCTATTTCTGTTTTGGAAATAAGTTCATTTGCATTTTTTGTTTTTTTTAGATTCCACATATAAGCGATACATATGATATTTACCTTTCTCTAGGTCCATTCATGTTGCTGCAAATGACATTATTTCATTCTTTTTTATGGCTGAGTAATATTTCATCATATATATAAAGCACATCTTCTCTATCCATTCATCTGTCGATGGAGATTTAGGTTGCTTCCGTGTCTTGGCTATTGTAAATAGTGCTACAATGAACACTGAGGTGCACGTATCTTTTCAAAGTATGGTTTTCTATGGATATATGCCCAGGAGTTGGATTGCAGAATCATATGATAGCTCTATTTTTAGCTTTTAAGGAACCTCCATCCTGTTCTCCATGGTGGCTGCACCAATTTATATTCCCACCAATAGTGTAGGAAGGTTCCTTTTTCTCCACACCCTCTCCAGCATTTATTGTTTGTAGACTTTTTGATGACAGCCATTCTGACTGGTGTGAGGTAATAGCTCATCGTAGTTTTGATTTGCACTTCTCTATTAATTAGTGATGCTGAGCATGTTTTCATGATGTGCCTTTTGGCCATCTGTATGTCTTCTTTGGAGAAATGTCTATTTAGATCTTCTGCCCATTTTTTGATTGGGTTGTTTGTTTTGATATAGAGCTGCATGACTTATTTGTATACTCTGGAGATTAATCCCTGTTGGTTGCTTAATTCACAGATATTTTCTCCCATTCTGTGGGTTGTCTTTTTGTTTTGTTTATGGTTTCTTTTGTTCTGCAAAAGCTTTTAAGTTTAATTAGGCCCTATTTGATTATTTTTGTTTTTATTTTCATTACTCTAGGAGGTGGATCCAAAGAGATATTGCTGTGATTTATGTCAGAGTGTCCTGCCTATGTTTTCCTCTAGGAGTTTTATAGTATCTGGTCTTACATTTAGGTCTTTAATCAATTTTGAGTTTATTTTTGTGTATGGTGTTAGAGAATGTTCTAATTTTATTCTTTTACGTGTAGCTTTCCAGTTTTCTCAACACCACTTACTGAAGAGACTGTTTTTCTCCATTGTATATTCTTGCCTATTTTGTCATAGATTAATTAGCCATAGGTGTGTGTGTTTATTTCTCAGCTTTCTACCCTGTTCCATTGATCTACAGTTCTGTTTTTGTGCCAGTACCATACTGTTGTGATTACTGTAGCTTTGTAGTATAGCCTGATGTCACGGAGCCTGATTCCTCCAGCTCTGTTTTTCTTTCTCAAGATTGCTTTGACTATTTGGGGTCTTTTGTATTTTCATACAAATTTTTTGTTCTAGTTCTGTGAAAAATGCCATTGGTAATTTGATTGGGATCTCACTGAATCTGTAGATTGCCTTGGGCAGTATAGTCATTTTGACAATATTGATTCTTCCAATCCCAAAACACGGTATATCTTTCCTCATGTTACATATTTTCAAATGACAGCATCCTTTCATTTCAGGTTGAAAAACTCTTTTCAGCATTTCTTGTAAGGTCCAGTGGGAATGAATTCCCTCAGCTTTTATTTGTCTGGGAAAGTTTTTGTTTCTCCCTCATTACTTAGGGATAACTTTACTGGATAGAGTATTCTTAGTTGGTAATATTTTCTTTCAGCACTTTTAATATATCATTCCACTCTCTCCTGGCCTTTAAGGTTTCTACTGAGACATCTGCTGATAACCTAATGGGGGTTCTTTTGTATGTCATAATATCCTTCTTTCTTGTTATCTTTAGTATTCTTTTTGTCTTTGATTTTAGACAGTTTTATTATGTCTTGGAGAATGCTGGTTTGGAATGAAATAATGGGGCAATCTATAAGCTTCATGAACTTTGATGTCTAAAACTTTCCCCATGTTTGGGAAGTTCTCAGCCATTACTTCTTTAGATAAGCTATCTGCCCCCTTCTCCCTCTCTTCTCCTTCTGGAACTCCAATGTTTCGGACATTAGTTTTTTTGATGGTGTCCCATAGATTATCTAGGCTTTTTTCATACTTTTATTCTTTTTTTCTTTTCAGACTGGGTTATTTCAAAGTTCCTGTCCTCTAACTCACTAATTCTTTCTTATATTTGGTCTATTTTGATATGCTTTATACTGCATTTTTTTCATTCCATTCACTGAGTTCTTCAGCTCCACAATTTCTATTTGGTTCTTTTTTATGATTTCTATCTCTTTGTTACATTTCTCATTTTGATCTCATATTGTTTTCCCGATTTTGCTGAATTGTCTGTGTCTTCTTAGAGCTCACTGATTCCATGAAACAGCTATTTTGAATTCTTTATCAGGTGAGCCGTAGATCTCCATGTCTTTGGATTTGATTACTAGAAGATTATTGTGATCTTTTGGTGATGTTACAATTTTGTTTTTTCACATTCCTTGAAGTTTTGCATTGTTGTGTTTGCATTTAAAGTAGCAGTCAACTTCTCCAATTTCTATTAACTCCCTTTTGGGTGAAAATACCTTATGTCAGTCCTGATATAGATTCTGAGGTATTCTTTGACCTTGTATGGACACAACTGCTCCATGCTCCTTCCTCCCTCTTGTGGCTGAATTCTTAAGCTTGTCTTCTCTTGATCCTACAATGTAGCAGGCCAGCTGCTAACAGCCTGTCTTTTATTTTTCTGAAGGTGGCACTACAGCTCAAGTTTATGGTTTCACTCTTGCCCATAGACACTGGCCTGCTTTCTGAGTGAGTTCCTTGCCTACCAGAGCTTGCTCTCACAGCAGCCCTCGGAGCCACCCAGGGAGCCAGCTACAGAGTAGGGGAAGGTGTGGGTTTGGCATGCATACACTGCAGGTGCCCATGGGACAGTTGGAGGGATCCATGGGTGAAGTTTTCTCTTTGGCTGCTGGGTGAGCTTCCTAATGGAGTCCAGAACACAGTCAGCAGGAACCTTATCCTTTTAATGCCCTTTGGGAGCCCTATATGCTGCTCTCCCAAACTGTTTCTTCCCCTAGTCATGAAGCTCCCTCTTTAATGCTCTGGATGCTGTGAGACAGTAATGAGTCTCTCTGGCAGTGTTCCACACAGCTGGGGAAGCCAGGCCCTGCCCTCCCTACCCAGAAGAAATCACCAGCTGTCTAACTCAGCCCTAAACTGTGCTGCCTTGGAGGAGGGATGATGCTGGCAAAGAGGAGCTATTACTCTTACCAAATACAGTGCAGCCAAACTCGTTTTTTTTGTTTGTTTTGTTTTGTTTTTTTCCTTCTCTAATAGAGTTTTGGAACTTCTCTGGAAACCTGGACTTTCACAAAGGCTCTCTCGTCTCTTCTGCAGGTTCTCCCAGACTGCAGCCAACAGGGTCCAGAATTGATTCACAGACTCCTGGTAGGTTCCACAGCTGGTACTTAAATCTGTCTATTACCTATTACCCCATGCACTGGTTGGCGAGGCTTCTGGATCCCACAACTCCCACAAAGGTATTTCTGTTAATGGATGGATGCCAAATTTTTGGTTTTGAAGTTGGGCAAAATGAGGGATGTCTTATGCTACCATTATGCTAATGTCACTCCCCCAGGCATCCTATATTTTATCTTACAATCCTACCCACACTAGACCATCCTAAGCAAGAAACAAACTTTTATTGCATTAAGGCACTGAGATTTATAATTCATAACCATTTGCCTACCTTGACTAATATAAGACATAAAAATATTTTAAAGGAATAGTAATAATTAGTATTAATAATACCAATGATAGTCATAGAAAGAATTAGGTTTCTGAATGAAGTCTGAAAACATCACTGCATAGTTTATTGTGGTTAAGGTGATAAAGAACCAAGTACCTCTAACTCTCAGGCACAGTATATGAGATAACTGAGATTCAGGGAATTCATTTATAATACTTGTTGAGTATGTATTAGTTATGATGTATTCTGGGATATATAACAATGAATAAGACATATTTTGTGCCTTCAGGAGCACAGCAGGGCAGCTGATACAAATGTTAAAATAACCCTTGTATAATGCAAAAAGCAGTGCACACCAAATTAGGCGGGAAAATGGTGTTAATGCAAAATCTTTAATTCTGACACCACAAAAGGTATTGAAGAGGCAGGAAGAGAAAAACTGGTTTGTAAGAAGGCAGAGAGAGTATTTTATTTTTAATTTCTTTGTCATGAATCTATGCTCCTGGAATCTAAAGGCCATTCCATTCTTGGTGGACAAATGAAATTCACTTACTTTCCTTTTGCCTTTGATAGTTTTTAAAGGGAATGTTTAAGTATAAACCTAGTTGATCTTATTAGAAACAAGCACGATGGCTACCATGGCTGCCATTTATTGAGTACCTACTGAGTGTTAGGCCTTGTATGTACCAAGTGTTTTATATGATCTCATTCACTCATACGATCTCATTTAATCATTATAGTAGCTATGAACAGCATTATCTTTCCCATTTTACAGATAAGAAAGCTATGGCACAAATATGCTATCCAGCTTATCCAAATCACATGTTACTATGTACTAAAATCACAATTTTAAATTCAGTTCTGATTTCAAAGGTTGTATTCTTCATCACTAAGTTACCCTGTATAATGATGTTTTTCAGACTGATTATTCTATACGTCAATCCAATCAAGTCTTTAGTCCATGTTATACAGTTTGAGTTATTATACTGATATAGAAGTCAATTTTTAGGTGAAATTTGAAAATGTCTTTTTCTCCATATAAGCACTAACTGGAAAAAGAAACCTTATTCTACTACCACAAGATGTATGAACACTTTCTCAGGGTCTTGAACCTTAAATTTCTAGAGCTTTAGTCCTTTTTAGGCTTACATTACATTTATAGTAACAGGTCTTTGAAGTCTAAGGGATAAAATTTTTTATTAGAATTCTTTATACATGTTCAAAGATAAAACTGCTGGTCTTTGTTAAAAAGGCCTTAATTTTCTCAGAACAAGTATCATTTCCATTTTTCCTCTTCACTGAATTTAGTAAAATATTATGAATCTATGGTAACTATTGGGCAGGCTACTGAAGAGTAGAAAAATCAGCAGATGTACTGATCAACTATTTTTTACCAAAAATGACTTTTCAAAAGAAATTTGCCTTCTAACACCATGCCAATCTTATAAACATAAAATTTTAAATGTCACAATACACTCTATAGAGTCTGAATATATACATTTTCTCAAAAATCATTCAGAAAGAATTATCTTAGAATTTATTGGAATAATGATTAGTCTAGCTGAAAACTCCTACCAATCATCACTCATACTTTGGGCTTTTAGTAAGGGGCAAATCTTGACGAAAACAAAGAAATGAAGCCTATCAAGAAATACATGTTCAGACAGCACTATATCAGGCTTACAGTTCTTAGAAAATGTTTTAACTATGGATCTAATGCACATTACTTCTGCCCAAATAGTGCTCTTCATGACATCTGTAGGAATTAAAGGGAAATAAGTGAAAAATGTCCTTCCTTTCTCTTCCTCCACTGGATTTGCTAATGTAAGCTCTGAAATGTTTTAAAATGTATAATATTAGGAAGGTAGTTTTATCGTTTATAAACTGAAATTTTATACACACTTAATTAGCATTATATTAATTCATTTTTATCTGAGAAAGAGTAGCCTAGATGCTTAATAAGCAAGACATACCATATTTTTTAAAATTATCAAAGTAAACTTCTAACTGCTGAGCTACTATCTGGCTTCAAGATTTAAAGATTTATCTGGCTTTAAAGATTTTAAATTTCCAAACTTTTCAAAATCATCTTTCTCCTTTTAATCTATAATTTTGTTTGGTCATTACTATACCTTAACTGAACCACTGAAATAAAATAGCATTTGATCTTTCTGTCTTTATCTCTCTTCATCAATCAATCCCTCATTGGCTCTGACAATGTCAGATCATACTGTCAAATATCAAATATCTCTGCTCTAACCATGTCACTGACATATCCAAGTATCTTCCACGAGTCCCATTTATCTAAATTAATTCTGTATTTTTTAAGCTATAATATGGCCCTCCATGTTCTGAATCTGAAGTGGATTTCCAGGTCTCTTTCTACTACCTTCCTACATATATCCCATATCCTGTTATTGTTTTGTATATGCATCTGCTCCACCAAGCTAAAACTGTAAGCCCCTTGGAAAGAAGAACAGTGCCTACCTCAATATCCTCCATACAAATGGGGATCACAGTATCTATTGAAAGAATAAGTAAATGATTTGTACAAAAATTATTTCAATTAAAGTGTTGTTATTATGATAGTGATTTTACTGAATATTTATTGATTGACTACCTGTTAATAGGGCATTTTGATTTTTTTAAGTACTATAAGAAGTCATAACCTTAACGTCAATAGGTTCTGGTATATTCATCCTCTTCTTAAAGTGCCCTCTTTTCCTAGATAGGAATCTTCTCTTGAGAGGATACCATATCCCTTTCTTTTTTATTTTATACTTCCCCATACCATTCCTCCCAGCCCCCATCTTAGAGACACATAACCAGATTCACAGCTCAAAGAAATAAAAGAATATCTATGATATAGTTACTCCTGCTTGCTGATGGACTAAACTTCTGTGTAAATGAATTTTAGCCTATGTTGCTATACCTGAACATTAATTAGTACTTACCTATATTTTATACTCCAAATCTACTTTCTAACATTTGGAAAGCATAACTATGATTCTGATACTATTTTAATTTCTGAAGTTGTCTAACATTAAATTTTTTTGGTTTAACTTTTCGTGTATTTGGGTCTTGACTGTATCTATTGAATATACTGCAAATTCCTTGGAGACCACAATAATGTCTTACACTCTCTTATTACCTAATGAACCCTCATTCAGCACCTTAGACTTAATAGCAATGTGTTCAATAAATAGTGTTATTAAAACATATTAAATTACCCCAATTTGTTTTACTAAAGTAATTTTATTAATGAGAAAATGAAAAACAACAGTTTAAAGATTTTAAAAAGGGGATAAAAAAAATCACACTGATCCATTAATTAAACTTTATTTTGAATTTACACAAATGGTTTAAAGCTTCAAAATAACCCTTAGTTGATTTTAACTGAGCTGAATGGGGCAATTTGATTTTTACATATGTCTAACATAATCAACAAATCTTTACTTGACTTAAACATGTAGATATAATTTCAGGATTTGGCTTCTTATTTATATTCCATGGGATCATGGATAAGAACTTATTAAGCTAGTTCTGAGCTCCCAAAACACAGGCATCATAGTTTACTGTAAGTATAGTAATCATAGAAAAAAGGAAGCTCATGTTATTATTATAATTAACTAGGAATCAATTTCTTTTTACTATAAAAATAGCTAATTAAATAGCCTCTAAGATTTTTCTGTTCTGTGTTATCTCATTACATTATAAAATACATTTGGTTTCAGGAATTAGAAAAACAAGACCTTATTTTTCTTAAGTATATGTATCTGCTTCATAACAATAAATTTGATTCTATATTCAGGAGATATTTAACACATGCATAAGCACCAGGTTCTCTAATGAATGGTATTCCAAGTGAAGCATCGTACGTATCCATTTTTGGAGTTTTACTATGCTTATAACTTCTGGAAATGCAAATGCAAGTTTTATACAGAGTGATCCTATAAAGTTCTGGAAGTCCAGAATCAGTCTCAGCGGGAAAGCCTGAACAACAAATGACTCTCTAAGGACAATTTTCTACTTAATCTCTACTATTTATTAAATGTATCCTTTTTCATAAAGGAATGTAACAGAATTTCTTCCAGTAAAGCTCTCAACTTAAATCTTGCTTGAATTTTTTGACAGTCACCTGTCAATTAAAGGATTCAGTAATTATATTTCAGTACTGAAAACAGTATAAAATTAAGTTTTCTAGAATTTAAAAATGTATACTTTATCAAATTTAGAATTTTATGCTTGTTTTTATGTCATTATCCTTTTTATGTCACATGTACTTAAAAAAAAACCTGTAAAACTATTCTTTTAAAATGTTGAGAAATATTTCTAAAGTAATTATGCTTTACATTGTAGTTATAAGTTTCAGGAAATTTCAAAGAACTTGGAGCAGGCTATTTTAAGAAAACAATTAATTGAATATGAAAAGGTATGTATGTCAACTCATTTCACTAACCACCTACCATAAATATTTTTTTGAAACAAATATAAACCATAAATATTTGTGATCGCTCTCACATTCCTTTTCCAGTTACACTCATTTGGGATTAGAAAAACATTGTTTACAGATTTATTTTGTTTTATAGCATGAAGCTAATAACATTAACTGGGCAAGTCCTTGAATGTGTGAACATTTGTGTTAATTCTTGTACTGAGTGATACATAAGCAAACAGTCTATAAAGTATGCTTAGCACTAGTCACATTCATATGACTAAGTTGATTTCACACAGTATATATTTAAAATAAATATCCATATTTAAGAAGCAGTGTAAACCACATATTTAATTATAATCAGAAATGATATGAAAAAACCAAAAATTTACACAGTCAAAACAAGTAAAACAAGATTTATAGAAAATAATGTAAAGGTGTGCCTGTGGGGGAGGAGGTGGTAGAACAAATTACAGTTTGGAAGAGTTTGATTTTTTAGTTAACTTATAACTTGAATGGTGATAGACTTTTAGTAATTATAAACAGCATGAATATGCAAAGTAGACTCAGAATTTATAAATTTTTCTCCATCCATTTTTCACAGCAATGTATGAAACACAGCATGCAATACTATCTCTTCCCTTGAAAAGGCAGCATTAAAAATAGGTCACAGGATACAAACTGCCAGGATGAGGGCTACAAGCACAGTAGGAGTTCAAGCGATGATGGTAATAATGAGACCGCCATTACTGCTGATTCTCAGTTCTGCTGAGAAAGTTTGAATTCTCACTCCAGCCCTATCGTCATCCAGCCCTATCGCCATTTTCTATATGGTCTTGGGTGAGTCACTTAAACTCTCAGTGATTTGATTAACAGCAATTCTGAGTTGGCTTTCGTCACAAACGTATTATAAGGTCCAATAGACCCATGATGAAATGAACATGTAATACATATTCCTTTACTCATGGCCCTCGTCTCCTAAATACCTTTTATGTTGTATTTTCTCTAAGACAACGTCCAGATTTACATATGTCACAAAAGCTGAGAGATTAATTCTAAAAATATGAGAATCTTTCAGGAAGAGGATTTATTTTAGAAGGGAAAGAAAGCCCTCCAAAATATTGGTTTTACATTTTCCTCACTTCATGTGGAACAAAACTTGAAAGCAAAGTCGTGAAAATGAACTAGACACTTGATCTTTGACAAATGAAGAGTGTCATGCAACCTAATATTTGTAGCATTATATTAGTTTGGAAAGACTACTCAAATAGTTACCATTCAAAACTCTAAGAATGATTTAGAAAGTGTCACTTTTTTTTTTTTTTTGCGGTATGCGGGCCTCTCACTGTTGTGGCCTCTCCCGTTGCGGAGCACAGGCGCTGGATGGCAGGCTCAGCGGCCATGGCTCACGGGCCTAGCCGCTCCACAGCATGTGGAATCTTCCCGGACCGGGGCACGAACCTGTGTCCCCTGCATCGGCAGGCGGACTCTCAACCACTGCGCCACCAGGGAAGCCCAAAAGTGTCGCTTTAATACCTCAGAACAGGGTTCGCCAGCCTTTAAAATCCATTTCATTCTAACGGACCTTTTCACTCCACCTTTTGTATATACCTATCAGCTAAAACTTTGTTAAATTTTACCTTCTATAGCTTTTAATATTAAAATAGTTACATTAAATATGTATTTTCAACTGCCTAAACTCTCTTTCATGAAGAAGATTTTTACACACTGCCCTGAACTTGTCCATTTACTACCCTACTAGCCAAATCCCAGATTTGGGCAGGATAAATTTTTTACTCATAACATTAATACATATCATTACTGAAGTAAACTTAGAAAGCTATATGAGATGGCCAGCTATTTTCCAGTAGTAATATAAATTTTTTTTTTAAAAAGTATGACCAGAACAACTCTCCTTTATGTTTCAATTACTTAGAAATTCAGTAACAACATCACCAAAAATATACATATTGTTTCATTTATTTATATATTAATAAAATGATATCATCAGGGCAGCAGGGAGTAGAAATGAGACAATCACAGGATCTTGTTCTGGAAGAACGTTTTACAATTTCTTATTTATTTTTATACAAATGAACTACATGTATAGTTAACTTTCTTGTTTTCCTTTTTTGTTTTTTCTTCTTTTCTTGCTATTCCTTCCTCCTTTCATCCTTCCCTTCCTCTCCTTCATCCCTCTTTCCTTATTCCTTCCTTCCATCCATCGTTGGTTTTTGGCTGAGACCACAATTTCGACAAGAAATAAAAACTGCATTACTCAGGAAGGAAGCTAATAAGTTTCCCCTCCCCAAATGCTATTAGAGACTTCCTGAATAAATGAGAAGCACATTAATTTAAAAAAAAAAAAAAGGAGGGTGCTTGCAAAAGCAACGAAAACAGATTCTGGTTTTCATTATGATTAAAATAAACTTGAATAATAAATGTCCTATTAGGACACCTTGCACATCTATGGCCAATGAAGTTTGCTCCCAACAATTGTGTGTATTTCTTCAGTGCATTGTTAAATAAAGTTATTTTGTTATTGGGACTTCTACCATTTCCCTTTAAGATAATCCCATAACATAATGGATTGCAGTAACAGCAAATTTCTTTTAAATATAATTATTACTGAAATTCTTCATTCAAAATCTTTCCCATTATTCACTGTCATAATAGTAGAATAGATGGATACAATTTATACACATAAACACATATACATACATATGTATACACATATACATATGTGCATGTGTGTTTAATTATAAATATACATTATTGAATTTACTTAATTTTATGTAATTATTTACATATTTAATTGACACATGGGCTCAAATTTTACATTTTACATAAAAATGCCATTTGTATCCACATATATTCTTGTTCTGAGGCTCTCTATTCTTTTATTTTAACAAGGTTACGTAAAAATTCCTCTTACAAGTTATATTTTAATTATAGTTAATGAATCATCAGCCTATTTGACTAATATTTAAAGGACAAAGAGAACACGGGTTTTGGGGGTTATTTTTTGCTTTGGTTTTCTGTTTGTTTTGAATGACAATTTATCCACAAGTCGGTAGTTTGTAGCCCAAGCTTCAATCTTGAGATTGCTCTCAACAAATGATTTGGTCATTATAGAGATAATAAATACCATTCATAGTGATAATTTAAATAAAAATATATGACTTAAGAGATGAGATTTGGTAAAAATTGGTTTCTCTTCTATTTCGATGACTCCTAACATAGTACAGCCACTGAAGTCAACTTAATGTTTACCAAGATCCATTGAGCTTTATAGTGAGCATCTGGGTAGTGCTACGGTGCAGATGTTGAATAGAATACCACAATAAAACTACTTCAAGTATCACCTGGTTAATAACAGTACTTCATTGAAAACATTACTTTCTGTAATTTGACTTAGCTTTGCCCAAATAAAAGCTGTTCACTTTTTATTTTAAGGCACAATTGTGACTTCTTACAAAACAAAGCCCTCAACTTCTATAATAAAGTATAGGTTTTATTCATAGCTAAACAACTGAATTTAGTTTTTCAAATTAAATCTAAATCACTAATATAAAGCATTATCTACAAGTCACAAAAATTAAAAACATCTCCATAAACCAAACTGAAAAATCTGAATCTTGGAAATGAGAGACAAAGCCTAAATGTAATTTATAACTTATATACCTCTATTTTCTCTTTTTTTGAGGGAAACTATACTCTCGGGCAGTGCTCATATCAGATGCTGGTTAAATATAAGGAACTGAAGGACTTGAAAGTGTTTATTAGTGGCATCATCAAATAATTTCTCCAACTTTTTTGGTAACCAACAAGAAGCATTTTCTTTATGCATCTTCCAGGAGTCTCATCTTTGCCTAACCCTGACAAACTATTCTTCCCAATCTAATTCATTTTGGCTTCTATGTCTCATCCTACTACTAGATGATTTTATTAATACTACAGTAACACATGTTCATTGTAGGAAAATCAGAAAACATATGAGAACCAGTAAGAAAATAAAAATCAACTGTAATCTCACCATTCAGAATCTACAATTAACATTTTAATATAAATTTTTAAAAATAAAAATGAGATTAAGGTATAATCTGCATAGGTTTGTAAAGCGATATTTCCATTTAGCAATACACCCTAAATAGCTTCTACTTTTCTAATTCCCTTCACATTTTTAGTATCTTAATTTCTCTTTTTCACAAAAGAATTCTCTGAGTCCTTACTGCGTTATTATTCTAGACAAGAGGTCAGCAAACTTGTTCTGAAAAGGGCTAAACAGTAAACATTTTAGGCTTTGTAGGCCATATAGTCTCTGCTACAACCATTTAACCCTGGTGTGGTAGTGCAAAAGCAATCACAGACACACATCAAGAATGGATATATCTCAATAAAGTTCCCAATAAAACTTTATTTTAAAAAGCAGGCAGAGGGCTGTAGTTTGCTAACCCCATATTCTAGACAACTGCTTAAAAAGAAATATTGCATATCATGATCACTATCACCTACAGCTGAATATGTTACAGATTATCTTTATACTCGACCTCTTCTATCCATACAGATTTACCCCAGCACACATCACCAAGGAGTATGTTCATTTCCTTTGGTAATTGCAAATGTGATTCTTCAAAAGTGGTTGAAAATCATCCATGCCGGAACGGTACCAGAAAGACTTCCCCAGCTCAGTCTGTGTCTTAGAAACCTGTATTTCAATAGCAAAGTAGAAGGATGCTCTTCCCTCTCCCCTTTAGCCAACAGAAGTCCAAGTTAAATGGGTAGTAACTTGCTGACACAGAGAATTTTCATCCCTGTTTCAAATCTATGAAAGAGAGAGAAATTGAGATTGAAGGAGTTGGAATAGCAGGAAACCTACAAGTTTACATGCATCCAAATCCATGCTTTCCTCCTTCCCCACTGTGACAATAAGAGGGCTTTCTCTTCCTAAGGTCTCTCTATTTATTTATACTTGCTATGGATCCTATTCCCTACTGCTTTGTCATCATGGTTCAAAAACTCTCTTTTTATTCTGTCTCTCTCTCTCCCCCTTCCTTCCTTCCTTCTCTTGTCTCTCTAACCCCTCCCTCTCTTTATGTGTGTTCTCTCATCAGCATTTAAACTTATCTAATATTTGCTTATCTTAGAAGGCCCTTCCTCAATCTCAAACAGTACTCCCTATGCCCCTGTTCTCCCTTTTCACATTCTAGTTTCAAGACAGAATTGTCTGCACTTTCCTTTTCTCATTTTTCTCATATATTCCTCAATCTGCTGCAATCAGGTTTTTGCTCCCATTTGATCCACAAAAACTGACTAAAGTTATCAGTGAAACCCTTATTGTTAAATCTGTCTGTCACTCTGATCACTTATCTTGCTGGTCAAAAGTACAAATTACATAGTCGAATAATCTGAGTTCAAATCTTGATTGTCAATTAGCCAAGCGTTTTCTTGGGCAAGTCACGTAGCTGCTCTGTATGTACCTCACTTACCTCATCTGGAAAACTGGGACATGTTAATACCTAGCTCAAAGAATTGTGATGAAAATTAAATTAATGAAACATGCAAAACTGTTTACAAGAGTGCTTAGCCCACAGTAACGTCTATATAAATGTTAGTTATTACTGACCTCTCAGCAGCATTTGACACTATGAACCTCTCTCTCCTTTCTGAAAACATCTCTTTCTATAACACATTCTCTAGGGTGTTTTCTTACCTCTTTGATTCATCCTTCCTAATCTCACTTTCATGTTCCTCTTCTTTATAAGCTGGTTTCTCTCCTAAGGTCACCTTTCTACTCACATGACATCTTCTTCCTAGGCAATCTCTTTCATTTCCATGGCTTCAATTACCATTCAGTGTCTTCCAGTCTATTATCGCCCATCAAAACTTTTCTTCCTATCCAGACACCTGTATAAACTGGCTCTAGTACATCATCACTTGGCTATCTCAAAAGCATCCCAAGCTCCACATGTTTAAAACTCACTCCATCTTCCCAACTCCTACCCTATCTTCAACATTCAGTAAAGGTCCTGTCAGTTCCATCTCTTAATAGGTATCAAATCTGTTCACATCTCTCCTTCCCTACTGCAGGCTAGGCAACTATCAACTTTCATCTCTATTATTTCTATAGACTTTTACCTCAAGTCTCTGCTTGAGTCTTAAGGCCCCCTTCAATATATGTTACACAATGCAATCGAAACATAATACTCTCTAATTGCAAATCTGATCAATGCAAAAAAAAGTTTAGTGGTTATGCATTGCCCTTATGAAACTCTGGCACTCCTTAATGTAGATTTTAGAAGCATTCATGGCCTATATACCTCTTGAGCTTTGTGTCATATCCCCACCCTTTCCCCACCACAGGTTTTCTGCATAGATGATCATGTCATCTGCAAATAAAGACAATTTTACCTCTTCCTTTCTGTTTGCCCTTTTTTCCTTTTTCTTGCCTAAGTGCACTGGCTAGAACCTCCAGTATGGTTTTGAATGTTAAGTAGTAAAAGTGGACACCTTGCTTTATCTGTCCACTTTTTCCCCCTACCATCTTGTTGATAGTAGGGGGAAAACATTCAATATTTTACCATGAAATAGTATGTTAGTGGTAGGATTTTATCAAATTGAGGAAGTTCTTTTTTTATTCCCAGTTTGCTGTGGGTTATAAAAGATGAACGTTGGATTTTGTCAAATGCTTTTTCTGTATTTACTAGATGACACGTTGCCTTGACTGATTTTCAAACGTTAAACCAACCTTATATTCCTGGGACGAGCTCTACTTGCTCACAGTATATACATCCTCTTTATATACTGTTGGATTCTGTTTGCTTAACTTTTGTCAAGAATATTTTTGCATCTATATTCATGTGGGATACCAGTCCTTAGTTATCTTTATTGGAATGTCTTTGTCTCCTTTTGGTGGCAGGATAAAGCTGGCCTCACAGAATGAGTTGGGAAGTATTCTCTCTTCTTCAATTTTCTGGAAGAGTTCATGTAGAATTGGTATTATTTCTTCCTGAAAATGTTTGATAGATTTCAGAGTAAATCTATTAGGGTGTGGATTTTGTTTTGTGGGAATGTATTTACATACAAATTCAACTTCTTTAACTAATAGCTATTCAGATTGTCAATTTCTTCTTGAGTGGGCTTTGGTAATTTGCGCCTTTCGAGGAATTTGTCCGTTTCATCTAAATTGCAGAATGTACTGGTACAAAGTTATTATCTTTTCAATATATATAGAATATGTAGTAATGCCATCTCTCTTATCTCTCATCTCACTGGATTTTGTGTCTTTTTTTTTCTTACCAGTTAGCTATAGATTTATCCAATTCACTGATCTTCTCAAGAAATCAACTTTTGGTTTTATTGGTTTTCTCTACAGTTTTTTTTATTTCATTAATTTCCACTCTGGTCTTTATTATTTCTATTTTCTTTCTGTCTTTGGTTTTATTTGCCTTTTTTTCCCTACTTGCTTGAGGTTGAAGCCAAGGTCACTAATTCGAGGCTTTTCTTTCTTTCTAATACAGGTGATTTCCCTTTAAGTATTGGTTTAGTAAGCAATCCACAAATTTTTATGTGTCACTTTTCATTTTCATATACTTAAAAGCTTGTAAGTTTTTGGGAATTTTCCAGATACTTTTCTGTTATTGGTTTCTAAATTAATTCCATTTGGTTAGAAAGCATAGTTTGTATGACTAGAATCCTTATAAATTTATTGAGATTTAAGTTTTATGGCCAAGAATACTGCTTAACTTGGTATATATTTAACATGCATTAGAAAAAAATGTATATTCTGCTATTATGGGTAGAGTGTTCTATAAATATCCATTAGGCTAAGTTAGTTAACAGTGTTGTTCCTATATTCTGTATCCTTACTGATTTTCTATCCACTTTTTTCTATCAATTATTGATAGAAGGGTATCTCCAACAACAGTTATGGATTTCTTTATTTCTTTTTTAAAATTTTTTATTTTTGTTTTATATGGAGTATAGTTGATTTACAATGTTGTGTTAGTTTCAGGTGTACAGCAAAGTGATTTACTTATACATATATCTGTTCTTTTTCAGATTCTTTTCCCATATAGGTTATTACAGAGTATTGAGCAGAGTTCCCCATGCTATACAGTAGGTCCTTGTTGATTATGTTTTACATATAGTAATGTGTATATGTTAATCCCAAACTCCTAATTTATTTCTCCCCCTCCCCTCTTTCTCCTTAGGTAACTATAAGTTTGTTTTCTAAGTCTGTGAGTCTATTTCTATTTTGTAAATAAGTTCATTTGTATCATTTTTTAAGAATCCGCATACAAGTGATATCATATGATATTTGTCTTTCTCTGTGTGACTTACTTCACTTAGTATAATAATCTCCAGGTTTATCCATGTTGCTGCAAATGGCATTATTTCATTCCTTTTTTATGGCTGAGTAATATTCCATTGTATATAAGTACCACATTTTCTTTAGCCATTCATCTGTCAGTGGACGTTTAGGTTGCTTCCATGTCTTGGCTATTGTAAAAAGTGCTGCAATGAACATTGGGGTGCATACATCTTTTCTAAGTATGGTCTTCTCTGGATATATGCCCAGGAGTGGGACTGCAGGATCATATGGTAGCTCTATTTTTAGTTTTTTAAGGAACCTCCATACTGTTCTTCATAGTGGCTGTACAATTTACATTCCCACCAACAGTGTAGGAGGGTTCCCTTTTCTCCACACCCTCTCCAGCATTTATTGTTTGTAGACTTTTTGATGATCACCATTCTGACTGGTATGAGGATTTCACTACTTCTTTTTATAGTTCTATTAGTTTTTACTTCCTGAATTTTGAAGCTCTGTTAACAGGCACATAAACATTTCGTTACTATATCCTCTTGATGAGTCGACCCCCTTATTATTTAAAATTTTTTTAAAAATAAGACTTGTATATATTTTTATATATACAACATGATATACAACATCATGATTTGATATACATACACATGGCGAAATAATTACTACAATCAAGCTAATTGACATATCATCTCTTCACACAGTTACCTTTCTGTGCATGTGTGATGAGAGTAGCCAAAGTCTACTCTCTTAGCAAATTTCCAGTATTCAATATGTCATTATTAGCTATGGTCATCATGCTGTACATTAGATCTCCAGACTTATTCACCTTACATAACTGCAAATCTGTACCCCTGACCACCATCTTCCCACCTCTAGTAACCACTGTTCTACCTTTTTTTTTTCATTTATATGACTTTTTTAGATTCCACATGTAATTGAATCATGCAGGTTTTTTTTCTTTCTGTGTCTGGATTACTTCACTTCCCATAATGTCCTCCAGGTTCATCCATGTTGTTGCAAATGGTGGGTCTCCTTTTCAAAGGATTGTTAATGTTCCATTGTGTAGGAGTACATCACAAAATTTCTCTGACCCCTTTATTACATGAAATGACCTTCTATATCCCTGGTTATATTTCTTTGTTCTGAAATCTTCTAACAATAATATAGCCACTTCAGCTTTGCTTTTGATTAGTATGCAATGTATCTGTTTCTTTACACTTAATGTGGGTTTCTTGTAGGCAGCATATAGTTGGATCTTGCTTTTTCATCCAATCTCACAATCTCTGCTTTTAAAATGGGATGTTTAGATTATTTATACTTAATGTGATTCTTGATATGGTTAAGTTTAAATCTACCATCTTGCTATCTGTCTTCTATTTATCACACCCATTCTTTACTCCCTCTTTCCTCTTTCCTACCCTCTTTTCAATTAATTGAATATTTTTTAATGATTCCTTTTTTATCTCGTTTGAGGAGTTATTACCTATAACTCTTTTTCTTATTTTTAAGGTTGCCCTAGGGTTTATAATATCCATATTTATGTAGTATACATACTTATAATATATGCTACCACTTCATGTATAGCATAAAGAACCTTGTAACACTGTACTTCATCTCTCTCCTCCCACCCTTTGTGTCATTGTTGTACATTGTACATGTGTATGTGTTATGCACCACGTGGTACATTTTTTTGTTTGAAGTCATTTATCTTTAAGTGAGATGTGAATTGTAATAAAAACATCTTATATATTTATTCACATATTTACAATTTCTGATTTTCTTCATTCCTTTGTGTAGCTCCATATTCCTTTCGGTGTCATTTTCCTTCTGCCTCAAGGACTTCCATTAACATTTCTTTTAGACAATTCTGTTAGTGATGAATTCTTTCAGCTTTTGTATGTCTCAAAAAGCCTCTATTTTGCCTTTGTTTTTGAAGGATATTTTCACTGAATACAGAATTCTACATTGATTCCCCCCAATACTTTAAAGATGTTCCACGGTCTTCTCACTTGCACTGCTTTTGATAAGAAAATTTCTAGAATCCTTAAGATTTTCTCTTTGTTACTGGTTTTGAACAATTTAATTATTATGTGCATTGGTGCATTTTTCTTTGTGTGTGCATGCTTGAGTTCTTTGAAACTCTTGAAATTCTAAGTTTATAGTTTTCATAAATTTGGATAACCTTTGTTGATGATTTCTGTAAAGACTTCTTCTGTCTTTCCTCTCCTTTGGTCTATCTCTTCTGTCTATCTCTCTCCTCTCCTTTGATGACTCCAGTTCCAAGCATATTAGACCACTTGAGGTTGGCCCATAGCTCACTGCTGCTCTACTTAACTCTTTTTTTTTTTTTCATTTTTTTCCCTCTCTGTGTTTCATTTTGAATAATTTCTATTGCTATGTCTTCAAGTTTATTAATCTTTGCTTCTGCAATGTCTAATCTACCATTAATTGCATCCAGTGTATTTTGCATCTTTAGAATTTTAGTTGTTTTTACATATTCCATGTTTTTGCCTAATATGTTCAAGCTTCCCTCTAACTTTCTGAAGACACTGAAAATTATAACAACTGTTTTAATGTCCTTGTCTGCCAATTCTAACATCCATGTCAGTTCTGGATTAGTTTTGATTGCTTTTCCTTATTATGGGTCAGATTTTCCCACTTCTTTGCATTGCCTGGTCATATTTGATCAAAAGCAGACATTATACTTTGTTGGGTGCTGGATATTTCTACATCCCTATAAATATTCTTGAATTTTGTTCTGAGATACAGTTACTTGGACACAGTTTGATCCTTTTGGTTCTTGTTTTTAAGATATCATAGGTGGGACTGGAATAGCCTATAGTCTAGGAATAATTATTCTCCACTACTGTAGCAAGGGTCTTCTGAGTAGGATACCCAATGGCCTGTGAATTATGAGGTTTTGCACTCTTTCTGCCATATATTTCTATAGCACCCTGTACTTCCCCTATATAAAGCACCTCTTATACTTCATTGAAATTGCCATTGTGGTTGTCTTCTCATTATGTAGTTCTTTCACCATACTGTTGCTATATTAAGTTCATACTTAAGCAATGCATATTTTGTATTCCTAACACCTGGCACAGTCCTGGCACAGCAGATACTAGCTGAATAAATAAGAACATTCATAGGTGTATGTTGACAAAATACAAAATTTTACATGTTTAAACAAAATTTTTATAAACCCATGGTTTAAGACTGAACTTTTTCTAACTTGCATGATTTTTTAAACATACTGGTATACTTTTATTCTTAGGGAAATCATAACCACCTACATATTTGAATATGAAACCTTGGCTCAACTTGTATTTGTTTTTTATATAAATTTCTTTCTTTCTTTCTTTTTGGCTGCATTGGGTCTTCGTTGCTGTGTGCGGGCTTTCTCTAGTTGCGGCGAGCAGGGGCTACTGTTGCGGTGCGAGGGCTTCTCATTGCAGTGGCTTCTCTTGTTGTAGAACACGGGCTCTAGGTGTGCAGGCTTCTGTAGTTGTGGCACGTGGGCTCAGTAGTTGTGGCTCACGGGCTCTAGAGCGCAGGCTCAGTAGTTGTGGCGCATGGGCTTAGTTGCTCTGCGGCATGTGGGATCTTCCCGGACCAGGGCTTGAATGCGTGTCCCCTGCACTGGCAGGCGGATTCTTAACCACTGTGCCACCAGGGAAGTCAACTTGTATTTTACTTTCTGTCTCTTTCAAGATAACTTTTATTTCCCTTTCTATCTCTTTCACATTAGGCTCCAGACTAAACTAATAGTCAAAGCAAAAGATTTATTCTACAATGTAGCAGTATTACCTATATTTTCTGTGACTTGTCAGAACTGGACATCTGGTCTCTTAAGCAGTGTTGTGATACTTAGATCAGAGCAACAGCTAAGAAACTCAGCATGCTTAGAAAGATGTTCTGAAACACATTTATAATGTTATAAAAATTGGAAATTAACTGCAAACGAGTAATGATTTCTGCATTAAAATCTGAGTTATTAAACCTTATAATTTCTCTTTTTATCAAAATATCACTTAATTATATTTCTAATATGGACCCTTTATTTTAATATATATCACTTTAGTAATAATTAAACCTTTTGTATATCCAAGTCTGTATATCAATAAAAATGTCTTTATATAAAGCAACTGTCAAAATCTTAAGGTTTCCTTAAAAGACTGTAAAAACACTTGTCTTCACAAAACAATAAACAATTTATTCTGATAGAGTACTGTAGAAGGTATCAGAAGTCTAGTTTCATTTGTCCTTAACTGATCGAAAATTCTTAAATAAGCTTTTAATTTGCTTATTAAACAAAGCAAAATTATCTTGAATAAATATTCTGTTTCTTTCGATTATTCTGTGGTTTCCAGATATACAATTCCCACAATTAGTGACTGAAAAAAAGGCTGTTTCTCCTAAAAAATAAAACTTTAATAAACTATATTAAATAACAGAATACAATGGTATAACAAGTGAGCCTTTTACTATGTGCCATGGTTAATTGTATAATACTTCCTATTTAGTTAGAAAAAAAGAGTAATGCTCCTACTAGATTATGTCATTTCCAATTTTTTTAAAAAGGTTGTGTCTAAATTTTAAGAATGAGTAATTTTCTTGGGATTTAAAATATCAAGCCCGTAGGTTAACAGCCAGAGAACCTTTATATTTCACTGTCCTGCTCTCCGTTTAGACAGGAACATAGATGTGACTATACACTCTTTACCGTTAAAGGGTTGCAGAAAATTTTAAAACATAGCCAGAACTTAAGCTTATCCTACCAAAACAAAGGATATTAATCCTTTGGAAGAACTTCAGAATCGACTTGTAAGGAAAGCAGGCATTATGGCATAATAGCATAAGTATTATTCTAGCGAGATATGAATAGAAAGCTACCACAATACATATTTTTTCACCCCTGGCCTCCCCTAGTCCTTACTCTTTTCACACTCCATCAGGAGAGAAGCAGCATTCTTAGATTTTACAGAGATACATTTTAACATAATGACTATAAAATTATGTTTTATAAATAAGTTCTGTTTTCATTAAGTATTAGTAGAAGAATGTGTTTAAGAAATTACAGAATTTTTAAGAACCATTACAAATTGCTGTAGGATTTAAAAAAAAAAAAGACTGTTGTCCCACTCCCCAGACTTCACCACTGTCTTTTGATCAAAAGAATTTCTCCTTTCCCAGAAATCTTTTCTACAATTAATGTTTTCAGAAATTAGTTTTCTCACTTACTTTAATAAATGTCTAAATGTGCTAGAGTAAAATATCACACCAAATAAGTATAATCCCCTGATAAATCTTTCCCCAAGAATGTTTCTTTTCTGCTTTACTATAGGAACATCTTATGACACTGGAAAATAAAAGTTGAAGAAACTGAGAATAGAAAAAGGAAGCAAAGTACTGCTAATAGTCTCTTAAAACCTAGAAAACAATGAGTATTATCTCTAAAACATGGCTGTAAGTATCTTTAAAAATCTTGTCTTCTTATTCATAGCAGTGAATGATGGCAATGCAGTATCTGGAAAAAAAATAGTCAGTGCTTTTCCACTTGTTAATACTGAAAAAAAAATTCTACTTAATAACTTCTAGTCCAAACCAGTAGCCTTAGGAAATAAGTCCAGAAACAAACATTGTCAAATAAATAGGCAAGCCAAATTATTAGATAAAACTCTTCTATTAAATACTAAATGTAAGAAAAATTTTAGATTGAGGGGAAAAAAACTATCTAAAATCAACTGCATTTTGTTTTCAATGACATATTACTGAGAAGAAATCCTGAGTTGTAGCAGTGCAGAAGGAAAGAAATCAATAAAGCACTACAGAGTAGAATTGCATCTAGATAGCAATTGTACACTGTAAATGCCTCTCATTCATCATAATCTGCTCAAATTAAAGATTCATTTTTAAGGTCTTGCGAACTCACTAAAGCAATATCACAACTTCTTTTTTTAAAATCACATGAAATATGAAGGCAGTCTTGAACATGATTAAAATGCTTAGACCTTTTTTACTTATATAACAATGACGACTAAACAGTACAAAAAGAAGTACAATTCTAGCAAGAAGGTATTTTCCATTTTTGTTATTTATCTTAGTTGTCTATAGCAAGTAATATACACATTCTTTCAAATCCCATTAATAGAGAGGACTATAAGAAACATTCACTTTCCTATATGTCATTTTTCATGTAAACGTATATCCTAACTATACAAGAATATGGCATTTTATAAGAGATAACTGATTAAATTGGCTCCCTGTACTAAATAATTGACACTAAAAACAACCAAGGTGAAAAAAGAAAAACATACCATTAAAATCATCTAATCATATGGTATGTATGTAAGAACAACCATCCCATGTCCTAAGGATCTCATGAATTAAACAAAACAAAATACATCTTTTTTGGAAATCCTAAATAGATATCATTGCTTATATACAAACTCCAAAAGGAGCCATAAAACAGATACTAAAATTTAGTATCTTAACAAGGTAGAAAATCAATATACTATATATAGGATATGAACATTTAGATACTGAAATTTTAAAAGTGCCATTTATTATACCACAAAAATCATAAAAATATTCTGCTATAAATCCAAAAATATGTGTGCTAAAAGCTACAAATCACTAATAAAAGAAATTAAAGAAGACTTACATGGAGAAATGTGTAGTGTTCAAGAATGGGAAGACTCAATATTGTTACCATTTCAGGTCTCCTCAGACTACCTATAGACTCAACACAGTTCCAATCAATATCCCAACAGGATTGCTTTGCAGAAATCAAAAGCTGATTCCAAAATTTATATAAAAATGAAAAAGAATTAGGATAGCCAAAACAATTTTGAAAATGAAGAACACAATTGGAAGTCTCACACTACCTGATTTCAAGACTTATATAAAGCACAGCAAAGAAGGTAACAAGGCCATGGAGAGAGGATAGAGGATCCATACATACTGTGATTTTAACCAAGATGCAAATGCAGTTCAATGGAGAAAGACGAGTCTATCTGTGGAATCTTGGTCTAAACAAAGATTCCCTTAATATATCACCAAAAGTAAAAATTGATAAATTGGACTTCATCAAAAGTAAGAACTTCTGCTCTTGGAAGGATACTATTAAGAACAAGCCACAGCAGGGAGAAAATATATGCAAATCACATTTCTGATAAAATTTTTGTATTCTGAATATAAAGAACTCTCAAAACTTAAGAAAACAACCCAGTTTTAAAAATCAGTAGAAGATCTTAATAGACACCTCACCAAAGATATAGGGATGACAAATAAGCACGTGAAAAGGTATTCAGCATCATTATTCAAAAGTAAAATGCTAACAAAACCACAATCAGGAAACAGTACATACTTATTAGAATGGCTAAAAACAGAAACAAAAATCCCCACAAAACCTGACAATAACAAGTGCTGGTGAAAACACAGAGCAACTAGAACTCTCATAACATTGGTGGTGGGAATGCAAAATGGTACAGATGCTTTGGAAAACAGTTTGGAAGTTTCTTGTAAAGTCAAACATAGCATCATACAACACAACAATCCCATTCCTAGGTATGTACTCAAATGAGGAAAGAAAAAAAACCACCACAATCCTATGTTTATATTGGCTAATTCATAACTGCCCCAAACCAGAACAACTCAAATGTCTCTCAAGTAAGGAATGAATAAACAAATTGTGGTATATTCATACAATGGAATACTACTCAACAATATGAAGGACAAACTACTGATTCATGCAACATGATGGATTAATCTCAAATATATTATGCTAAGTGATTGAAGCCAGAATCAAAAGGCTACATGTTGTATGATTCCATTTATATGACATTCTAGACAGGCAAAACTACAGGGGCAGAAAACAGATCAGTGGTCACCAGTGGCTGGGAATGGGGGGGAGGTGCTAACTATGAAGGACTAGGGGGTAATTTTCTTAGGTGATGGAATTATTCTGTATCTCCACTGCAGTGGTGGCTGCATGGCTTTGTGTTCATCAAAACTCACAGGACTATACACCAAAAAGGGAGAATTTTATTGTATCTAAGTTATTCATTAATATAAAGAGTGGGGGGAAAACACCATAATCAGACAATGAGAAATATTCAATACTGAGTTATCTGATTATGAACGTAGGTTGAAAAACATGATCTTCCCAAATTTCAGCTAGTCTTGGATACTGTTCAAGATTTTACTACTATAAGGCAATATTCTATCATTTAGTAGGTAAAAATAACATTTAAAATAATAAAATAAAAAACTGGGAAACTATTGTATACACAGATAATATGCAAAAATAGGTCATGCATGCCCTCTATTCTCAAGACCACCTCATTTCATGTACTGAACACGTATCCATTTAAAGAACACAAGGCAAGAAATATCACTAATGTATAATCAAAGTAACGACACTATAGTGTGTTCGGGGAAAAAAATCATGGGCTTTGGGGACAGACAGATAAACAGGCCTAACTTCAAGTCTTATTTATGCTGCTTACTTAAATTAAGAATGTCACTTAAATTACCTTAGTTGATTACACAAGAAGTAACAGAAAAACACCTCGCTCCTTGCTGGCTTCTAAATCTTCCATGAAATATTCCCTTGCTTCTTCCCTCCCCTCCCTCTGTTCTTTTCTAAAGGCCCAAGTTTTCCAAAAGTGGTCGATCTGAGAATGTAAAAGGTAACCGCTTTTTAAAAGAACAGTGTTCTTATTAAGAAAATCCTCATGAATTAGTCCCACCAGCTTCCCTCTCATTTATATTGCCACAACTCTCAACTGCGGATGTACCACTGATCTATTATTATCAATGAGTAGTTAGTGTCTCAGAGGTGGCCAATCTCTAGGCTAATCAGTGATCTGTGAGGCAGGCAGACTTGAAGAGCTCTGCTTAGAAAAAGTAATGGTCATTTGTTTAGCCAGTCAGACCGAATATTCTCAGACATAAACAAGAGAAAACTGGCTAATCAGCAGCAAAAGAAAGAGCCAATACACAGAGACAAGTAGAGTGTGAATGATTGTGTGCATGCAAAAGAAGGGGGATGTGTGTGTAGAGAACACACTTGCCAGGACAGTGCCTGCCTGAAATGGCTGGGTGATGAGAGAGAGAAAGAAGCTAGAACCTAGAGCTGCTTTGCTACCTAATAGTTGTCTAGTTTCAGTTCTTTATTCACTTTATGAGTCCTTATAATAAAATTCCTTTTTCTTAAAATGGTATAGTAAACATTTTTCATTGCCTATTCTACCCTTAACCACTTTCAGAAAAATTTTTTCCTGGGATTGTCATCCCTAAGGACTATATACAGCTTATTGGCTCAAAGGAAATATCTGACCCAACGCAGCCTACCCCAACCAGATTCTCTCAAGACCAAGTTACTCATACTTATACAGACAGTGATTTATTCTCTAGTAAAAGACAGGCAGAGTTAGGGTTGTAATCAGAATCTTAGAATGTCAAAGTCTCATGTAAAATAAGGCTATGAATTATGAGAAATCAAGAGAAAGCTGGACTAAAGAATGAGCCAGTCATTTTACAAGCTTTGATATTCAAAAGCTCTCTCCTGGTTTCCTGCTCCTTCTAATGACAAACATCACCTTACAAAATTCTTACAAGGACAATTATGATGACTGCTGTTTGGCCAACACTGGTTGCACAACTATCAACTGTAAGATGTATTCTAATTACAGGGATGTTAAAATGTTAAAAAAAAAAAAAAAGTGCATCTTAGAAGTGATGAAATAATATTTCAATTTGGTTCATTAACTGTATTCAAAGGGATGCTCTGGTGCTTGAAAATAGTTCTGCTCTCTTAATTTAGAGTTCCTCTCCCACTCTCTCTCCACACACATATATCCCTATCATGGAAATTAGTTCTAGAAACATCTTGCTAGTTGCTGCCAAAGAAGCAAAACTTTATATACTTACACTTTTGTGTTCCCTGTCTACTTGAAATTTCAAAAGTAATACCATGGTACCTGAAAAGAACCAATTCCTATGATTCCCACCCCTACTCCAATCAAAAAAGTGAACTTTGCAAGATGATAAAGTATTATGTACAGTATTCTTGTGTATCTGTTCCTCTCAATATCCCTTTCCATTTGCAATGATTAATGATTCTTTACCATATAATAAGAGCAGCTTATTACCATATTCAGTTTCTTTTAGGAATATATTTCTAAATTAAAAAGTTGGGACTGTTTTTTTCAAACAGTCCAATAATGGAGCACAGTATCTGAAATTAGCCTATCTTAAAAAAATCTAGACAAAGTCACTTTACCACAAGTTAATGTCTGTTGATTATCATCCTGTAATAGCAACTATTTAAAAAAATTTTTTTTACATATGTAGAACACAGTAAATTTTTCAAAGCTGTGATAAACTCATTTCCTCACATCACATAAACTCACTGTGAAAGAACCAACCGTATACTTCACTTTGGAGTCTTCAGCACCTATAACAGTGCTTACCTCAGAGGAGACGGACTAAAAGGATTTGATGACTGAAATATCCATTTCATGGGAAATCTTAGTAAAGTGATTACGTAAATTTAGGCTAGTAAACCTTAAATTTGGAGTATCTTACACATTCAGAAAAAGAAATGTTTCCAGCCAATATATTCAATTTATTTCTTAATCTGGCTAAAAAGGAAGGTTGTATGTTCGTATATCTTAACCTTCATTCTTAAAAAATACTCAACTCAGAATAATACTTTCATTTCATCAATCATTTAGTAGGAAGAACTCAAAGAAGAAAATATCAGGCTCAAGGAGAACCATAACAAAAATGAAAATTCCTGATTACTGAATACATGTGTACAGCAACTGAAAAAAAAGTATACAAAGATAAAATCTAGGACTATTTATTTGTCAAAGACAGGCTGTGAGTAATATATCTTCATTCAATTTACTAATCTATTTAGACTCTGATAAATAACGGTGCTAAATAGCTTTTTATACTGTTAATGCAGTATGCATGTAAGGCTCAGATTACAAACTGAATCCTTATGAGAGTAAGGTAATTTTACTCTGTCCCATAGTTTATTCTGAAAATGTGTACTATTATTCCAAAGGAAGAGAGGAAACAACGCAGTTGTCTACATACAAACATTACTAGCATTATTAAAATAATATAAAGCAAGTTTTAAAAACAGAGACATTAGGATGCATATATTTTTATATTTAAAAAAATACAATATTTAAAAATCTCCCTTTGTGCATACCTGACAAACAAATTTTTCTCTATAAATAACAAGCCAATATTTGAAGTTGGGTATTTGTCCTCCATAAATGGTCTTAAGAAATCTAGCTTGTAGAAGAGTCTATGTTAGAAATATAAACATATGTGTGAAAATACCATAAACAAAGGTATACAGAAAAATATGGGAGGAAGGAAGGAGTGAGAGAAGGAAGGAAGGAAAGAAGGAAAGAGAAAAGGGAGAGAGGCGAGATCTTCCAAAGTCTTGCCCAAATATCAAAGTCTTCTGAGGCTCTTCTGAATCAGAGAGTATGTCTGAGAATTCCAGCCAGGTGTTACTAATCTAGGTCTTAGAATAAAAGAAAGGCAGAAGAGCACCAAGATACACCAAGTATCTTTAATAATATCAAATAAATTTTCCGAGGAAAGAAAGGATTTCTGTATTTTTAATTTTTCTTTTGAAATTACATACAGTAAAATTCACTCTTTTCTGGTGTAAATTTCTGTGAGTTCTGACGAAAGCACAGTGTAACCACCACCACAATCAAGATACAGACAGCTTTATCACCCCCAGATTCCCTCGTGCTGTCTCTTTGTATCCTGTGTCTTAGTCTAACCGTTAAATTTAGCTATCTTTTGTTTAGTGAAACAGCTTAACAAAGGTGACTGAGGAGTGGGGGAATAACTACTTTTAGTTAAACTCTTAAAAATTATTTACATGGGAGATACATTTATATCCTAGAAGTAATCCTCCATGACTCCACGATGTTACAAAACAAAATAAAGTACACAATTAGACTGATGATTTTCTCTAAACATCTGATTGCTCTCCAATGCTGAGAATCTCCACTGCTGGTACAGTCATGCCAAATCTACTTTGTTCCACAGAATTAAATCAGCAGTATCCTTACAAAATATCCACAACTAAAGTCAACCTCTACATATATAAGCGGCAACTAATACAGTTGTAATTTAAAAGGCATATCAAACTGCTTTTTGCAGACAGGTTTTTTTTAAGCCTCTCACAGGTAGAGCAACAGCTGTTACTGAATAGTTCTAGTCACTAGAGAATTTCTTTTAGCACAGTTTGACATCACGGCCTAAATTCAAAGTGACACCAAATTAAAGCTTGTTATGGTAATAATCATGGCAGTGTAAAGTGGTTTAGAAAAACCTGAAGTCTGAGACTTCAGATATAATTTCAATTATATCACTGTTGAGTCTGCTAGTTTCAAATCTTACTTTAAGATAAAACTATAATGACTTAAAAATGTTTAAAACTTTGATAAGAAAAAAGACATCCCATAAATGGGCAATACATTAATAATAAACCCTTCCATTTAAATGATACATTACTTGTCTAGCAGAGGAACAGGATGAGGTAAATATCTCTTCAGAGGCTAGGTACCTAACTTTATAGTTTTCTCAAGTTTCCAACAGTTAAACAATAATATGCAGAGTGACGCCAGCAGTATGGAGGGAATAGGAAGTCCCAGTCCTTGTCCCCACACAGAAATACTGACCTAAAAACTATATGCAGACCAGAATACCTTGATGAGAGCCCCAGAATGCAGTTAAGAAGATGCAGCACCCTGTAAGAGTACAAAATAAGAACAAACTACACTGAAATGGTTAAGAAGGGCAGTTTCACTGTACTTGTGTCTCCCCCCGATCCCCAAATCAGCACAGGTCGGTGCAGAAAAATATCACTTTAGTATGTAATTTCTATCACATGGGAGAGGGCCAAGGGTGGATCCAACATCTCTAGACCTTCAGGGTGCTGCCCAAGAGAACTGTTCCTGTTTCACCCCACCCAGAGTACTGAGAGATCCACCATAGTTTGAATGCCTCAAGACAGCTAAGAACAAGGAACAGGGGTATGTGGTTCTCAGCAGTGGCCTGTGTGGACTGCAGCTGCCGGCATGGATGGCAGCAGCTGGCATGGGCCCCTGCAACTGGTGTAGACTGCAGCAGCCAGGAAGGATCTCAGCAGTCCATGGGGCTCTCAGCAGCTGGCATGGATATTAGCAGGTGACTTGGCTCTGTGGGATTGGAAGAAGGCACACAATCCTGAGACTTCTTTAGGAGGGAAGGAATGGGGAGAGAAGTGGAGCTTGCATCTAACGTCCTGGCATCTCAGTGCACTGCCCTAGGGAAAAGGGGTGGGTGGCTCTCAGTACTGAGAATAGCTCTGAGGGATTGGGAGAAAGTATAGAATCCTGAGAATTCTCCCCTAGGAGGGAGGGAAAAGAGTGGAACACGCACATCCATAAAAAGATTTTAGAGACTCCCAGAAGATTTCTAGTTGGGCTGATTGGTGCAAGTCTTTCTCAGCCAATGCCAATCCATAAAGACTGGAAGAAGTGGCTGTTTCTTCAAATGTATAGACACCAAATTCAAAGCTTATAAGAAATACAAAGAATCAGGGAAATATGACACTGCCAAAGGAACAAAATAAATCTTCAATAACATACTGTAAAGAAATGGAGATCTATGAATGGCCTGACAAAAAAAATAAAAATAATCATCTTAAAGAAGCTCAGTGAGGTACAAGAAAACACAGATAAGATGAAATCAGGAAAATGATACTTGAACAAAATGAGAATATAAACAAAGAGAGAAACCATTAAAAAATACCCCACAGATTCTGAAGCTGAAGTGTAGAATAACTGAACTGAAAAATCCATAAGGAAGAAACTTCTATAGACACACAAAAATAAAGACAAAGAAATCAAAGCATACCACTCCAAAATATCAACGAATGACAAAGGAAGACAGAAAGAGAGGAAGAAAGGAATGACAAAAAGAGCTAGAAAACCATTAAAAAAACAGTAACAGTAAGTCTTTATCAATAATTACTTTAAATATGAATGGACTAAACACCTCAATTAAAAGACAAAGAGTGGGGCTTCCCTGGTGGCACAGTGGTTGAGAGTCCACCTGCCGATGCAGGGGAATGCAGGGGACACGAGCTCGTGCCCAAGTCTGGGAAGATCCCACATGCTGCGGAGCGGCTGGGCCCGTGAGCCATGGCCACTGGGCCTTCGCGTCCAGAGCCTGTGCTCTGCAACAGGAGAGGCCACAACAGTGAGAGGCCCACGTACTGCAAAAAAAAAAAAAAAAAAAAAGACAAAGAGTGGTGGAGTGGATAAAACAAACAAAAGAGCTAACAATATGCTACCTACAAGAGACTCACTTTAAGAACACACATGTGCTGAAATCAAAGTGATGGAAAAAGATATTTTGCTAATGGTAACCAAAATAGAGCAGAGGTGGCAATACTTATACCAGACAAAATAGACTTTCAGTTAAAATCAGTCACAGGAAACAAAGAAGGTCACTAAACAGGGATAAATGGGTCAATTCATCAATAGGATACACAATTGTAAACATATATGCATTCAACATTGGAGCAAAAATATATAAAGCAAATATTAATAGAGCTGAAGAGAGAAATAGACAACAGCACAGTAATAAAAAGGGACTTCAAGACCTCACTTTCATCAATGGATAGATCATTCAGTAAGAAAAGCAATAAAGAGGAGACATGAAAAAAACACTATAGATCAACTAGACCTAACAGACATATATACAACATTCCATCCAACAGCATCAGAATATGCATTCTTCTCAAATGCACATGGAACATTTTCCAAGAGACATCAGATGCTGGGCCACAAAAGAGGCCTTAACTAATTTTAAAAAGATTTAAATCATATCAAGTATTGCTTCTATCCACAATGGTATAAAACTAGAAATCAGTAACAGGAGGAAAACTGGAAAATTCACAAATATGTGGAAATTAAACAACACACTCCTGAACAACCAAAGAAGAATTCAAAAAGGGAAATCAAAAAGTATCTTAAGACAAACAAAAATAAAAATAAAACATATCAAAACCTATTGGATACAGCAAAAGCAGTTGTAAGAGGGAATTTTATAGCAACAAATGCCTACATTAAAAAAAAAGAAAGACCTCAAATAACATAGCATTACACCTCAAGGAAACACAAAAAGAAAAACAACCTAAGCCCAAAATTAGCAGAAAAAAAGGAAATAATAAAGATTAGAGCAGAAATAAATGAAATAAACATTACAAAAACAATAAAAGAGATCAATGAAACTGAGTATTTTTTGAAAAGATAAAATTGACAAACCTTACTAAACCTAAACTAAAAAAGAGAAGATTCAAACAAACAAAATTAGAAATGAAAGAGGAGACATTATAGCTGATAACACAGAAATAAAAGGATCATAAGAGACTACTATGAACAAGTATATGCCAATAAATTTGATAATCTAGAAGAAATTCCTAGAAACATACAACCTACCAAGGCTGAATCATGAACAAATAAAAGATCTGAACAAACCAATAGTGAGTAAGGAGACTGAATCTCAGTAATTAAAACCTTCTCAACAAAGAAAAGTCCAGGACCAGATGCCTTCATTGGTGAATTCTATCAAACATTTAAAGAAGAATTAATGCTAATCCTTCTCAACTTCTAAAAAAAATTGAAGAGGAGGGAACACTTCCAAACTCATTTTACAAAGCCAATATTACCCTGTTCAAAGCCACAAAGACATCACAAGAAAACTACAGAACAATATCCCTGGATAAAAATAGAGGCAACAATTCTCAACAAAGTACTAGCAAATCAAATTCAACAGCACACTAAAAAATATCATACACCATGATAAAGTGGGATTATTCCATGGGACACAAGGATGGTTCAACATATACAAATCAAGAAGTGTGATACACCACATTAACAGAATGAAGAATAAAAATCACATGACCATCTCAATAGATGCAGAAAAGCATTTAATAAAACTCAACACCCTTTCATGGCAAAAACACTCAATAAACTAGACAAAGAGGGAATGTACTTCAGTATAATAAAGGCCATATATGACAAGCCCACAGCTAATTATACTCATTAGTGAAAAACTTGGTTTTTTGTTCCTCTATGGTTAGGAACAAAATAAAGACACCCACTCTCACCACTTTTATTCAGCGTGGTACTGGAAGTCTTAGCCAGAGCAATTAGGCAAGAAAAAGAAATAAAAGTCATACAAATTGGAAAGGAACTAGTAATCTGTTTGCAGATGACATGATTTTATATATAGCAAGCCCTAAGGATTCCACAAAAAATCCTGTTAGAATATACGAATTCAGTAAAGTTGCAGGATACAAAATCAAGATATAAAAGTCAGTTACATTTCTATACACTAACAATGTACTAATTGAAAAGGAAATTAAGATAACCATTCCATTTAGCTTCATAAAGAATAAAATATTTAGAAATAAGCTTAACCAAGGAGGTGAAAGACTTGTACATTAAAACTACAATACATTGCTGAAAGAAATTAAAGACACAAATAAATGGAAACATATCCCAAAGACTTAATATTGTTAAAATGTACATAACTACCTGAAGTGATCTACAGATTCAATGTTATTCCCATAAAAATCCCAATGGCACTTCTTACAGAAATAGGAAAACTAATACTAATTAAAACCAGAGACCCCAAATAAACAAAGCAATCTTAAGGAAAAAAAACAAAGCTGGAGGCATCACATGTCCTGATTTCAAAATATATTACAAAAATAGAGTAATTAAAACAGTACGGTACTAACATAAAGGCAGAAATACAGACCAGTGGAATAGAACAGAGAGCCCAGAAATAAACTAACCTACATAATGTCAATTGATCTTCAACAAGGGTGCTAAGAATACACAATTGGGAAAGAATAGTTTCCTCAGCAAATGGTGTCGGGGGGACTTCCCTGGTGGTCCAGTGGTAAAGAATCTGCCTTCCAGTACAGGGGACACAGGTTTGGTCCCTGGTCAGGGAACTAAGATCCCACATGCCGTGGGGCAACTAAGCTCGCATGCCACAACTATTGAGCTCACGCGCCTCAACGAGAGAGCCCACGTGCTGCAAACTACAGGGCCCAGGTACCACAACTACAGAGCCCATGCACCCGAAGCCCACATGCCACAACTAGAGAGAAGCCCGAGCGCCAAAATGAAGAGACCGCGCGCCACAACAAAAGATCCCACATGCCTCAATGAAGATCCTGCATGCCACAACTAAGACCTGACACAGCCAAAAAAATAAAGAAAATAAATAAATAAAACAAATATTAAAACAAAAAACAAATGGTATTGGGAAAACTAAATATCCACATGCAAAAGAATTAAATTGAACTCCTATCTTATACTGTACACAAAAATCAATTCAAAATGGATTAAAGACTTAAACATAAGAACTGAAACTATAAAACTCCTAGAAGAAAACATAGGGGAAAAGGTTCATGATAGTGGTCTTGGCAGTGATTTCATGGATATGACATCAAAAGCACTGGCAGCAAAAGCAAAAATAGGGAAGTGGGACTATATTAAATTAAAAAGCTTCTGCACAGCAAAAGAAACAAACAAGAGAGTGAAAAGGCAACCTACAGAATGGGAGAAAGTATCTGTAAGCCATATAGCTGATAAGGGGTTAACTTCCAAAATAAATAAGAAAACTCCCACAACTTAACAGAAAAAAAAAAAAAAAAAACCCAAACAAAAACAAAACCAACAACCAACCAACCAAACAAAAACACCTAAATAAGCCCATTAAAAAATGGACAAAGGACTTGAATAGACATTTTTCCAAAGAAGACATACAAATAGTCAATAGGTGTATGAAAAGGTGCTCAGCAATCACTAATCATCAAGGAAATACAAATCGAAACTACAAGGAAATATCTGGCGCCTTTTAGGATGGCTATTATTGAAAAAAGTCAGAAGATAATAAATGCTGTCAACATTGCAGAGAAATCGGAACCCTCTTACACTGTTGGTGGGAATGTAAAATGGTACAGCCGCTGTGTAAAACAATATGGCAGTTCCTTTAAAAAATTAAAATAGAACTAACATAACATGCAGCAATCCAACTTCTGGGTATATATCCAAAAGAACTGAAATTAGGATATCAAAGAAATATCTGCTGTCCCATATTCATTGAAGCATTATTCAAAACAGCCAACATGAAACTCAACAACTCCAACCCACAGGTCCACTGACAGATGAAGAGATAAAGAAGATGTGGTATATATGTACAATGGACTATTAATCAGCCTTTATTTTTATTTATTTATTTTTGACCTCATCACCACGCAGGATCTTAGTTCCCTGACCAGGGACTGAACCTGGGCCCCAGCAGTGAAAGTACTGAGTCCTAAGCACTGGACCACCAGGGAATTCACTAATCGCCCTTAAAGAGAAGTAAAACCTACTATCTGTGACAAAATGGATGGAGCTGGAGGACATTATGCTAAGTCACAGAAGCACAAATACTGCATAATTCCAACTCTATGAGAAATCTAAAATAGCCAAGCTTATAGAAGTAGAAAATAGAATAATGGTTGCCAGGTGATGGGGGAGAGGAAATGGGGAGTTGTTCTATAAAGTAACTGGCATACAAGATGAGTAAGTTCTAGAGATCTGCTGTACAACACACTGCCTAAAATTGATATAGTATTATGCTTTAATTTGTTGGGAGTAAGTAGGTCTCACGTTACGTGTTCTTACTAACAAAGGAACACAAACAAACTTTTGAAGGTGATGGATATGTTTAACACCTTGATTTTGGCGACGGTATTACAGATGTAGGCATATGCCCAAACTCATCAAATTGTATATAGTAAATATGAGCAGTTTTACAGCAATTTTACTCAGTGAAGCTGTAGATCTCAAAAAATATATATATTCATATACTCATAACCCCCCCACATATATATATGAAAGGGAGGAAAGTCCCCTCTAATATTAATACTATAATTGGTATTAGAAATATTATAATCAAACATGGTGGATCAATTAATATTTTCTGGCTGATTAGTAACTGAATAGTATCAGAGTTCTTGAAAATTAAATCTTCCAGTTATCTGAAATCAAGCAAATTACAGAATTTTTGTTAAAAGAAACTCTAACTTCATTCAGAGGAAACAAGTCTTCGAGCAACAGTACTTAGTTATGTTTATTTTTTTAATTACGCCAACAATTAGACAACCAATCACAGACATGTAAAAAGATCACCATACACCTGAAATCAGTCTATAGAGAAATGTCCTCAGAACACTGACCACCAAATAATCAGAGATGCTGTGTATATGATGGTTCAGGGTATGCATATTGCTCACTGTTCAGGGGCATCTAGCTGAGGAAGCAGAGAAGCCTGGAACTGGACCCACTTCACTAGTTATGCCACGTCCCTGCAGGGTAACCCACAGAAAATGTAAGGGTAAAATATTATAGAAAATTTTTGAAAAATATTACTTTGCCAATCCTTAAAGCAGCTTATGCAGTATTACTGGAGGAAGATCTCAGATAGAATCTTAAAGTCAGAATTAATCTTAGGTCATTGCCTCTCCACTCCCTCCAGATGAAATACATCATACACCATTCTAACCTATATTTGAGTACTTCCATGGACATACATGGCCATTAGGTAGTTCTTTGTGATAAGCCAAATTGTATCTCTCTGAAACTTCTGCCCTTTTCAATTACTGCTCTTATACATGATAGCCCTAAAGGATTTTTTAAAAAAATTATTTATTTAATTTATTTATTTTTGGCTGCATTGGGTCTTTGTTGCTACACGCGGGCTTTCTCCAGCTGCTGTGAGCATGGGCTACTCTTCGTTGTGGTGCGTGGGCTTCTCATTTTGGTGGCTTCTCTTGTTGCAGAGCATGGGCTCTAGGGGCCCGGGCTTCAGGAGTTGTGGCTTGTGGGCTCTGGAGCGCAAGCTCAGTAGTTGAGGCGCACGGGCTTAGTTGCTCCGCGGCATGTGGGATCTTCCCGGACCAGGGATCAAACCCGTGTCCCCTGCATTGGCAGGCGGATTCTTAACCACTGCGCCACCAGGGAAGCCTCCCTAAAGGATTTTTGAAGACCACTATCACATTTGTCTTTTCCCCTTTTTCTTCATTGCAAATAACTTGAGTTCCTTTAATTCATTATCATATGATAATGATTCTAGAAAGTGGCTACTCCAGAGTTCCTATACAGGACAGGCTAGAGGACTTGTCTTGAAGTTTCTTCCGCAGGGCAGACACAGAGCTTCTACTTAGCTTTTATATGATACTACTTTTGTCTCCCTAATAACTGTCCAATTATGCCAAAGATAGTTGATAGCATTTACTTAGTTTCTGCCACAAATCAAGCTTTGACATACTGACTTGTAGGTTTTAACAAACTTTGCTGATTTTCTTTTTTTCTTCCTTTAATTTTTTTGGGGGGATGGCTTTAGTGAGGCTTTGGTGGGGGGAGTACAGGAGGCAAAAACACATTTTGCAGCCCTCTAATAGCATCTAGGCTAGTCAACATTCTTCTCAAAAGGTCGTGTGCAGGAGGAAGTGAAAACAAACAAAACAAATAAGTGTGGAACTATTTCTTCTTACCTACTGGAGTATTATATTTAACTCAACAAAAACTCTCAGATATATTTACCCTAATGAGCTGCTTTCTAGTCACATTTCTAGATTTGTACATTTTATTTATTTATTTATTTTTGCAGTACACGGGCCTCTCACTGTTGTGGCCTCTCCCGTTGCGGAGCACAGGCTCTGGACGCGCAGGCCCAGCGGCCATGGCTCACGGGCCCAGCCGCTCCACGGCATGTGGGATCTTCCCGGACCGGGGCACAAACCCGTGTCCCCTGCATCGGCAGGCGGACTCTCAACCACTGCGCCACCAGGGAAGCCCTGTACATTTTATTTTTATTTTTTAACTTAAACATAAACTTGGTTTTATTTGTGTAACTAGCTGACATTGGATTATATACTGTAAAATGTATAATTGTAAAAATTTAACTATATAAGTTCAATTATGTACATGAAAGACTTGGTTTCTTTTTTAATTATTAGAATAAAGATTCCAAGAGTAAATAAAATAACCTAAAATATTTAATAATATTATTTGTCAGGAAGTCCTATAGGCAGAATGTTTCTTAATTCTTCTGGTTGTCTTTTCCTATTAGAGTGCTAACAAACCAAAAGAGACCTAAATCTAATGATACTACAGGTGAAAAATGCCTTAGAAAAATATGTGAGAGCTCAGTTTTAAAGTAGTCATGGCAATCCATCTAATTAAAAATAAACTTTCATCCTTTTCTGCCCTTCCTAACTCTTCTACCTCAATGAAATTGATTACATTAAATTTTTAAAAGTTAGTAACTGTTTTTCATTTAAAAGGTTCTAAGAAATAGCAAATCATCAATTTGGAAAAATCAGCTACAAGTCTGTGCATAGTATCACACCAGATATTTAATGAAAAGGGCATTCTACTTCCCACATCAACTTGAGGGCCCAGTACATATGTACTTTCCAAAGGATATGAATTCATGGGTTTCCAGGAAAATACTGAATAACCAATTAACCTAAAAATAAATCTGGGTAACTCTAGGAATGTTCTGAGTTTACAGTAACATTTTAGAGCCTCGGGGACAAGTATTAAGGAATAAATCTGTTTTAGTTTCTAATGCCAGTGAATTCCTTTGTGGCAACTTTTAAACCACAGGAATTATCCCATTTGGAGGCTATAATTCTCTTATAAGATGTGCTTCCCAATTAAAGACCACATCCAGGAAGGCATGTCAGTAAACATTATGGCTCCATGGATAAATCCTGAGGGAAGATTTAAATGGTCATTAAGAAGGGAGCTTATTTACATTAGATTTACAAATTTTCAAATAAATTCTATCAGTAAAGGAATGGCCTATTGGTGTAAAGAATAGAGCAAAGGCTTTAGGTAAACAACAGAATCAATGTGTTTTGGCACTGAAGAGGAACTTTAGAGATCATATAAGAGGCATATAAGAAAACCTTCATTTTATAGACATAGAGTGACTTGTCCAAAGTACAGCCATAACTGGAAATTTGACTTTTGCATTTTTCCTTTTTTAACTTGCCTGATCTCTAGCAAGTCCAAAACACCATATTAACAAGACAGTGTCATCCCCATAGACTATATTACATAATCGATTTTCAGGATAAGAATGCAACATATACACTGCCATCATCCCTGTCACCTCTATGACCTGGTAGACCGAACCTATGTCCCCAGGCATAGGGAATGAGAAAAACAGCCACAGTGACAACCTCTTTCCACTATTTCTCAACAAATTCGTGGTGCCACAAAAGGTCAATGATTTAATTTTTAAAGTTTGAGGAAGAGGAAAAGTACATTTTTGTACTTCATGGACTCCTACCTGACATACATGCAACTGGTTGTCTGAGTAGCCAGAGACTCCTTTGCTCATCATCCCCAGATGGATGTAAACAAATGTATTGGAGGCTATTATTAAATTTACCAAAAGATCCTTTCCAAAAGTATTCTTTTAGATGTTTTAACATTTCACTGCCTTTACAAAATCCTATTTAGATCAAACATTTTATCAATACCTGTAATGCTTGAATTCTCATCTGGAATGTGAAGGCACACTGTCTGAGAGACCAAAGAATCTGGGGGCTATGGGGTTCTTTCAAACTTAAAACCTCTAAAGATAAACATGCTAATGCCACAATCCACAAACTTGCACCATGGGACATCTTAAATATTTAAGGGAAACACAGGAGTACTGAACATATGTTGAATATCGTGTGAAGTACTAGCTCACACTAGTTCACAGTTTTGACATTAGATGACATGAAAGTCAATGTGAAAAGGAAAATGAGGCTGGTGGTGTCCAATCTGATTCCAGGATTTGAGAATCCTGCAGTGCCCAACAGGGGCTCAGATCCTATAAGTAACTGTGATTATTTTAAAATGAAAATATCTTTTTTCTTTCCATTTATGTGTATTTTTAAATAGCTATTAAATTGTTAGATCACAGATACTTATTCACTTAATAAGCAGCACTCTTAAGGTTTTGCTTGTTGGTGCCAAGGGGCTCCGTGAAAAATACTAAGATACTAAGGGCTCTGTGAACTGAGACAGTTTGAGAAACTCTGTGCTAAATATAAATATAAAAATATATAAAATCTCAATAATAAAATAAAAAAGACTAGAATCCCTAGTAAAAAACACAGATATGCCCAAAATTATAAATCATAGACTCAGTATTATCATGTATTTATTAGTTGTCATATGTACTTTATTATATACAACACTGACTGGCTAAGACTATTTTTTCTAGAGTTCAACAGCCTTAGGTTCAAAATTTAATTTTACCATAACTGTGCACCCTGGCTCTTTAAATCTCAGTTTCCTAATCTGTAGTAATGAGAACAATAATAGTCCTTACTTTATAGTGTGTACTGTAAAGATTAAATGAAATAATGCATGAAAACTATATGTGGCACATAAGTGCTCAGTAAAATATTAGTTTATTGTCATTATTAAAATATACTCGTTACAAAGTTCCACTTCCAGGAAGATAAACTAGGTGCTTGAGACCAATCCTACTGTAAGTATGTCTTAAAATGTTGAAATGAAATGAATAGAATTTTTTTTCATAATTTTTAAGGCATCAGATTCTACTGAGGTAATAAAGAACTCTGGAGTCATGACTAGAAAAGGAAGTCAGCTCAGAGAGGTGAGCCTGGCATTTGAGGGCAATTTTGTGCTCAAAGCTTTTGTCAATGTCAAAAGCATAGCTGAGAGGCTGAGAAGGGGAACAGAGGTTTTAATAAACTTACAGTGCTGGGGCATAAAAATTAGCATTCAGAGCCTACTAAGAAGAAAATAAAGCCTGGTATGAGTTGGGATCTCAAAGGGTTTGGAGTAAGTATGACTCTAGAAACAGACCCTTCCTCACAGAAGATAAATCCTGTTTTAAATCACCGCATTCTCTTGGTTCGTTTACAGTGATCTGGAATTACTAGTGCTCCTAGACTTGCTGCCTGCCAGAGGCCAAAAAAAAAAATCCTCTTTGGAATATCACTGAGATTTTAAAATTACCTCCATTATTTTTCATATACCACACCTGGACACAATGAAAGATACCCAGATATATGAGAAGACAACAAAACCAAACATCTGGAGACCAAGAGAAACAAAAGAATACAGATATCAGACCCACTGTGGATTCAGATAATGGGGCAATCAGAGGCAGGCCTAAAAACCATTATGCTTAATATGACTGACAAATTAAGCAGCAACACTGAGATTGTCAGAAAATGGTAGAATAAAAACACCTAAATGGAAATTTTAGGACTAAAATGCAATCAGTGAAATTAAGAACTAGTGGATGGGTTGAATAGCAAATTAGTGAACAGAAGATAAATGAGAAGAAAATATGCAAACTAAAATATGGAAAGGGCTTCCCCGGTGGCACAGTGGTTGAGGGTCCACCTGCCGATGCAGGGGACACGGGTTCGTGCCCCGGTCTGGGAGGATCCCACATGCCGCAGAGTGGCTGGGCCTATGAGCCATGGCTGCTGAGCCTGCGCGTCCAGAGCCTGTGCTCCGCAATGGGAGAGGCCACAACAGTGAGAGGCCCGCGTACCGTAAAATATGGAAGAAAAGATGAAAAATACAGAAAAGAACATAAATGATATATAGGATATAGTAAGATATCCAGCAGACAGGTAACTGGAATCCCAGAATGAAAGGACTTAAAAAAATAGAAGCAGAAGCAATATTTGAAGATATAATGGCTGACAATTCTCCAAAAATGATTAAAGACATTAAGCTCCAGATTTAAAAAGCACTACAAACTCTAACCAAGATAAGTACAAAGAAAACAATATCTAGTCACATAATAGTAAAAACTGATGAAAACCAAAGGCAAAAAATACCTTAAAAGTAGTCAGAAATAAAACAAAAAAAGATGCAAGAACACTGCCAGACAGCTGAAATCTCAAGAGAAACAATGGAAGCCAGATAACACAAAATCTTTATTAATATACTGAAAGGAAACTGTCAACCTAGAATTCTATATCCAGCAAAAATGTCCTTCAAAAAAAAGGTAAAATAAAGATATTTTGTAAATATACAAAAACTGAGAGAATTTATCATGAGCAGATCCACACAAAGTATTATATACTACCTAAAATAGGTTCTCCAGGCAGAAAGAATGCTTTGAAAACAAAGCTCAGAGATGCAGTAAGGAATGTCTTCTATAAAAACAGTGCCAATAAAAATCCCTCATAAATAATACATATAAAATTAAAACACTCAACAATAGCACTTAAGTTGGGGGAGGGGGTTATTAAATGTATTAAAGTAGAAGGTTCTTTTACAGCCCAGGAAGTGGTAATAGTAGTACGTTACATCATACCTTAATAAATCAAAGATGGATAGTGCAGCCTCTTGGGTAACCATGAAAACAACAATAAAGATTTAAAAATTACAAGCTAATGATGAGAGGAAGAGAGATGCCATAAGAAAAAGTAATCAAACAAAAATAAAACCAAAAAAAGTAACAAAATGGAAAGAATGAAAATAAAATGATAGATTTAAACTCAAATGTATCCGTAATTATATTAAATGTAAACAGAATAAATGCTGTGATTAAAAAAAATATATTGTCAGACTAGATTTTTTTTTTATAAATCCACCTATATGCCAATAACAGGCCATAAGCCTTAAATATAAGGATGTAGAAAATTTAAATTTGAAATTTAAAAAAGATATAATGGCAGCTATCAGCCAAAAGAAAGCTGATGTAATAGCAGACAAAGTACACTCTGAGGCAAAATATAATCACTGATTAACATGTACACATTACTATATATAAAATAGATAACCAACAAGGACCTACTGTACAGCACAGGGAACTATACTCAATGTTTTGTAATAACCTATAAGGGAAAAGAATCTGAAAAAGAATATATATGTAAAACTGTATCTCATATATATATGTATAACTGAATCACTGTGTTGTACACCTGAAACTAACATGACATTATAAATCAACTATACTTCAATAAAAAAAATACAGGAGACATTACCAAAAAAGCTGCTTAACAAAATAAAAAAATATATAGTTGCCAGACTCTGGGAAAGTGTTCTAAAGTGATGAGAGAGTAGTCATCAGTAAAAGGGGAATTTGTACAAGAATTCTATTTCTTTGCATTCTTGTCAATTCAATGCACACATCACACACCTTAACCTCAGACCTGAGATGCTAGAGATGCTCTAGTTGAATTCCCTATATGTAAAAGAAGGAGGAACTGAAATTTCTTTTAAAATCTCTCTAGAGAAATTATAGTATGCCCAGTTTCAGGTTACACAGATAATTTGTGGAGAGTTTAGTTCATATTAGCATTCAGACTCTCCAATGCCAAGTTGCATGGTCTTTGTCTCCTCAAAACTTAAAAATTCAAATACATTATTTATTCTGAGCTAATTTTATACTCAAGTGAAATATTTGAGGTTAACCTCTAAAATATCAACAAGTACAGTATATAACTCACATATAGCATTAACTATATGTTAGGCACTATTCTAAGTATCTTACGCATGTTAACTCATTCAATCCTCATAACCAGAATTTGAGATAAGTACCATCATTATCCCTTTTTTATCAACATAGAAACTGAAGCACAGAGAGTTTAAGTATCAAGATCACATAGATAATAAAGAGAGAGGCTAGTATTGGAATCTAGGCTCCAGAGTTTGTGCTCTTTACCAACTAAGAGAAGCCTCCGGGATTAACGTAGACTCTACCACAAACTATATGTCTAACCTTGGCAAGACATTTCATATTTCTACATGTTCTTCCTAGTACACAGAAATGAAAAATTTTACAAAATATTACCTAAAATGTTTTTTAATTTTTAAAAACCTAATTTTCAATAGCAAAGCTTTATTATGTAATTATATCCTTAACCGTAGAAAACTTACCTGAACACCAGGCCTCTCCAGACAGTTTAATTATAAGTTTCCTGATTTCTGAACAATGTAAGTCAACTAATATTACTGTCAGAGTACAGGAAGAAAGCCTATTAATGAAATACAGGCATATTTTTCTGTACAATCATTATAAAGGCACTTGTATTTTCCATGAAAAAGGTAATTCCTGTTTTTGGCAGTTTCTAACAGTGATTTTTTAGTTTCCCTCCAAAATCACTTTTCTTACAAAGCCGTAGGAATTTTCAACTGAACACATATTCATGTAGCTAAAGACCACACTTCCCAGGCTTTGTGGCTACATATGGCATATGACTAAGTTCTGACCAGTGAGATCTGAGCATAAGTGCTATGTACAACTTCCAGGTCTTTCCTTTCAAAGGAAGGGGAGTGCTCTCTTCTTTCCCTTCTTTTCCCTTTTTAGCTGACTGGATTTGAGTAAAACTGGACCACTAGAGGTAAACTGTGTGTTGAAGCTGGCACAGCAACAAGAAAAGAGAAGGCTAATTCTCTGATATTTGCGGGGCCATCATACCAGCCCAGATATTTATATGAGTGAAAAATACACTTCTAACTTATTGGGGAGCTCTTAACTTCAGCCACTGGCCATGAATCCTAAGTAATTTAGAACTAGAAAGTCAATCACAAAGTGATTTGTGTTTCCACACAAAAAGTTGTAATTAGGGAATATGTTCTTATCCTTAGTCTTAACTTTAAGATAAATGTTGTCAACAATACAATAAAAGGACAAAATAAAACAAATATCATTAAACTCCCTTACAATATAAAATCATGATACGTAACAATAAAAAGACATGCAAATATGCTATGCACATTGATTATACAGGCTTATATAACCTCTGCACGTAAATATAAAAATACATATATCTCAATTATATATGGTATATCATAAATGTGACCTAAAATTAACAAGCCAGCTATAATCTGAGTAAACATTTAATTAATAACTTTGCTTGCTCCCTTGGAACTTAATTAAAGGAGGTTTTGCTTGTTTCTCTGTTTTTGTACTGATATAGATTCCCTTGTTTTCTTACAAACCAGTCCAGGGCAGCTTAAACTATAAACTTCTTCTCTCAAATAGTTTCCTAAGTGCAATAATTTTATTGATCAGATAGCTATACTTTGTAAAAGTATCCTAAAATTCTTCTTTACTGCTTTTAGTTTGGTTGGCATTTGATGACAAACTTGATGTGCTATGGGTAATTAATGCAGGATACTAACCAGGGTTCTAAATTAAATTGCATTAAATCTGAGTATCTGGGTCCACACTGACTCATGTGCTTCTAATGAACACCTGAATAAGGTTTTTAAAATAAGATTTAATTCTTTACAGAATTAACTGAGAGGAACCAAAACAACTCTGTGAGTGGTGTGTATACAGAATTATTTGCCATTAACCACCAGTCACAGAACTCTAGACACTAGATTTGAAAAAGAAACTGTAAGGCACAGAGGCAAAGTCCTAGACCTGGTCTTGTATAATTCTCTTCTTGAGCCATGCACTATGGGATCCACCCGAGTCTAGATGTCTAGACGCACATGACTTTAGGAACTCTTTTCCATTTGTATGAATCCCCTTTCTAATGTATTACTTCTTTCTGCTTTTGCTGTAAGTCTGGAGGTTCTCTCATCTTTTGTCTATCTCTGACTCTTGGCATTTGTGCAAGAGAAACACTTATCTCTGCTGAGTAAGGAAAAACATCCCTTGTCTATTGGCACTACATTAATTAGCAGGGTATTCAGTTTCCCAGTGTTAGACTATTATGCTAAACTAATCCAAGCTCCCTTCTTGTATTGCTTAAGGTTGAATATTTTCATTGACTCACTGGCCTTAAGAAAACTATTTTTCTTTTTTATCATAAATCTTTTTTTATATATATTTATCAAATCAATCATGATATATTCATATGCCTCCAAATGAAAATTTTCCCAACATATGAAGATTATTTAAAAGTTATAAATTATTTGTGGAGGAAATAAAATATAATTTCTTCAAAAGAAAAATAATCTTGTGTAACAAAAACACTATTATATTCACTTTTAAGTTGCTCTGAAATCACACTCAAACAGTGGCCATCACTGACTAGCTTACAGATAAAATAAGAATTGAGAAGAATAAATTTAAAATATCCTATGTAGTAGCTTACAAAGAGAATAAGAAAAGCATAAGAACAAAATTAGAAGGAAAGCAAAATCATCTGTCTTTAAACCAGTGAAACACATTTGTATTTTTCCCATATAAAAATTTCAACTTCCACACAACTTAGTAAGCCAAAAAATTTAACAGTAACCCTATATAATTATCACACCCTTTTTTCTACCTCTTTTGCTTCACATTGAGATTAACATTTTAAATGCAATATACTTACTGAAAAATGGTAGTATGAGTATGTTATAGCAAAAGCAGAACAGCAACTATCATTATTAAGTGCTTACTATATACCACTGTATAAAGTTAAATGAATTACCATATTTAATCCTACTTATACCTCTATGAGACACATATTATTATTAGCCCCATTTAACTGGAGCAAATATATATATATATATATATACATATATATATTATTTTTTTTTAGATGAATTAAGTAACTTGCCTAAGATGAGACAGCCTGTAAATTGTTCAAATGGGACTTAAACCCAGGTAGGTATACCAAGAGCACACTTCCAAACTTTTCAAAAATATATTAAGAGCATGTCATAATTCTACAAGTACTCACTTAGATTCAAATTTTCCTTTAATTAGCAATTACACACATATAGACTAAATAACAGCTCAAAATATCACATTGGTGACTACTTGCAAATAAGAATCAGAGGATGCTTGCGTTACAGAGCCTCAAGAGTTGCACACTGACACAATTCTAGGAAGTTCCCTCTTCTCAGTGTTTTCTCTTGCCACTCCAAAATCCCAAAGAATTTTAGAGCTTGGTAAGGATCAGAGTGGCATTACAAAAACCACATTGACCTATTATACTAATTAGAAGATAAATTTTACTTAAAAAGAGCTGCTACATGATTGAGTTGAAATTATTTCTAGATTTTAAAAAATGTATACAATTTAATGAGAACAAAGGAAAGGACCAAAAATAAAAAGTACTGAAAGAATGGAAAGCAATGAGAGGGAAAGAAAGAGTAGTAAGAAGGAATGCAAAAAGGGAAAACAGAAGAAAATGGAAAAAGAGAAAAGGAGAGTATTTAAGAATGAGAAAGATTATGAAAAGTAAATTACTAAAATAAATTACAAATTTACAAAAGTAAGTTACACAAGTAAAGATAAATCATAAAAAGTAGACTGATAGCAAAAATGAAAAATGAGAAAAATCTATGTCTATGACCATTCCTTTCTTGCAATCATCCACTAAGTATAGATCTCTTCATTACTCTTTTTTCTAGACTTCTGTTCTTTGGTAGCTATTCAGACAGTGCTTGCTATTTCGTACATAGGTCAGGAAAATACTAAGGAGACACCCTAGTCCCTTACTCACAGTCTCTTTCCTTTAAACATTTGTTGTTTTCTTTTTGAATTACATAAACTAAAATTCAAGAGCCTAAATGGTTTTATGAAATACTAAAAAGTATTTTAGTTTATTCTTATTTTATAATAAATGTGTTTTCTTAATATACTATTAATCACTTTACATTGCTCTTCTGCAATATGACATTAGAAAGCATATTTCCTTTCAAAGGTTAATATATTACTTATAAAATAGGCAAAGTTAGAAGCTCTTTCCAACCTGCCAATAAGATATTTGTTATAATGAAATAAAAATCAAAAGGAGTGATCCTTTCCCATCTGGCCCTTTCCCAGGCTAACACTCATTTATAGAAAAAATTCCACTTATCCTAAATCTGGAATTTATTACTTATGAACAAACTTAAGAAAAATGCTTTAACCATAAGTACATAACATAAACCCAAATTCCACCAGAAGGAAACTTTATTTCACAGAATTAAAAGAATATGTGATGACATTACAGCTTATTTAGAAACATCACTGGTGTTTCTTCTAATGCAGATGAAATTTCGATTATAAACGAAATCTGCCTTTATAAGTATATTCACAAATCCACTGATTCACCCTGGATATATTTATAAATTAACCTCTCAGTCGTTTGAAAATATGCTCAAGGACCCTAACTGGAAACAAACAGAATAAAATGCAACACCTCAGCTTTGAAAATTTGAGGGGAAATTTTAATCTACCAAAAGACATACTACATAAAGAAAGTAGAATGTATTTAAATAACCAGCTATGTAACTTGTCAATAGATTCCTATGTTAAAAAACTAAACAAAACAAAATAAAATGAACTCTAGTCATTAAAGGCACTGATACTCAAGAACATTCCAGGAACACACTCTAAAATCTGTCAGAAAAAAATTAATTTACAACTACCTATTACCATAAATCTCAGAAAACAACTAACTTATACTTTTCCCATGTATGTTCTACTTACCCAGTCTAGGCAGGAGGAAGCAAATACAAAGAGGCAGTGAAGGAATAACACTATGATCTGGGATGAACTTCTTGCCACCACTTTTTGGCAAGGGATAGACCCCAAAGCAATGACAACCTTCTCTGATATTGCCTCTCTGTCATATCATACTCCCCTAAGTGTGTATCTCAATGGAAAATGGGGCCAATCAATCAACTTTGCTATAATAAATTTGTTCCCAATCCTAAGATGTAAAAGTTATCTTCAAAAAAACCAATGTATCGGTGCAAAGTGAAAAAGAGGCAGGCTAAATGAATTAAAAATATTTATACATGTTTATACACATGTATGTGTATATGTTATACTCAAATTAAAGTTTACTTTTTATTTTAAAGATCAGGAAATGAGCCTCAGAGAGGGTCATTAACATACTGCTTATGGTACATGATCACATGGCATTTAAATAGCAAACATGGATATAAACCTAGATCTATCCTTCTGACTCCAAAGACACTGCTTGCTCTTGGTTGTTATACTACACTGTCTTCCCTTCAAAGTAAGTACAGCAAAATGATTAATCATTCCATATTTATTAATGTTTATATGAAATGCACTAGGCATTGTGCTAGACGCTGGAAGCTTACAATTACGTAGTGTTAACAACTTATACCAATAATAACATTTATTTTTGTTAATAGCCACTGCTATATATGAGGAAGTAAAGGGTAAAAAGTACATCCACTGAAGAGGTCAAGAAAGGATTTATGAAGAAAATCGTATTTAGAGTAGGCTCCCAAAGGGTGGATTACATCTAATAGGTGAAGAGAGAGTTTGACCATTAGAAAACCTCAGGGAAACATTTCCAAAGCCATGTGACTGAGAAAGGACTGGATTGGTTAAAAAAGTGATGGGTTTGAGTACAGCTTTCATACATATTCACAGGGCAGTAAGCAGACAGACTTGGCTGAAATGGTTGGGAGTAGAAACTTAAAAATGAATACAGAGAATAGAAGCAGATAATCATGAAACTGAATGCCAGAAAGAAATCTGGATTTCCTCCTGAAAGTACTAAGAAATTATTAAACATTTTTGAATAGAGTAATTACTTGAGAAAAGCAAGTAACTATGTATCAGTCTGGTAGGAGGGAAGGTGGCAAAAAGCAAAAGATAATTTTTGAAGGATGTTGGCAGAAAAAGAGAGGGAAGGGTAAAGTTCCAAATCATGAAAGAAAAGAAAAATGATATCAGAAATAGAATTATGAAAGCTAGAAGGGGACAACAAGTCTCTTAATTCTTTTCTCACAAAGTTTTTTGTTTGTTTAGGTTTAGCCAGGTGGAGTGGATTTAATTATTTTTAAAACATTTTATTTAAAGTGGGAGAATGATGCCTAAGTACAAATGTCCAATGGACCAACTGGAGAAGTAGGACTAAAGCTCGAGAGGGATCGGGGAGTCACGCTAGTACGGATGATGAAATGAACTAAAAGGACAAAAGAGAAAAAGTGGCATAGTAGCACTTCTGAGTGTTAAGGTGTAAAAAGGGAACTGACAGGAAAAAAGAGAGATAGCCCATTACATTACATTTAAATGTGTAGACCTCGTTAAGGATGGTTAAAGAATTGTTACTTCATTATGTTTAAAATTTTAATCTTAGCTGCTTCTGTCATGATCCACTGTAGAAACAGGAGTGGAAATATTCTGGTTTTAAATGATACGGTTTCTACCATATAGTTGCAAGCAGTTGACAGTAAAAACCAGCACCAGGCCCCTCAGCGCACATGCACAAACACACACACACATCCATTATGTAATCAGATAAGGCTTTCAAAATAGGAAAGGAAGCTGTCAAAAAGCCCCTAGATACTACCTGGTGAACAGTTTTGCCAGTTCCTGCTCTGACCAACTGCCAGCAACAGTTTTCAACTTAATTAAAACATATGGTCATTAAATACACAAAAATGCATTACAAATAGACATCTTTTGTACCATAGATGTATTCATCAGAAGCTGGAGAAAAATATTATTTTTAAATTTAAGAGATGCTTTATCTTAATTTCTGATCTTAATTTGGCAGTGACTCAAAGCAATTTTCAGTTTATCTGCCCTCTGGCCCCTCAGTTAAGCAGCTAATGTTCTATAAATAATATTTAATGCATTAAAAAAGCTTCCTATTTCAATAGGCAACGTAAAAACGTTTTGTAAAACAAACAAAAATTAGTACCTCTTGTCCATTTTGAAAATCGGAATTGTAGGGAGAGGGTGGTATGAGGTTGGGCAAAGAGGCTTTTCTATAGAATAAAAACAGTATTTCTATTAAATTATGGTCTCTCACTATAAAACTCTTAGAGGAAAACATAGGCAGAACGCTCTATGACATAAATCACAGCAAGATCCTTTTTGATCCACCTCCTAGACAAATGGAAATAAAAACAAAAATAAACAAATGGGATCTAATGAAACTTAAAAGCTTTTGCACAGCAAAGGAAACCATAAACAAGACGAAAAGACAACCCTCCGAATGGGAGAAAATATTTGCAAATGAAGCAACTGACAAAGGACTGATCTCCAAAATATACAAGTGGCACATACAGCTCAATATCACAAAAGCAAACAACGCAATCCAAAAATGGGCAGAAGACCTAAATAGACATTTCTCCAAAGAATATATACGGATCGCCAAGAAACACATGAAAGGATGCTAAACATCACTAATCATTAGAGAAATGCAAATCAAAACTACAATGAGTTATCACCTCACACTGGTCAGAATGGCCATCATCAAAAAATCTACAAACAATAAATGCTGGAGAGGGTGTGTAGAAAAGGGAACATTCTTGCACTGTTGGGGGGAATGTGAATTGATACAGCCACTATGGAGAACAGTATGGAGTTTCCTTAAAATACTAAAAACAGAACTACAATACGACCCAGCAATCCCACTACTGGGCATATACCCTGAGAATACCATAATTAAAAAAGAGTCATGGGGCTTCCCTGGTGGCGCAGTGGTTGAGAGTCCACCTGCCGATGCAGGGGACACGGGTTCATGCCCCAGTCCAGGAAGATCCCACATGCCACGGAGCCTGCGCGTCCGGAGCCTGTGCTCTGCAACGGGAGAGGCCAGAACAGTGAGAGGCCTGCGTACTGCAAAAAAAAACAAAGTCTTGTACCACAATGTTCATTGCAGCACTATTTACAATAGCCAGGACATGGAAGCAACCTAAGTGTCCATCGACAGATGAATGGATAAAGAAGATGTGACACATATATACAATGGAATATTACTCAGCCATAAAAAGGAACGAAATTGAGATATTTGTAGTGAGGTGGATGGACCTAGAGTCTGTCATACAGACTGAAGTAAGTCAGAAAGAGAAAAACAAATACTGTATGCTAACACACATATATGGAATCTAAAAAACAAATGGTTCCAAAGAACCTAGTGGCAGGACAGGAATAAAGATGCAGATGTAGGGAATGGACCTGAGGACACAGGGAGAGGGAAGGGTAAGCTGGGACGAAGTAAGAGAGTGGCATGGACATATATACACTACCAAACATAAAATCGATAGCTAGTGGGAAGTAGCCACATAGCACAGGGAGATCAACATGGTGCTCTGTGACCACCTACAGAGATGGGAGAGGGAGGGTGGGAGGGAGATGCGAGAGGGAGGAGATATGCGGATATATGTATATGCATGGCTGATTCACTTTGTTATAAAGCAGAAACTGGGGAGACCTTCAAGATGGCGGAGGAGTAAGAAGTGGAGATCACCTTCCTCCCCACAAATACATCAGAAATACATCTACATGGGGAATAATTCCTACAGAACACCTACTGAACAGTGGCAGAAGACCTCAGATTTCCCAAAAGGCAAGAAACTCCCCACGTACCTGGGTAGGGCAAAAGAAAAAAGAATAAACAGAGACAAAAGAATAGGGATGGGACCTGCACCTCGGGGAGGGAGCTGTGAAGGAGGAAAAGTCTCCACACACTAGGAAGTCCCTTCACTGGCGGGGATGGGGGGTGGCAGGGGGGAAGCTTCGGAACCACAGAGGAGAGTGCAGCAACAGGGGTGCAGAGGGCAAAGCGGAGAGATTCCCTCACAGAGGATCGGTGCCGACCAGCACTCGCCAGCCTGAGAAGCTCGTCTGCTCCCCCGCCAGAGCCGGTGGGGGCTGGGAGCTGAGGCTTAGGCTTTGAAGGTCACATCCCAGGGAGATGACTGGTGTTGGCTGCATGAACACAGCCTGAAGGGGGCTACTGCGCCACAGCTACTAGGGAGGAAGTCTGGGAAAAAGTCTGGACCTGCCTAAGAGGCAAGAGACCATTGTTTCGGGATGTGCAAGGAGAGGGGATTCGGCGCACCGCCTAACGAGCTCCAGAGAGGCGTGAGCCACAGCTGTCAGCGCGGACCCCAGAGACGGGCATGAGACGCTAAAGCTGCTGCTGCCGCCACCAAGAAGCCTGTGTGCAAGCACAGGTCACTATCCACACCCCCCTTCCGGGAGCCTGTGCAGCTCGCCACTGCCAGAGTCCCATGATCCAGGGACATCTTCCCTGGGAGAACACACGGCGTGCCTCAGGCTGTTACAACGTCACACTGGTCTCTGCCGCCGCAGGCCCGCCCCACACTCCGTGCCCCTCCTTCCCCACCAGCTTGAGTGAGCCAGAGCCCCCTAATCAGCTTCTCCTTTAACCCCGTCCTGTCTGAGAGAAGAACAGACGCCCTCAGGCGACCTACACACAGAGACAGTGCCAAATCCAAAGCTGAACCCCAGGAGCTGTGTGACCAAAGAAAAGAAGGGGAAATTTCTCCCAGCAGCCTCAGGAGCAGCGGATTAAATCTCCACAATCACCTTGATGTACCCTGCACCTGTGGAATACATGAATAGACAACAAATCATCCCAAAATTGAGGTGGTGGACTTTGGGAGCAACTGTAGACTTGGGGTTTGCGACTGACTGGTTTCCGGTTTTATGTTTATCTTAGGTTAGTATTTAGAGTTTATTATCATTGGTAGATTTGTTTATTGATTTGGTGGCTCTCTTCCTTTTTTTTTTTTTTTTTGTGGTACGCAGGCCTCTCACTGTTGTGGCCTCTTTTTTTTTCTGTGGTACGTGGGCCTCTCACTGTTGTGGCCTCTCCTGTTGTGGACCACAGGCTCCGGACGCACAGGCCCATCGGCCACGGCTCACGGGCCTAGCCACTCCGCGGCATGTGGGATCTTCCCGGACCGGGGCACGAACCCGTGTCCCCTGCATCGGCAGGCAGACTCTCAACCACTGCGCCACGAGGGAAGCCCCCTTTTTTTAATACATAGATATATTTTTTTTCCTTTTTCTCTTTTTGTGAGTGTATGTATATGCTTCTTTGTGTGATTCTGTCTGCATACCTTTGCTTTAACCATTTTGTCTGTCCTTTTTTTTTTTTTGTATAGTTTTTAGTGCTTGTTATCATTGGTGGATTTGTTTTTTGGTTTGGTTACTCTCTTCTTGCTTTCTTTCCTTTTCCTTTTTTTAAATTACTTTTTAATTTTTAATAATTTTTTATTTTAATAACTTTATTTCTTTTTATTATTTTCTTCTTTCTTTCTTTTTTTCTCCCTTTTCTTCAGAGCCGTGTGGCTGACAGGGTCTTGGTGTTCTGGCTGGCTGTTAGGTCTGTGCCTCTGAGGTGGGAGAGCCGGGTTCAGGACATTGGTCCACCAGAGACCTCCCGGTTCCACGTAATATCAAATGGCGAAAGCTCTCCCAGAGATCTCCATCTCAACGCTAAGACCCAGCTCCACTCAATAACCAGCAAGCTACAGTGCTGGACACCCTAGGCCAAACAACTAGGAAGACAGGAACACAACCCCACTCATTAGCAGAGAGGCTCCCTAACATCATAATAAGGTCACAGACACCCCAAAACACACCACTGGATATGGTCCTGCACACCAGAAAGACAAGATCCAGCCTCATCCACCAGAACACAGGCAACAGTCCCTTCCACCAGGAAGCCTACACAACCCACTGAACCAACCTTAGCCACTGGGGGCAGACACTAAAAACAAAAGGAACTACGAACCTGCAGCCTGCGAAACAGAGACCCCAAACACAGTAAGTTAAGCAAAATGAGAAGACACAGAAACACACAGCAGATGAAGGAGCAAGGTAAAAACACCAAACCAAACAAATGAAGAGGAAATAGGCAGTCTACCTGAAAAAGAATTCAGAGTAATGATAGTAAAGATGATCCAAAATCTTGGAAATAGAATGGACAAAATACAAGAAACATTTAACAAGGACCTAGAAGAACTAAAGAGCAAACAAACAATGATGAACAACACAATAAATGAAATTAAAAATTCTCTAGAAGGAATCAATAGCAGAATAACTGAGGCAGAAGAACAGATTAAGTGATCTGGAAGATAAAATAGTGGAAATAACTACCATAGAGCAGAGTAAAGAAGAAAGGAAAAGCATTGAGGACAGTCTTAGAGACCTCTGGGACAGCATTAAATGTACCAACATTCGAATTATAGGGGTCTCAGAAGAGGAGGAGAAAAAGAAAGGGACTGAGAAAATATGGGAAGAGATTATAGTTGAAAATTTCCTTAATATGGGAAAGGAAATAGTCAATCAAGTCCAGGAAGCACAGAGAGTCCCATACAGGATAAATCCAAGGAGAAACATGCCAAGACATATATTAATCAAACTATCAAATATTAAATACAAAGAAAAATTAGTAAAAGCAGCGAGGGAAAAACAACAAATAACATACAAGGGAATCCCCATAAAGTTAACAGGTGATCCTCCAGCAGAAACTCTGCAAGCCAGAAGGGAGTGACAAGACATATTTAAAGTGATGAAAGGCAAAAACCTACAACCAAGATTACTCTACCCAGCAAGAATCTCATTCAGATTCGACGGAGAAATTAAAACCTTTACAGACATGCAAAAGCTAAGAGAATTCAGCACCACCACCAAACCAGCTTTACAGCAAATGCTAGAGGAACTTCTCTAGGCAGGAAACACAAGAGAAGGAGAAGACTTCCAATAACAAACCCAAAACATTTAAGAAAATGGTAATAGGAACAATACATATCAATAATTACCTTAAATGTAAATGGATTAAATGCTCCAACCAAAAGACATAGAATGGCTGAATGGATACAAAAAAAGACCCATATATATGCTGTCTATACGATAACCACTTCAGACCCAGGGACACATACAGACTGAAAGTGAGGGGATGGAAAAAGATATTCCATGCAAGTGGAAATCAAAAGAAAGCTGGAGTAGCAATTCTCTTATAGACTTTAAAATAAAGACTATGACAAGAGACAAAGAAGGACACTATATAATGATCAAGGGATCAATCCAAGAAGAAGGTAGAACAATTGTAAATATTTATGTACCCAACATAGGAGCACCTCAATACACAGGGCAAATGCTAACAGCCATAAAAGGGGAAATCGACAGTAACACAATCATAGTAGGGGACTTTAACACCCCACTTCCACCAATGGACAGATCATCCAAAATGAAAATAAATAAGTAAATACAAGCTTTAAATGATACATTAAACAAGATGGACTTAATTGATATTTATAGGACATTCCACCCAAAAACAACAGAATACACTTTCTTCTCAAGTGCTCATGGAACATTCTCCAGGATATATCATATCTTGGGTGACAAATCAAGCCTTGGTAAATTCAGGAAAATTGAAATCGTATCAAGTACCCTTTCTGACCACAATGCTGTCCACTCACCACTATTATTCAACATAGTTTTGGAAGTTTTAGCCACAGCAATCAGAGAAGAAAAAGAAATAAAAGGAATCCAAATCAGAAAAGAAGAAGTAAAGCTGTCACTGTTTGCAGATGGCATGATACTATACATAGAGAATCCTAAATATGCTACCAGAAAACTACTAGAGCTAATCAATGAATTTGGTAAAGTAGCAGGATACAAAATTAATGCACAGAAATCTCTGGCATTCCTATACACTAATGATGAAAAATCTGAAAGAGAAATTAAGGAAACAATCCCATTTACCACTACAACAAAAAGAATAAAATATCTAGGAATAAACCTACCTAAGGAGACAAAAGACCTGTATGCAGAAAAGTATAAGACACTGATAAAAGAAATTAAAGATGATAAAAACAGATGGAGAGATATACCACCTTCTTGGACTGGAAGAATCAACACTGTGAAAATGACTATACTACCCAAAGCAATCTACAGATTCAATGCAATCCCTATCAAACTACCACTGGCATTTTTCACAGAACTAGAACAAAAAATTTCACAATTTGTATGGAAACACAAAAGACCCCGAATAGCCAAAGCAATCTTGAGAACGAAAAATGGAGCTGGAGGAATCAGGCTCCCTGACTTCAGACTATACTACAAAGCTACAGTAATCAAGACAGTATGGTACTGGCACAAAAACAGAAATATAGATCAATGGAACAGGACAGAAAGCCAAGAGATAAACCCAGGCACATATGGTCACTTTATTTTTGATAAAGGAGGCAAGAATATACAGTGGAGAAAAGACAGCCTCTTCAATAAGTGGTTCTGGGAAAACTGGACAGCTACAGGTAAAAGAATGAAATTAGAACACTCCCTAACACCACACACAAATATAAACTCAAAATGGATTAAAGACCTAAATGCAAGGTCAGGCAGTATAAGACTCTTAGAGGAAAACATAGGCAGAACACTCTATGACATAAATCACAGCAAGATCCTTTTTGACCCACCTCCTAGACAAATGGAAATAAAAACAAAAGTAAACAAATGGGATCTAATGAAACTTAAAAGCTTTTGCACAGCAAAGGAAACCACAAACAAGACGAAAAGACAACCCTCAGAATGGGAGAAAATATTTGCAAACGAGGCAACTGACAAAGGATTAATCTCCAAAATTTACAAGCAGCTCATGAAGCTCAATATCAAAAAAACAAACAACGCAATCCAAAATTGGGCAGAAGACCTAAATAGACATTTCTCCAAAGAAGATATACAGATCACCAAGAAACACATGAAAGGATGCTAAACATCACTACTCATTAGAGAAATGCAAATCAAAACTACAATGAGGTATCACCTCACACTGGTCAGAATGGCCATCATCAAAAAATCTACAAACAATAAATGCTGGAGAGGGTGTGGAGAAAAGGGAACCCTCTTGCACTGTTGGTGGGAATGTAAATTGATACAGCCACTATGGAGAACAGTATTGAGGTTCTTTAAAGAACTAAAAATAGAACTACCATACGACCCAGCAATCCCACTACTGGGCATATACCGTAAGAAAACCGTAATTCAAAAAGAGTCATGTACCATAATGTTCACTGCAGCTCTATTTACAATAGCTAGGACATAGAAGCAACCTAAGTGTCAATGAATGGATAAAGAAGATGTGGCACATATATACAATGGAATATTACTCAGCCATAAAAAGAAACAAGATTGAGTTATTTGTAGTGAGGTGGATGGACCTAGAGACTGTCATACAGAGTGAAGTAAGTCAGAAACAGATAAGTAAATATCGTATGCTAACACATATATATGGAGTCTAAAAAAACAAAAAAAATGTAGGGGCAGGATAGGATTAAAGACGCAGATGTAGAGAATGGACTTGAGGACACAGGGAGGGGGAAGGGTAAGCTGGGACGAAGTGAGAGAGTGGCATGGACTTATATATAATACCAAATGTAAATGTATAGCTAGTGGAAAGCAGCCGCATAGCACAGGCAGATCAGCTCAGTGCTTTGTGACCACCTAGAGGGGTGGGATAGGGAGGGTGGGAGGGAGACACAAGAGGGAGGAGATATGGGGATATATGTATATGTATAGCTGATTCACTTTGTTACAAAGCAGAAACTAACACACCATTGTAAAGCAATTATACTCCCATAAAGATGTTAAAAAAAACAATTTATGGTCTCTATGATGCATGATACTAAAGCAGAACTATAGAAATGATTTACTACTGTTAAAATATCTTTTTCACAGAAATCTGCCCAACTGTACAGCAATTAGGATTTACTGCTTTGAGGAAAAAGATGTTGCGCTAGTAGGCGAAGAAACGGAGTCACATTGATATATCCTCAGAGTGAAGAACCTATATTAGGTCATACTCTTGGCATCACTCAGATGGGCAGTGAAGACCATCAGCCACGTTAACTCCAAAATCCTACTCAAGCTCATGAACATTAACTGAGTACCCACTGAGCAAGCCCTGCAGGGAAGAAAGATAAATAAGGTGACAACTCAGCCAAAAGACAGCCAATGCAAAATCAAAATCCATACTGGTTTTCTGTGTTAGTTCCAAATTCAGACTATAAATCTTAATTTTTGTTTGGGAAAAGAACATCACTGTATTGAGTCTCCCAGTCCTGTGTTCGTATCTCCACATTTTATTGTTGTGTCTGCCTGATATTAGAATTATTGTGTAACCCTGGTAAATTGGTCCTGGATGGAAGAGACTGATATCTTATTACAGATAATAATAATAAAATACCTTAGTACCGTCTCAGTTCTAGTACACTACATCAAGTATATACCTGCTCAATGTCAAGGTATTTATGAGGCAAAACATTTTAACTAGGATTCTCCTAAAAAAAAAATCCAATGTGTAGGTGAGGAAAAAAAAAAAAAATCTCATGTGCAGGTGAGGAAAAATATGCTCTGTGAATAGAAGGCAAGGACACACAATGACACCATATGTTAACACCAAATGCTGATTTTATTGTGCTCAGCTTCTGGTTCCTCCATTTTCCCAGTACCCTATTTATTAAAGCGTAAGTGATTAAAGATAATATCAATATAGTTATGTTCATAATAAAGGTCTTTAGACCACTTAAGATCTCAGATCTACAAATGAAAGAAAAAAATATAGATCAAGTACAAAATATTCTGCTTTTCTATCTGGAGTACCATGTAACCCATGAGAAAGTTAAGTAAAAGCACAGATTTTATAAGGCAAATATACAGTCCATCACTCTGGTTTAGTAGGTATATTAATAGTCTGGTACCTGAGAGGCAACCACTGATTGCAAATCAATCACAGCATTTATTGCCTAGGTCTGTAAGAAACAGAGAGAAAAGGATTAGTGGTGAGGTGCTGCAAGTGAGATCAAGAGTACCCATGGGTCAGAAATTTGAAGCTGGAAGTAACCATGAGCATATAATCCCTGAGGATATGCAGCAACACTAAAGAGGCCACAGGACGGATAGGAGGCTTGTGCTGACACTGGGGTTAAATGTAAAATGAAAGTGTATGACTAGGTGATCCGAAAAGTCACTTTTAGTTCTAAAAATCTGTTACTTTATACCTTATAATCTTTGCAGAGGCAGTACCATGTTAACAGGAACCTTCAGAGCCAAGAAGGAAAATCCAGTAAGAAAAAGTGTAACTCTACTGAGTTGAAAAATTCAATTTCAGCCTTTTAAAAATAGTAGAGAGAAAAATGATGAATTTTCCCCATAGAAGACAGAGGAAAATGATTCTGCTGGGAGAATCTATCACTTATAGCTACTTGTTGCCTAAAATTGAGCATAGGACAATGATTTTTTGAAGTATGTAAGTACAGGAGAAAAACTGTATTTTATATTTTGTAGAAAAAGCTAAGAACAATAGTCTTGTTCTCATAATGGAGTCTATGTGCCCTGTTGCCTCAATATTTTCCATTTGACTGGCTCCTTTTAAGCAAGGATACATACAAAAAATGCAGTCTAAAACAGGAGAAGGTCATATAATTGCTCCAAAAACAAATACCTTTTTAAAACTTTATATTAGCTATGAATTCTAACTAAAAATTTTTAATTCAGAAATTTAGATTTAAAGCTTACTAGGTTAAAAATATAGAAATGTCATTATCAGCAACAATCAAGTTCTATCTCAGCTAAGGCCATTTGATCATCCCCAGTTTTTCAAAGGGCTTCTTAAACTGAGTATCAAAGTAAATAGCTTATCCCTTGGAAAATAAGTTCAGTTTGTTTAAGTATTAGGTTAATGCTCTGGTTGTTTTGTCTAAGAAAATCCATCTTCTCAAGACAAAAGTATCCCTCTTTGTTAGGGGTTGGGGTCTATGAGCTGCTATTATTTTTCTCTTAATAAACTTTTTTTTTTTTTTTTTTTTTTTGCGGTATGTGGACCTCTCACTGTTGTGGCCTCTCCCGCTGCAGAGCACAGGCTCCGGACGCGCAGGCTCAGCGGCCATGGCTCACGGGCCCAGCTGCTCCACGGCATGTGGGATCTTCCCGGACCGGGGCACGAACCCGTGTCCCCTGCTTCGGCAGGTGGACTCTCAACCACTGCGCCACCAGGGAAGCCCTCTTAATAAACTTTTAAAAAATACTGAAAATAAAATAGTTAACAAAATTAAGTTTTCTTTATTTTGAGGAAATAACACTTTAAAAAATTTATGGTACAAAAGATAAGACTTTTTCTACTTTAATGATTAATAAAACCTATCTAGTTCAATATGTATTCTCATAAATTCACAAAAAGAAAACATTCTTCTGAAAACAGTTTATACTGAACCCAGTGTATATGTAGTCAATTTTTATATTAACTTCTATTACACAGTATGATTTCCTTTATAACATGTATTTTCTCATTTACAGAAAATACATAAATGACACAATGTGAAGAAAAATTTTATAATGATTACTGAAATTTGATAGTAAACACATATTATCATATAGACTACTATCTTCTTTTAACATATAGATATTCTAAAACATAAGTAACCAACAAGGAACTATTCTGAAAACTACATCAAACACGTAACTAACTGGTGCTACCACATGTATGTTTCTCCTTCATTTTAAAAAACAGACATTCTGATACATTTCCAATCAGAAATGTGGCTTCCCATCACTGTCCAACTAGTTTTAGAATATATTAGGTTACTGGTGACAGATATAAAAACTATTAATAAAGAACAGCTTCTTGGCTTTTAAAAAGAACATGGCGTTTTTGTTCATATTTACCTACCAAATACCTATGTCATTCCAGAAATTTCCACCCATTTTTTTCTAGCTCTTATTTCAAATCCAGCTTCACCAAATGCAGTTTTCCATCTAACTAGTGTTAATACACCAGATGTTAAACATAACATTTGCTATTCTTGAATTTTTTAATATAATAACTATATTACAGTAGTCTCCATGCTCAAAAACTAGTTTGAAACAGGAGAATTATAGTTAGTCAATGTAACACTGATATGTGTTATTTAATAAACATTAAAAGTGTTTCTACACACATCATAAATCTGTAGAAAAGAGAATAAATCAGCCAATTATTGAGCTATTCATTAATAGCTAGGGGGTTCTTTTAGTGATTGGTGATATATTCAAATATTTGGTCTAAAATTTTTAAAGTTTCATCTAGATGTTTACCAAGAGTTTTCTTGTATTAGTAGACAATGATTAATTAGTTAGCTGAATTTCTAATAGTTCTTGCAATATATCTTATATTTGAAAGTTAACTTTTCATATTGAGACAAATATTTATACATAATTATAATGTGCAAGGCAGCTTTAGGCTAGGCATTAGGCACTCATGAAATATTTTCCACCTCTTATTAAGTACAAAGAGAGAAATTTTATTATATAGCTTTGCTATCCTGGACTAGACAACCCTTTCAAATTCTATTTTAACCTTAAAAAAATACTGCAAGGGAACAAAGTACAGAAGATTTATTCTTACAAAAGTTGCTTTCCAAATAGTTGAGTAGTATGCCAGAGGAAAAACACAGGAAACAAAGGCCAAATAAGGAACCTATATTATATGAAGAATCAGGAAAACCTAAACCAGTACATATATAAATGCTAGGAGCCTACACTATACAACAGGAGAGCTATAATGTTTAGCAGCAAGAGAACCTTCTGGTAAAAACATTCAGTAAGGTGGTAGGGGACTAGGTAAGAGCAAACTGAGGAAGATACATAACATTGCTGTGGAGAAATTCCATACATAATAAATATTATATGCTAAGTATACCTAATGTAACTCATTAGGATGAGACAGTTATAATTTTTAAATGATGGCCATAAATACTTTCACACAGCTTTTTCACATATATCATCATACTTAATCTTCAAAACAACCCTATGAGTTAAGTAGTTTCCAGTTAGGAAACAACAAAAGAGAAATATATAATACTTATATTACACCTTATATAAACTATTAAATAAGAAAAGTAAGTCTTCCTAGAAAGTTTTAAAATCCACAAAAGCAGAAAATATATGGATCAGGCATCAGTGTCTCAACAACACTGATGCAAAAAGTGACTGTGAGTTTATATTTGCTTCAGAGAAAAAATATACAATTATCTTTCCCCTCCAACCCATCCCATCTTGTTTTCCCTTAGTCATGCTCTTCTATTTCCCTGGCATATCCTTTGTCCTTTTTTTCCTCCTCTCCTTATACTCCCTATCTTCACTTCAACTCCAGTTTCCTCTTTAAAAGCTTCCCCAAGGAATCTAATCTACTTTAATTTCTTTCTTCTCCGCATACCGCATATAAGAAAATCCTATATCTACGAATCAACAGACAAAGGATTAATCTCTAAAATATATAAACAGCTCATGCAGCTCAATATTAAAGAAACAAACAACCCAATCCAAAAATGAGAAGACCTAAATAGACATTTCTCCAAAGAAGACATACAGATGGCCAAGAGGCACATGAAAAGCTGCTCAACATCACTAATTATTAGAGGAATGCAAATCAAAACTACAACGAGCTATCACCTCACACCAGTTAGAATGGGCATCATCAGAAAATCTACAAACAACAAATGCTGGAGAGGGTGTGGAGAAAAGGGAACCCTCCTGCACTGTTGGTGGGAATGTAAATTGATACAGCCACTATGGAGAACAGTATGGAGGTTCTTTAAAAAACTAAAAATGGAATTACCATATGATCCAGCAACCCCACTACTGGGCATATACCCAGAGAAAACCATAATTCAAAAAGACACATGCACCCCAATGTTCATTGCAGCACTATTTACAATAGCCAGGTCATGGAAGCAACCTAAATGCCCATCGAAAGATGAATGGATAAAGAAGATGTGGTACATATATACAATGGAATATTACTCAGCCATAAAAAGGAACGAAATTGAGTCATTTTTTGAGACGTGGATGGATCTAGAGACTGTCATACAGAGTGAAGTAAGTCAGAAAGAGAAAAACAAATATCGTATATTAACACATGTATGTGGAACCTAGAAAAATGGTACAGATGAACCGGTTTGCAGGACAGAAGTTGAGACACAGATGTAGAGAATAAATGTATGGACACCAAGGGGGGAAAACCATGGGGGGGTGGGGATGGTGGTGTGCTGAATTGGGCGATTGGGATTGACATGTATACACTGATGTGTATAAAACTGATGACTAGGGCTTCCCTGGTGGCATAGTGGTTGAGAGTCCGCCTGCCGATGCAGGGGACATGGGTTTGTGCCCCGGTCCGGGAAGATCCCACATGCCGTGGAGCGGCTGGGCCCGTGAGCCATGGCCGCTGAGCCTGCGCGTCCGGAGCCTGTATTCCGCAATGGGAACGGCCACAACAGTGAGAGGCCCGCGTACAGAAAAAAAAAAAAAAAAAAGAAATAAAACTGATGACTAATAAGAACCTGCTGTATAAATAGTAATAATAATAAAAAGAAAATCCTATATCTAGATCTTATTCTAAAATTTCATTTGCAAATCAGTTGTTTGAAACTTGGAATGGAGTTTTATGTAAGAAAACTTGCTATAAAATTTCTGGATGTCTCATAAAAGCCTTTTAATTTCATAGCAGAAATACTATTTGAGATGAAAAGTAATAGAAAATTGTTTCATAACATTATAATAGCTATAACAAGTGTTAGCGTTTGTTCAATTAGCAGAACATGAGGAAACATAGCCAGAGTTCTGTATTGACCTGAATGGAGCTTTTGGATGCTTTTTGGAAGGACCTTCAAAGTCTAATAGCAGTGTGCAAAAAAGAGTTAACATCGCAGGCTTGAGGTTGCTATCCTTAGAAAGATCTGTGTGCAAGGCTGGTCTTTGGATGTCTTATGGGACCTCTGATTTGGGGAGGGTTCTCACCATTCACAAAATGATAGCTCACTATGCCTAAACTGTTTGCACAAACAACATGGTCTATAGTTAACATTTGTTTTCCTTCTAGGAGAGTGTACCTACATGATCAGCTCCCAGTGAAAACCTTCGGCACTGAGTCTCACATAAGCTTCCCTGGTGGAGGTTTCACATTTTTTTCTTCCAGTTTTATTGAGACACAATTGATAGAGAGCACTGTATAAGTTTAAGGAGTACAGCATAATGAACTGACTTACATACATCATGAAATGATTATCACAATAAGTTTAGTGAACATCCATCATGTCATATAGAAACAAAATTGAAGAAATAGAAAAAAATATTTTCCTGTGATGAAAACTTTTAGGATTTACTCTCTTAACAACTTTCATTTATAACATACAGCAATGTTAATTATATTTATCATGTTGTACATTACATCCCTAGTACTTCTTTATCTTATAACTGGAAGTTTGAACCTTCTGACCACCTATATCCAATTCCCCCTCTCCCTACCCCCTACCTCTGGTAACCATAAATCTGATCTCTTTTTCTATGAGTTTGTTTGTTTGTTTTTGAAGTATAATTGACCTATAACACTGTGTTAGTTCCTGTTACACAACACAGTGATTTGATATTTCTATACATTTCAAAATGATCACCACAAGTCTAGTTACAATAGTCACCATTCAAAGATATTACACAGTTATTGACTATATTCCCCACACTGCACATTTCATACCTGTGACTCATTTGTGTTGTAACTGGAAGCTTGTATCTCTTCACCTCTCTCACCTCTTTCTTTCCTCCCCCACTCCCCTCCCCTCCAGCAACCACCTGTTTGTTCTCTGTATCTATAACTCTGTTTCTGTTTTGTTATGTTTGTTCATTTGTTTTGGTTTTTAGATTCCACATACAAGTGAAATCATGCAGTATTTGTCTTTCTCTGTCTTACTTAGTTCACTTAGCATGATACCCTCTAGGCCCAATAATGTTGCAAATGGCAAGATTTAATTCTTTTCTATGGCTGATTAACAGTCCATGGGTATACATATACCACATCTTCTTTATCCATTCATCTGTTGATGGACACTTAGGTTGCTTCCATATCTTGGCTATTGTAAATAATGCTGCAATGAACATAGGGATGCATATTTTGGAATTAGTGTTTTTGTTTTCTTCAGATAAGTAAAATTGCTGGATCATATGGTAGTTCTGTTTTTAACATTTGTTATCACAAGTAGTTGCTGGCGGAATTTAGTGCGTCCTGCATAACTCTACCGGGAGGGGACTCTTGGAAGTTTGCATCTGTTTTCCTCCAGCCCATCCTGCCTGCCCTTGAACCTTCATCCTTTCCCTCCAGCCTTCCCCTGCCCAACCTTTTTTTTTTGCTTTTTAAGCTTTTGCTATAATAAATCACAGCAGTGAGCATGCCTATATGCAGGGTTCAGCAAATCACTTCTAGCAAATCACTGAATTTTCAAGTGGTCTTAGTATACTAACCCAACATAGGCTGTTATGTTTTCGTCTCATTTCCATTAAATGTATGAATATTTCATCCTTAGTACAAATAAACTAGTAACAGTATTCTGAGTCTTGTCATTTCTGATTAGGGTTGTCTGAGGTTCTCTGTATATAAACAAATGAGCAAAAGAGGAAGATTAATAATAACTATACCATATTAGAAAAGGAGAAAAGTTAAATAAGATGTCAATATATACATATGAGGGGAAAAATACTGCTTGAAACAGAATAAACTGAAATGTGACTTGGGAAAGGGGTCCAGAATAAAGGGAGGAAAGGAAGGAAACCTGGAACATAACACTTCTATGAAGAAGGAAGAAGGTGGTAGATGGAGACATTGAGTCCAGTCATTCTGCCCTTGCCACCATGTTGGTGCAGAACATCTGGGTTGCTAAACCCAGTGAAGAGCAATAATTGACATGTGAAGTACAAGTGGATGAGTACTTAGTAAATACTTGTTGATCAAGCTCAACTTTCTCGTAAAACAGTTACGGAGTCACCAAGTTTTCAAGAAATTATGAATACATGAGATATTCTTTTCAGAAAAAAGTTTTAAAAAAATACTCACTGACAAGATGCCTGGGAACTTTACAACTTATTAGGAACAAAAAAGAAATGAAGGATACATATCAAAAAATCAGAACTTTAAAAATATCAAATAGTAGCAAATAAACTCTTACATGGGCAACTAATAAAGTAAAAAAAGATCTTTAAAGGTAAAAAGACATATTTTGAGATAAGAAAATTCTGACCACAAAACAAAATGGGGAATTAGAGCATGAGAGGTTCAAATTAGAAGTTAGATAAATCAAAAAACAATTCAAGCCCTTACCAAGAGTCTTTAAACCAATCATAAAAAGTTCTTTAAATAAACCAAAAACAGGAAGTAAGATTATAGCTGGTCCACTTAATCTTAGTAAAAATAAATGCACTCATGGGTGAAAAGTATATCAGGAAAGGTAATAATAAAATCACAATTTGTATAGAGTTTTACATTTTTCAGAGATCATTTATACACAATATCTCAGTTGAGTCTTACAGCAACTCTATAAGAGGAACAAAGGTCTTAAAATCCTCTTTTAAAAGTGAAAAAAGATGTCCAGCTAGATGAGTGATTGATTCTAGATGAGTTAACTAATAAAAGAAGAGATGACACCAGGGCCCATATTTTTCTAATTCTTAAAAACGGGATTTCCTTTCCCCACCAATGTATTTCAAAATGTGTCTCTCAGAAGTTGCCTTAGAGATATGTTTGCGGTGAGGAGGAAAAGGTTGAAAAGAACTATCAGGCTCTAGCCAGAAATTTTTGAAGAATTTATCAGAAAGCAAATCAAAGTCGGAACTGTGGACCTTTCAAATAAAATGTGTAACCCAGTAAGTATCATAAACAACACAGATGAACAATGTGATTATATACTGAGGGACCTACTCGTACATTTTCCACATAAGATGTAGAAAGCTGGAAACAGTATCATTTCCAACCCTACAACAAAAAAGGCAGTTAATTTACAAAACTGCAAATTTCCTTGAACCCATCAGAGAGCTCATCTAAAATACAGACAGACACCTCCAAGGAGAAACCTAATGTAGACACCTGATAATCTGAAGCAGAGGCCAGATGGAATGCAAGCTGGTAAGAACCCGCTAAAATTTCCAACAAATTCCTAAAGGCTCAGTGTGAACTAGCATGAGACTGCAGAATCCCTGAGAGCCAGAAACGTCAGGGGAATGCTCATCTAGTAGTCACAGACTCTTCTCCACATAACCTCACAAGGTGCTCACAAGAAAAACTGGGAGAAAGCAAGAGACTGGAGAGACTCCCTCCTGTAGCAGGCCTGGAGGAGAGGAAAAGCAGCTACTGCAGGGCAGGGGAAGCACAAAGCTCCATCTAGTCCCCTCTCCCCCAAGAAACAACAAAAACCTATAGACCTCAGGGCACAGGCGAAGACCTGTAAAGAACAGGGGAAAAAAACTCTCCATCCCTGGAGAAGGAAGGCGAGAAAAAAGTCCTGAACCAAGACTATTAGTGATCCCCTACCACTGGGACAGGACAGGATTATTCAGAATGTGACACTCTTGAGACTCAGGGAAACAACCCCTGCCTAACACTGAGGCCGAATCAGAACAGAGAATGCCATTTCCTGCCCAATACTACCAGGTTGGTAAGCGTCAAGCAACAAGCCAACCAGTCAACTTCTAGGGGAGGTGCCAGATAGAAAAAAGAAACCGTCTTCAAGACTCGGAAACAAATAGAGGACTTAGAACTAAAGGCAGACTAGATACTGAGTAAAACTCTTGAGCAAACTGGCCTCCATCCTGAACACAAAGTAATGCTAGAGAAATTTGAAGTCTGTGGCATGTTGATACCAAAGCAACAACAAAATCCAAACCCAGCTCAATCCCTGACTAGATTAATTTAGCTGCTCTGACCACACATTAAAGGACTAGAAGAGATCTGTCACTCTCCAGGCATAAATAAAATTTACCCTAGCCTCTATTGTCCTACACAAGATGTTTAGCTTTCAACCAAAAAAATACAAGACACACAAAAAAAGAATGCAAAAAAGACACACTGTCAACCAACAAAGAAATAAAAATACATATTGATATGATAATGTTATTGGAATTATCAGAAAATTTTAAATATCTAGGATTAATATGCTAGCAGCTCTAGTGGAAAAGATGGGCCACAAGCATGAACAAATGGGAGATTTCAGTAGAAAGATGGAAATTATGTAGGACAATCAAATTAAAAGGCTAGAAATAAAAAACTTAGTAACAAAGATGAGGACTGCCTTTGACAAACTCATCAGTAAACTCAACACAGTGAAGAAAGCATCAGTAAACCTGAAAATAAGTCAATAAAAAGTACTCAAACTGAAACACAAGGAAAAAAGAGAACAGGGGCGTTGCCTGGCAGTCCAGTGGTTAAGACCCCATGCTTCCACTGCAGTGGGCACGGGTTCGATCCCTGGTCAGGGAACTAAGATCCCGCATGCCACGCATGGTCAAAAATAAAAATAAAGAGGACAGATCATTTAATAGCTATGTCTATAATATCTATAGTCTAACATATCTTCAAGGAAAAGAGAAAAAAAGAGGACAGAAAAAAATATTTGAAAATATAATAGCTGAGAATTTTTCAAAATCGATAAAAGACAACAAAACACAGATCCAACCTGCCCAGAAAATATCAAGCAGGATAAAAATCCTACCTAGACACATCATAATCAAATCCCAGGATAAAGAGAAAATCTTGAAATCATCCAGAAATAAAAAGACATATTACATACAGAGGAACAGTGACAGGAATTACAACAAACTTCTCATCATAATTTACCATACAGAAGACAATGGAGTGATAATTTTGACAGAGGTATCAAACATCATGGAGCAAAGACAAGCCATGACTACTTCACCCTGTCCAAATTCCTCAATCAAGGAACTCTTAAGTATAATAAATGATTGCTTTACACCATTACTTTTTTTTTTTTTTTTTTTTTGGTATGCAGGCCTCTCACTGTTGTGGCCTCTCCCATTGCGGAGCACAGGCTCCGGACCCGCAGGCTCAGCGGCCATGTCTCACGGGCCCGGCCGCTCCGCGGCATGTGGGATCCTCCGGGACCGGGGCACGAACCCGCATCCCCTGCATCAGCAGGTGGACTCTCAACCACTGCGCCACCAGGGAAGCCCTACACCATTACTTTTGAGGGGTAATTTAGTTAACAGTGGTCTACACATCCCTACTTCTATATTGATACCTGAGTGGACTTTTAGAAACACAAATCAGATCATGTTTTTCCCTCTGTAAAGTAAAAATTCCCATCAGCTTCAATTTGCCCTCAGAGAAAATCAAAACTTCTTAACTGGGTCTTCAAAATCCGCTCTGACCTGGTCCCTGCCTACTGATCCAGTCTCACCTCTCAGCATTCCCCCTCATACCATTTGTTCTAGCCATATCAAGCTACAAGAAATCTCTTAAATATACATACTTAGTCTTACATCTGTATTGGCTTATAATTCATCAAAATTAGAGAGGCTTCCCTCTGAGCCAAACCCTACTATGATTCTTAATAACTAAAATTGTAACTCCTGTTCTACCAAAAATACAAAGAAATCTGACTCTGCCTTTATTCTCCAGACATATGTGATGCCAAGCAATAACTTGATATTACCAGCACTGCTCTTATTCTTCTGAGGACAGTAACAGTCTTAAAAAGTCCAGAACCCCACAGCAGGGTTGGCATTTGGGAATGTATAACAAAGAGAGTACTTAATGCCTGATACCTGAAGTTTAGCCTCTGCCAGTGGGACCATTCTCAGGAGGGAGGGAAAAATGAAGAATGCCCCATCTCTTTTTTCCCAGGCCCGAAATTGTAGGCTAATGATGTTAGCCAATCACAAGTCCCTTACATCACTAGTTAAAGGTTCAATGGTGAATCTCATCCCATCATTTTTACTTTCTTCAAGACTGAAGGGGGCAAGTTTCTATTTTTTCCTCTATTCTTCAATGGAAAAACTCTTGAACAAGAACAAGCACACTTTCTAAACCAAAAGGCCTTTGCGCAGGGATTTTGAAAATATTACGTGTTTTATTGTCTAACTTCTGGAAGAAGTCAGAGATCCTCACAGCTGTGTGCTTAGAAACAACAGGCAGTCGTCACAGTCTGTTGATACTATGGGGAAAGAGAGGAAGAGAAGGAGGGAGGGGAGGAGAGGGAGAGGAGAGTGAGGCAGAGGGAGAGAGAGAAAGGGATAGCGAGGGAGGGAGGAGACAGAATGGGGAAGTCAAGTCTGAGAATGTCTGCCTGAGGAGAGGATTTTTACCAAGGACAAAAGCCTTTGTACATGCTGCGCCTTCTGTCTGGAACAACCTTCTTTCAATTAAGTTTTCACTCAACTCATTCCAAAACTCTGTCAAAATTCAGCTAGGGGCTTCCCTGGTGGCGCAGTGGTTGAGAGTCCACCTGCTGATGCAGGGGACACGGGTTCGTGCCCCGGTCCGGGAAGAACCCACAGGCCGCGGAGTGGCTGGGCCCGTGAGCCATGGCCGCTGAGCGTGCGCGTCCAGAGCCTGTGCTCCGCAACGGGAGCAGCCACAACAGTGAGAGGCCCGCGTACCGCAAAAAAAAAAAAGTTCAGCTAGACATCTCTGCTTTTCAACAGTCATCAAATACATGATGGGCCCACTCTACTCTGGCATTATAATAGGTAGTGGGGATACAGAGGGGGTTACGGCCTCAATTTTTCTGCACTCATGAAGAAGCCTAACAAATTCCAAACTCCTCCTCCACCTGGAAGCCTTCTCTCACTTGCGAAGGCTAAGTTTAAAGCTCACGGCCTGAATGTTTCCATAGTATTCTGGGTTTATTTTTCTGTCACAGATTATTTTATTATAATCATCTGTTGATCTATCTCTTCTATTAGACAGAAGCTCTGTAAGGGCTGGGACTCTTTTATTTCTATCCCTTCAAGACCTAGACTTTGGTCTGGCAAGGTCAATAAATATATTTTTAATTAAAGAAGGAACAAAATAAAAAAAGAGTGGTGTGAGATGGTCTAACTGCCTTTTTAAAAATAAAAGAAGATGTAGATTAGATACTAGAAATAAATCACACATAGCGATAATTTTAGATATTTCTATCTGTGAATCACAAATAATGCATATCATACACTATAAAGCTCTACAAAGTTAAAGATCCTGCACATATCTTAATTAAACAATAAAATTCACACCAACATTTCATAATACTTCTGGCATTGTTATAAATAATTCAGAATCATAGGAAAAGACTGTAAGGATCAGCTGAGTACATGAGAGAAAGAGGAAAAACGAGGGAGAAAAATAATTTGGTAATCAAAAATTTTTAAACGAAAAACTAAATTCCTTACAAATTATTTTGCCTATTTTTCTTACTATAGCAACAAAACAGTACAGTAGAATAGATATTAAAGTAGCACAGAAAGGCAATTCTTTCCTTTAGGAATGCTTTCCTTATAACTCTTCGTATCTGGCTACCTTCGACTGAATATGCTATAAATATTAAAGAATAAAAATATCACTATTTAGGGTATACATTTTTTAAATACAACAGCAAAGGCATTACCCTATTGCCCAATCTATCTATACAACTGACCACATGTAAATGAAACACTTATGTCAGTGTTTTAAACCATCTCTGGATAGCAGTGAAAAATAGTAAGCTAAATTAAAGCAGTCTTTATGGATATATTAGTCGTTTATTTCATTAACAGATAAATCCTGAACTTGGAAAAATCAACCATTATATATTTCTATATATATTGAGGCCTTTGTTGGTAATTTCCATAGACCCAATTTAATAAAGTGATCCTATATATAATATATATTCATTTTTTCAAAGGGTATCTGCATTTATAATGTGAGCTAATGCTGTAACAGACATCAATCTGGCAGGATTAGAAACAGAGCAGGGAGGCAGGTGTGGCCAGAAAAGAGCAACAGGAGGAATCCTTCTGGTTGTGTACCTTGACTGTGGTGGTGGATACATGACCTACAAATGATAAATGTCACACAAAACTAGAAACACACACACACAAATGAGTACAAGTAAAAGTGGGGAAATCTGAAGTAGATTGGTGGATTCTGTCAAGACATTGGAACGAAGAGGCTAGAGGACAGCACCCAGAACACAGAGAAGTACTCCCAGTGAGGGACTAGGCCCTGATCAAGGTACTGGTTACAGGTGTTCTGCTGGATATCAAACCTAGTTATTGTACTAGTGTTTTGCAAGATGTTACCCTCAGGGGAAACTAAATAAAGGGTACATGGGATCTCTCTGTATTATTTCTTACAACTGCATGTGAATCTATAATTATCTGAAAATAAAGAGTTTAATTTAAAAAACTCAATCTGGCACAATCCACCCAATTTTCACAACACTTCACATCCCAACATGAGATATACTCACTCCCTTCCCCATAATCCCCAGAGTCTCTTCATAATTACAGCATTAGTTCAAAGTCCAGGATCTAATCATCTAAGTCAGGTCAAGATGCAAATGATGTTCTTGGGTACTGCATCTTTAATACAATTCTTCTCAATACAAAGACCTGTGAACTGAAGAGACAAGTTATCTACCTCCCACACATCCAAAATACATAGTTTTCCAGGATACAATAATCACAACAGATACTTCCATCCAAAAAGGTGCAGGTGGGGGTAGGGTCTAGGGGGCATGTAAATGTCATGGGTCTATAATAATTCTAATATCCAGCAGGGCACATGTAACCAGTACCTTGATCAGGCCCCAGTCCTACTGAGTGGGAGTATTTCTCTGTGTTCTGGGTTCTGCCCTCTTGGTTCCACCATCTGAATCACGTTTCCTTTTCCATAAAAAAGAAGCCCGTGTTTGTAACTGAAAACTTTTCTCAGCTTTCTTTCTGCCTACAGAGATCCAAAAGTCTCTTCATTTTGTGTTGTTTCATTCCAAGTCCAGGCTGATATAATTGTTTTAAAAATTTTATAGGTTTCTTTTGTATCGATTTATGAATCCACTCATTCAGGCAAAAGCCATGCCCACAGATCTCTTTAAAATAAGTCCTTCTCAACCTTGGGCAATCTGTGAGGCTGCTGTGGGACAAAGCCCTTTGATTCTCAGAAGCTCGTTTGTTTAACACAGAGGAACTAGAAGGCACATCCTTAAGATAGTCGGAGAGCTTTTTGTGTGTCTGAAAGAGTCCATGAGGACCACCTCAAATCTTTCTGAGATCTTAAAAAAGATTTTATAGTTGCACCTTAGTTTCATTTTTGCCTTGAGACCACATTTTCCTAACTTTATTCTGGATTTGATATTTGTTCTGAGGCCCTTTCTTACTTTGAGAATCCTTTGCAGGCTGGAAAAACTGTCCTGGACCCTTTATATTTCCTCCAAATTCTGCATGAAAACAAGAATTCCTTTTTTAGCTCATCTCTCTCCATCCATATCTCATGAGATATACCTAAAAGAAATGGCTGACAACACTTTAAACATTCTGCCTGGAAATCTCCATTGCCAGATCTATCAGTTAAGTGTATTTTCTCGTTTCCATGCTACTCTGAGTGACAGTTTTGCTAAACTTTCTGCCACTAGATAATAAAGGTCTTCTTATTTCCAGCTTCAAATAATATTGTCATCACTTTCTTTCAAGCCCTCACCAGCCATCACCATGAATCCCTTCCAGGTTTCATGAATAGTCTTCTCCACCCACCGGCTGGTCCCATGTACTTTTAGCTTATGTTACAGCAGCACCCCACTTCCAGATAGCGAATTATGTTCTGATTATCTATCGCTGTATAACAAACCAAATTTAGTAGCCAAAAAAATAATAACCCTTTTATTTTGCTCATGCATTCTGTAGTTCAGGACTTTGGACAGTGAATAGCAGAAATGGCTGTCTGACTCCATGATATCTGGACCTCAGTTGTGAGATCCAAACAGCTAAAATTAAACTCTATTAGCTAAATGTCTATCAGAAATAAACATGGTACATTAGCTTGCATAATCTTGCTTATATTTTTTTTAAGCAGGATAAGCTCAATTTGGCCACAAGGCTACCATGAGTTCAATTCCAGGTAAAATGGCAACAAAGGCCTTAAAAATTAAATGTTTTGATTATAATACAAAACAAAATAAAGCTTAACTGCTTTAAAATTTAAATATTTCATACAGATAGGCACTGATGATCAGATCTTTTTAATGACATCATTGACCATGTAAAGTGTTATAAGACACACTGTATTTTCCATTGAAAATTAAAATATTACCTGAGAAATCTAATAGCAACTACTCGAAGTTTTCAATATGATAAAAATTTACTTTTAATATTCTGGACCAGTTTAATTAAACAGCATTTTTTCTTCCCCTTAAAATGAAGTAAAGAGATATCAAGAACTCATGAGATAATAAATTATTTTTAATAAATCTGATTGTTTACCTATATATTTAAATTGAAGAGTTATTTTTTTCATTAGGTCACTAGTCTAATATATAAATTAATCTCTGACTTTCAGAACTTTCCTAAATATGAAGGTCTTGCTTCTGATTCTTACTCTCTGGTTCATTATATAGAACTAAACTTTTAAAATTTTATTTTATTAAGTAGAAGTTATATTCTTATTCTTTATTTTATAAGCTGATCCTCAGGATGATTCATTAACAACAAAAAGCTCCTCCTTTTTAAATAAATATTACAGAAATAAAAACCTTAAACTGAATTACTGTTTACCCTCCTGAATTTGTTTTAACTCTGATTAAATTCATTGACTCTCCCCAACAGAAAGATGGTTCTTATGTTCTTATTCTTGACAGCACCACTGTAGTAAAATAAGTATCTACCTACTATTTACTAAAGGAAAAAACATGCACAATTTTTTCTCTACAAATATTTAATGACAAGATCTATTATTCACTCTTTAGATTTCTAATTAACTTCCATTATTAGTAAAAATAAATAAGGTTTTACAGAAATCACAGGTGAAGTGAAAAAAAAAACCCTAAATTTCTTTTTTTAATCTAAATTAATCAACCTTAGTTCCCTAAGCACCTCCCTTTATTGCTAGTGTAGTCTTCTGATATGAGTAAGGAAAGCATTGGGTGCTATTTGTTCCTGACAGGTACTAACAGCCCATGAGATCTACGCACACAATTACAGAAAACTATATATAATTATCACTTCTTAAAATTCCTAAAATAAGGGAAAAAAATCCTTCTGGCTCTTTTTTATTTCAAAGAAAATTACTGAGATAATTTTTTTCTGTTTCAATCTTACTATTACTTTAACTCCATGAAAATTTTTTTAGAAAGAAGAAGGGAAAGTATTTTAATCAAATAGTCTAAGTGAGAAGCAAATCAGGTAGAGCACTGACAGGCAATCTCATATTTTATTTTATCTTTTTACAGAGTTGATGTACCATATTATATAAGTTACAGGTGTATGACTTGGTCATAAAAAAGAATGAAATTTTGCCATCTGCAACAACGTGGATGGACTTGGAGGGTATTATGTTAAGTGAAATAAGTCAGACAGAGAAAGACAAATACTGCATGATATCACATATGTGGAATCTAAAAAATAAGGCAATCTCGTATTTTAAATCCATAAAGTGAACAATTTACTAACACTGGAGTAGTTAGGAAGGTCCTTGCTAATGAGGCAGAATTTGACTTGTATACTGAATGACAGGAGAGCTTGCAAAGGCAGAAGCAAGGGTAAGACGAAGGCCTACCTTTTCCCACTGATGGAAACTGTTAAAGTTGATTACTATTTAATAGAATTTAAATTTGGAAAAGGAGGCTGAGAGTTTATTCAGATAGTATCTGTAAAACTGATCTGAGCAAGTAGGTCCCTGAGCAAGGGCACCAATCATTTTTGTTCTAGAAATGAACATCTCTCAGATAAGACAGAGGAACTCCGTAGATGCTCCAACCGGATGCACAACTTTGACATAAGAAAATATAGGAGCCGGCTAAAGGTAACTGAAGGGAGCTAGTAATAAAAGGCAGAAAGCTTCCCTCACAGTAACACCTGATGTTAAACCTCATTAGCGCTGAAGAAACTAAGCCTAAACATTCATTAAGAACACAAAAGCTTAGTTACTCTCAAAGGTAGAATTAGCCTGAAAGTCCCAGCAAGTGGACAGGTGATGGAAAACTAAGCATTAAAAGGTAGTGGAAGAGCCAGGAGGAGAACCTTTGAGTGTCAGCTAGGAAAGTGCCCTCCTTATTTATTTTGCCCTCTCAGAGAGACCACCTGGAAAGTGAGTGGCTTCCAAGGATACCACGAGTTCTAAAGAACTGGGCAGTGGTGCCAGCTCAATCCTTTCTTGGTTTGAACTTGAAGAAGCGTGAGCTCTCATCCAGTCAAGAGAGGAGAATAATTCCCAAATAAGAAACTTAAAACACCCCTACCCACTTCACTCTCCCAACAACCCCTTGGAAAAAAATAAAATAAAATAAAATAATAAAATAAATAAATAAATAATCAGGAATGTGGACATGGAGGTAAAACCAGGGAAGTTCCATTTATATTTCAAACAAAATCTTGTGGAGATTCCTAAGTCTCTGTAAACTCCCAGTGTTTGTTTAGTTACTTCCTGTATGTCTCTGTAGCGAATGAAATGAAAACTCTAGACATAAAGAAAGGACTAGGCACTGTGGGAGAAAAAAAACTGACAAAGGAAAATGGGAAGAAAAAGTCAAAGGTTATAGTCATGGTTTGGAAAAGATAGAAGGGTATGCAGGTAGGTGGCCTGTGATGGAACAGGTCTCCAGATTTAACTTACAGAAAGCTCCCAATGTTCTTTCACGAGGATACTCCAGGTTAGAGCAAAAAGGAAGTTAGTCCGGTTATGTGGTTACGTGTTGATGAAAATGCATATAGAAATTATGCTCATAATTTCTAATACACATTAAATTAAGATATACTATTGTAAGCAATACAGAAGTCACTTTGTGATAGCTAAAAACATTCCATTTCCTTTCTGTATTTGGGCTTTTGTCCATACCATAATAAAAAATTATAACTTCAACTCTGAAATATTTTTCTTCATTTTCTCTTTTCATATCTCTCTAAAGGCTAACAAAGAAAGGATGATGATCAGGAAGAGGGATAAGATAAGGTGATAAACAGGATAAGGTAATTATCAAAGGAAAGCAAGAAGAACTATTGACTGGATCACATATAATGTTCCCATGGAAGTGGGCGCACGTAGTTTAGAAACAGCATGCCTGAAGAATGTACATTCTTTCATCAAATATTGAGTACCAATTAAGTACAAGGCATTAGACTACCAAGTTGAACATGATGGATTTTTATAGTCTTCACGTATGCTCACCTCCTTTAGGTATGTGAATTTTTACACTGCTCTTTATTTAACAGGCAAGTCAGTACATGCTTGCTAAAACAAAGTTTCAACAAAGAAGGAAGGCGAATATATTGAGATTTCCCTACCTATTAATCTGTTTCAAAAACTTCCGGAAGAAGCCATGGATCATTTAAGTCCACTTAGCTTTCCTCCAAATTTGAATCTACTCTCCCCCCAATCCAATTCATGACTGCTTTCTAAAATGAAATTGTGGCCTATAAAAATCATTCAGGCATTGACATAGCTGGAGTCTCAAAGTCTTGCTTCAAAAACCATAAACAGCTTTTGAATATCTTAGGAACTCAAGATAGTACCTTAACACCAAACACATTTTATTAGTTGCCCTAGGATACAGAGTTCACATTGCACACATCCAGATATAGTAAACAGATTCGGTAAATTTACTGGGATATGGAACACACCACTCATGCCATCTAAGCCAGACTAGCTAGTGTGGTAAGTATTTACCTCTCATTGTATCATATTTTTCCCCATCTTAATGCTAGTCCCTTCCTTTCTATCACTCCTAAATGTATTTCTTTCCAAATTTCTATCCCCAGGCCTCTGTTCTTATTTTACCCCTATTCCCTCATTAATTTAACTCACTTTTATAGCTGAACTGTCTTTCTTCCTTCCAAATTCCAGATTTCTGCTAAAAGTATCACAAGTCTCAGTTCATTAGTCATGTTAACTACAAATTATTTAAAAAATTTCTCTCTTCCTCAGTGCTTACAACTAGACAATCTCATCTTTTTAATTCTTCATTTTCATTCTTAATTTTCCATTTCATTTGCCACCATGCTAATTCAAGGGCTTCTCAGCTCACATAGGACTATTAGGATAGCCTCCTCACAGTCTCTTATCTTTAGCCCTTTTCCCTTCTTCAGCTCCTCTTACACAATGCCCTCAGATTAACTGTCCTAAAACAGAATTTACTATTTTTTGAATATGCTTGAAAAAATGACTCTCGAGTGCAGACAGAACAAAGCTTTCATCCAGTATAGTTGGAAAAGTACTCCATGAAAATGTTTGGAAAGCCTGAGTTTTCCAGGCTAAACCTCACTCAGTTTTTAAACAATGGCATGTCATATCCTTTGTGTCTCTGAGTACCGAGCTCCTTATCTAGTAGAATAACTAGGTCAGCCCAAATAAGCAGTTTTCAAACTTTTTTAAAGTTTTTGGATTGTTTTGGATTCTGACACTGTGAATATATAAAAGAGATTTTAAAAAAAGAAGAAGGTTGCTTATTCAAGCGTTTTACCAAGAGCCCTTGGGAGAGAGTTCTTGAACCCTGCAGGGGTAGAAGGGAGACAGATGCAGAAATAGCTGTTGTAATGCTGTTGGAACATGATGAAGATGTGAACTAAGGTACCTGCACTGTGATCAGAGAGGAGAAGACATGTGTAAGAAATGCTTAGGCAATGGAATTGACTGGTTTTGATGACCACTTGGCGATAACAAGGGAGCTTAAAAGAGGATTCATTTATGGCATAGGTAACTAGTTCAATCGAGTTTCCATTTAATAAGAAGAGAAAATAGAAGGAACTGGGAAAAAGTAAAAACTGAGCTGCTCTGGTTAAAAACAGAAAGAGGCCAAGGGCCTTCTGGTAGGATTCTCTCCCTCTCACTCCTAGGCACCATATGGGCCTTCCACTGCACCTCAAGATTCCAGGGAACTCAGCATGAAACCACTGAAAAGGATGATTTCACAGTTTCCTTACAGCTTTAAAATGCTACCATCTGTTAGCTAAGCATTGATCCCGTGTTTGATTTTTCTACTCTGGTCAAACAGCTCTTCTTACCATTCCTTAAACATAGTCTACATTGTTCCAACATCAGCCAGTTTTGAAACATCTCCAAAATAAATTCATGAATTTCATATCTCTAATAGAAAGTTAGAAATGCATGTTATTTTTGAAAGTATATTTCTGTTGTTTATGTTATGATGCTATTGACAACATAATCACAGGCAGTGCAACATCTGCATCAAAAATAGTAAATTAAGGCCTTTCCATCTTTATCTTTCCACATTCACCAGAAATTAGACTTTAATAAAAATGAATACATCAGTGGGAGGAAAGGGGCTTAAGATGAAGTTCCATGAAAATACATACTTTGAAATATAAATAAGGTCAGAGCTGTTTTGTTTCTTTATCTCTTTTCCATATTAGCTTCTTCATTTATTTCTTTATGAATTTCATAATGTCTATATAATGCAGTAAATTATTGTAAAAGATATTTAAGTAAAGTAGAATTCTTTCACAATGCTTTATAGTTTCCTTGATTGTCTCCCTTTATTCATGCTTCGCGTCGAATGACTGAAATAACATATTCCCTACCAAGAAATCTCAGGATCAAAAGAAATGGGGAAAATAGCTAATAGTTATTAGCAGTACTTAGATGCCACCCAGAAGCCATCCTAGGCCGACGGACAAGTTGATAAGACACACGTCTCACAGGTAAACTGGCGAATGTACTTCTTCAAATCAACACAGCTTGCACAAAAACAAAACAAAATAAACAACTTACCTTACACTATAAGGAATATAAGGTGGTTTACACTGTTTATATATGGCAAAAGAAATTAAACTGGATCCTACAGGAAATGAAAACAAGGGTAGAAATAATATGGCAGATAAGAATAAGGCAAAAAATGAATCTCATTACAGTGGTCCCTAGGTATCCACAGGGGAGTGGTTCCAGGATCCCCGCAGATAGCAAAATCCGCAGACGCTCAAGTCCCTCACATAAAATGGCATAATGCAGTTAGCTCTCTGTAACCGCAGATGTGGAACCTGCATATACGGAGAGCCGACTGTATGTCCCTACCTGTTGAGCTGAACAACAGCCTATACAGTACTGACTGACAAATGTTAATATATACCTAGGATAGTTTTTATCATCTTAATGAATTTTAAATATAACTTTATTTGTTCCTAGCCTATTAAGAACTCTAGTTTACATAGACTGTTTAGGAGAATTATGGCCCAATGTGAAACTATTCATTCATTTGAGCATTTACTAATTATGTCTCTATATGCCAAAAATTAAATATATATCAAAAGTTATGTGTACCTACTCTCCATATTCTTACTTATTTCATTCCATATTCTTACATATCTATAAATTTTGACTGGTCTAGCAATATAATGCTATCTCTACATGTACTTTACTATTTGATATTTCAGACTTCTTGAGGAAAGATCTCTTTTGCTAGATAAGCCCATAAGCATAGGGACTACATCTGTTTTGTTCACCACTACATTCCCTAGAGCCATGCCTCCCAAGATAGAAAGCCTCTGCTACCTGCTTTGATCCACTTAATGTCTTTACAAGTTGCTCTTTTATCTAAATTTGTTTTAAAATACAAAGTGAATAAAAGTAGTATTAAATTACCTTCCTGCAACTACATATTCAGTTATACTAAAATAAGAAATGATAAACACTTATTAGGTAATATTTTATTTAATCATTCATTTATGTAAACACCAAACACAATTTGAACATCTCATGTCAGGCACCCTGCCAGGTAAAGAGCATGAAAAAGATAAATAAGACAAAGTCTATTCCTTGAAGAAGCTCACAAATTATTAGAGAAAACATTCTATTACAAAAATCTAATATATAGGGATATTCAGGATATACACAGAGGATGTTACAGGATAATGGCAAAGAACGCACCTAACTCGGCAGTAGTTTCTACACAAGTATTGATATTTTCCTAAATAATATGTAATTATCTGTAAAAAAAATCTTCACAACATATAAAAACATTCTTCTCATATTATTTTATTTACATAATATATGTCTGTTTATATCATTTTTTAAAAAGCATACCATCACTATAAACCTGTAACATAATCCTTTCCAAATGTTACAAACACTGTCTTAGGCAAGAATACAAAAACCAGCCACATGTTATCAACAATTATGACTCAAGCCTATCACTCTACCTGAACATCTGAATGATGTGAAACATTTCCAGCTTCCCAACTAACAGACTACTTCATTCTGTTAACATTTGTTTAACATCTATTACTTGACAGACTCTGGGGAAGAACAGGTCTGATCTTTCCTGCTCTCAAGAGCTCATTGTAATAATGTTATTCCATTACCATCACACTGCTAAACCAATAATATATTTTGACTCTATCTTTGCTTTAGGACAATTAAGGAATCTTCTCTTCATACCAGAGAACTAAAATTATAATCACTGTATATGTTTTTCATTAAAAGTTTAGTAGTATATGTTGATATTTTTGCTAAATATTTTGGAAATAAATGAAATCAGAAATAAATTATTAAATAAAATAACTCATGTTAAGCTGTAACAGGAAAAAAATCCAGTAAACATTAACTAGCTCCACATAAAAGCACTGCCTGTGATTTCGGAGTAAAATAAAAACAACAGTAATAGGGAGAAAAGGAAAGCTAGTCCAATAAACTTTACAAGCTAGCAGGTATTATTTCTAATCACT